>NC_091991.1:119551731-119863777 GCF_044704955.1 Pristiophorus japonicus
AGTTCAGAAAAATGAGAGGTGATCTTATCGAAACATATAAGATAATTACAGCCCTGTAGACCATGAGCTTGGTGGCAGTTTTGCGGGCCTAGTCTTCAAACACTTTTTTCCTCAAATGGCCGAAGGCTGCACTGGCGAACTGGAGGCGGTGTTGAATCTCGTCATCAATGTCTGCTCTTATTGCTAAGAGGCTCCCAAATTATGGGAAATGGTCCACGTTGTCCAGGGCTACGCCATGACAAGAAATCTCAAAGCCTCCCTGAAAAAGTGCGACATCCCCACTGACACCTGGTAGTCCCTGGCCAAGGACTGCCCTAAGTGGAGGAAGTGCATCCGGGAGGGCGCTGAGCACCTCGAGTCTCATCGCCAAGAGCAGGCAGCGGAAAGAGCATGCGGCAAACCTGTCCCACCCACCTTTTCCCTCAACGACCATTTGTCCCACCTGTGACAGGGACTGTGGTTCTCGTTTTAAGAGTGGAAGCAAGTCTTCCTCGATTCCGAGGGACTGCCTATGATGATGATGATAAGATAATGAGGGGGCTTGACAAGGTGGATGCAGAAAGAACATTTCCAGTCATAGGGGAAACTAAAACTAGGGTGCTAGGGCCCGAAATTCATCAATGTCCCGCCCGCCGAGGTTCCACCGGAAATGTCCGCTTTCTGGGCGATTCCTGTGGAGCCGCCCATCTCCAGTCGAGGATCTGCCCGGCAGCGTCCCGCCTGCCCATGCCGGATGCCTGTTAATCACCATTTTGATCACTTTTCCTGCACTCCAGCCGACCTGCTGCCTGCCAGAAGGACCACTCTGGAAAAGCAGGTCTGAGCTGGGCGGCAGTGGGGCAGCACTCGCACATCGGGCGGGAGGGAGAGGGGGAGGCAGCGGCGTCATCGGGCAGCAGTCAGGAGGGAGGTAGCAATGGAATGGGACAGCAATCGCATATCGGGCGGGAGGGAGGGAGGGAGGCAGCGGTGTCATCGGGCAGCAGTCGGAAGGGAGGGAGGGAGGGAGGTAGCAATGGAATCGGGCAGCACTCGCACATCGAGTGGGAGGGAAGGAGAGAGAGAGAGGTGGAGTGCAATGGGGCAGCTCTGGCACTTCGGCTGGGAGGGAGTGCTGGTGGCCATCACATCACGGCAGCCAGTCGGATTCTGCACCATATCAGTGAGACTGCTGGAAAGAAGTTAGGTCAATGTTGCATTACTTTGTTGCTGATGGTGATGTTTAAATTGGATGTCATAAAACCGACTGAAATGTGACTAAGCAGTATATGACGTTAAAATGACACGCATAAATAGAGGGTCAACAATGTAATTACATGTGCACAATGACAAACGTTACATAAGATTCTGACATATACATACATTTAGACGAGGAAGCAACACCCAACCCTCTACCTGGCGCCACCACCTCTCTCCCCCCCTCCCCCGCCTTGCAGCGTTGCCCGATTTCCTCTTCCTCCCCACGCCTACACGATGGAGTGGCCCTCTTCTGCCCCTCACTGCCTCTGGTTCAGGAGGTTGTGCAGGAGGGCAGCGGGATGTGTGCAGACGTGTGCGTCTCGGTGAGAACGTAGGGCGCAGGACCGAAAGCGCCGAGATCTCCTGCTCCTCTGCATCTGTCTGCCTTGAGGGTGTGGGGTTGGGGGTTTGCAGCACACGTGCAGAAGTCATCTCCTGTCTTATGGCCTCAACGCTTTCTGTTGTGCGCTCCAACACTGAGGGGGTGCTCCATCCTTTGATCGTGCTGCTGGGTGAATGTGGCGATGCTGGCAGCTATCCCAGCCATGGTCCGCTGCATCTCGCGACCTACCTCCACGCCGGTGGTTGATAGCTGAACCATCTGGCTCAATAGAGCGAGCCATGCTGCATCCTCAGGTGGTTGCTCGCTGCTGCTGGGTGGTGGGGCCTTGCTTCCCTTTGTGCACGGACTCTGCACTTGCTTGAGTTGAGTCTGTGGGAAACCTGAGCCCAGCGCCGAGGTACTGCGGACACTTGGCTGACTTGGCAGGGGGCTGATGTCAGCCGCGTCCATATCCTCCAGGTGAAGGGGCACAAATATGGGCCCTTCTCCCTCCTCTCTCTCTGCTTCCTACCCTGGGTGGCGGAGGTGGGAGCGGTGGACATGGGCGATGTGGGCAAGGGGTGTAGGAAGGATCCGGTGTCCTCGGGTGTGGAGAACGTCGGGGTGGGAGATGCTGGCGTGTGACGGCATCTGGGAAGGCCAGAGGTCGATGATCTCTTCAGATCCGTGGTGTCCGTGTCAGCATCTACAAGTAGAGGACAAATATTTCAGTGTTTGGGGGGGGCTTAAAGTGAGATGTGAGCTGTTCCATCTCACATTATGCCAGCAAGGAGTCTCACCTGTACATGTCCACACCAATAATGGGCGGCAAGTATGCGTTCAACCGCAAGTGCCTTAACATTGTACTTTCATACCATGAGCGTTGCTGACACCAGAGATGAGTGTAGCCTTACCCTGTGGTAGTGCCGGATCTGCAGAAACGTTTGTGGTTGAAATGCGGTGATGTCCCACCAATGCCAACGCACGCTCCTCCAGCCTGGTCAATTCCACCGCATCTTTTGGAATCCCTCCGGTCGCACTCAGGCTTACCTACTTGGCTGCTTGTTTTCTCTGCACAAAGAAACGTTGCAGCCTTTACCCACTTTGCTCATCCCCCCCCTGCCGCCCCACACACACACACACACACACACATTGTGCGCACAATCTTATTGGCCTTGGACAGGAGGGGGTGAATAAATTTGTGCTCACTTTAGCTGCCGCCACCAAATCGTTCCACCGTTTGATGCATTGGTCCCCATCCCACTCCACGTTGCCCATTGCACTGACAATCTGACCTATGTCCATCCAAAGACGTCGGTATTGGGCCGGTGGAGGCTTGCCATGCCCATCCCGGGTGAGTTCGCTGTACCTGCGCTCCACCTCTGTCACTAGCTCCTCCAACTCCTGTTCATTGAATCTCGGACTGATCTCCTTTTACGGGCCTGAGCACTTCCTCAATTAGCGAGCACGGGCCACAAAAGGACGATAAATGCCATCTCCAAATCTACAAAAACCCGCCTAAATCCCGCGCATGAGCAGTGGAGGCCCTCCGAAAAAACCCAAGTGGAGAGGCCTCCATATGACGCGCTCTGGTGATGCCGAGTCCCGCTCCCGCTCGCCGACTGACGTCCACTGCCACCCACACAGTGGCGACCAAAGCGACTCCGAATGGGACCTGGCGGCAGCGGGCGGCAAAAACGGACCTCCCGTCCGGTGGCCGCCGAGAAATGGACGGTCACCAAAGTCGGGCCCATAGTCTCAGAATAAAGGACCGCCCATTTAAAACTGAGATGAGGAGGAATTTCTTCTCTCAGAGGGTTATAAATCTATGAAATTCTCTGCCCCAGAGAGCTGTGGAGGCTGGGTCTTTGAATATATTTAAGGCGGAGATAAGACAGATTTTTGAGCGATAAGAGAGTAAAGGGTTATGGGGAGCAGGCAGGGAAGTGGAGCTGAGACTATGGCGGAGCAGGCTCAAGGGGCCAAATGGCCTACTCCTGCTCCTATTTCTTATGTTTGTCTTCCTTGATTCCGAGGCAGTCCCTCGGAATCAAGGAAGACTTGCTTCCACTCCCTAAGTGAGTTCTTTGATGGCTGAACAGTCTGATATGAGAACCACAGGCTCTGTCACAGGTGGGATAGACATTCATCGAGAGAAGTGCTCAGTGGGGCTGGTTTGCCATGCGCTCCTTCCGCTGCCTGCGCTTGGCCTCTTCACGCTCTTTGCGTTGAGACTCGAAGAGCTCAACGCCCTCCCGGATGCACTTTCTCCACCTTGGGCGGTCTTCGGCCAGGGTGTCCCAGGTGTCAGTGGTGATGTCGCACTTTACCAGGGAGGCTTTGAGGGTGTCCTTATAATGTTTCCGCTGAGCTCCTTTGGCTCGTTTACCATGAAGGAGCTCCGCATAAAGCATTTGCTTAGGGAGTTTCGTATCTGGTATGCGAACTATGTGGTGTGCCCAGCGAAGCTGATCGAGTGTGGTCAGTGCTTCATTGTCCATGCCTCAGATCCATACAGGAGGGCAGGTATTACTACAACCCTAAAGACCATGAGCTTGGTGGTAGATTTGAGGGCCTGGTCTTCAAACACTCTTTTCCTCAGACAGCCGAAGGCTGCACTGGCATACTGGAGGCGATATTGAATCTCCGCATCAAAGTCTGCCTTTGTTGATCAGAGGCTCCTGAGATATGGGAAATGGTCCACTTGGCGAGGGCCATGCCGTGAATCTTGATGATTGGAGGGCCATGCTGTGCGGCGGTGACAGGCTGGTGGAGGACATTTGTCTTACAGATGTTAAGCGTAAGGTCCATTCTTTCATATGCCTCAATGAATACATTGACTATATCCTGGAGTTCAGCTTCTGAATGTGTGCATACGCAGGCGTCGTCTGCATACTGCAGCTCAACGACAGAGGTTGGAGTGATCTTGGACTTCGCCTGGAGGCGGCGTAGGTTATGTTAGGTGTTAGTTTTAGCGTTCAGGTTGGTGTCACTGAATTAGGATTGGGGTTCGGGATGATTTATTGATGTGGTTAGCGTTAGGTTTAGAGTTAGTGGTCAGGGTTAGTTTTAGGGTTTGGGCTACGGTAAAGATTTAGTGTGAGGTTTAGGGTTATAGTCCGTGACACTACTTTAGTGTTAGGGTTATAGATATGGTTTGGGTTAGGCTTTGTCTGAGATTTAGGGTTAGCGTTAGGGTTAGGCTTATGTTTAGCTTTAGGGTTAGATTTTGGGGTGGTTTTGGAATTGCGGTTAGTGTTAGGGTCAGGATTAGCAGGTATGTTTAGTGTACACTGCATTAGGGTTAGGATTAGGTTTATGATTGCTGTTAGGGTTAAGGTTAGGGGTTATGGTTAGATTTGAGGTGAGAGTTATGTTTAGTATCACTGGATTAGAGTTACTGTAAATATTGTAGCATTGTGTAAGGTGCACGTTAAGGTTTGGTATCGGGTTAGGGCGAGGAGTAGGGTAGGGTCAATATTAGAATTAGGGTTAGGGTTAGAGTTTAGAGTTAGTTTACGGTTTGGGATAGGTTGCAAGTTAGGCTTATCTTAGGGTTTGCGTTAGGTTTAGGGGTTAGTTTTAGAGTTAGGGTTAGTGACTCTGGATTTGATTTAGGGTTAAGTGTGAATTAATATGGTGTTAGTGTTAGGTTTAGGTTTAGTGTTCGGGTTGGTTTTAGGGTTTGGGTTATGGAAAGGATTTAGCGCTAGGTTTTGCTTTAGGGTTGGGGTTTAGAGTTCGGGTTAGGGCAACTGAATAATGGTTTGGGTCATTGTTAGGATTAGGCTGAGGTTTATGGTTACTATTTAGGGTTAGGTTTAGGGTCGGGGTTAGTGTAAGAATTAAGGCTAGTGTTAGAGGTTAGAGATAGGGTTAAGGTTAATGTTAGGGTTTAGGATTTGGGGTCAGGATTAAGGTTGGGTTTAGTGTCACTTGATTCAGTTTCAGGTTAGGGACTCCACTAGAATTGTGGATAGGATTAGAGGTTTGAGATTAAGGGTTAGGGTATGGGATAGGGCTAGATTTAGGCTACACTACAATAGTGTTAGGGTTGGCGTTAGGATTAGCGGTTAGGATCAGGGTAAGCGTTAGCAGTTATGGTTTAAGGTCAGGATTGGGGTTAGTGTTAGGGGTTAAGTTTAGGATTAGTATTAGTGTTAGGGATTGGATTGGTTGGGTTAACATTAGAATTTGGGTTGGTTAGGCTTATGGTTAGGGTCAGTGCTTTATTTTATATATGTTTAGGTTCAGCAATAGATCTAGGGGTTAATGCTAGGGTTATGATACACAGCATTAGGATTCGGGTTAGTCTTGTGGTTTGGGTTTGGATTAGGTTTCGGTTTTGGGATTGGGGTTGGTGTTGCTGTTTGGTTTAAGGTTATTGTAAGGGGTTAGCCTTAGGTTTTGAGTTTGGGATAGGGGTTAGGAGCTAGGGTTATGATTAGCGTTCGTGGTTAGGTTTAGTGTTCGTGCCACTGCATAGGGGTTAGAGTTAAGCTTAGGGTTAGGTGTTCGCATAAGGTTTAGGGTTGGGGTTAAAGTTCGATTTCGGGTTAATGTTATGTTAATGTTAGGCATAGTGTTAGGGATTAGGCTTAGCATTAGGTTTAGGAATTTTTGGCTGGAGTAATGTTCAGCTTAGTGTTATGGTTTGGGTTAGTGACACTACTTTAGTGTGAGGGTTATGGTTACACTTTGGGTTAGGCTTTGTCTGAGGGTAAGGGTTACTGTTAGGGTTAGGATTAGGTTTAGTTTAACAGTTAGGTTTTGGGTTGGTATTGGTGTTGCGGTTGTGGTTGGGATTAGCATTAGGGTTAGGTTTATGGGGCTAGAACCTCCACTTTTGTGCTTGGCGCCCAAAAATGGGCGTTATTTCTTGCGTGGGCGTTAAAAAAGTGCTTTCAGATCGCCGGCTACTCACCCATTCTCAAAACACCTAGTTTACATTTTTGAAAATGTGCGTTACTGCGAGCGATATCAAATGGGCGACAGCGGTAAATTTTTTTGACCTTCTGCCGTAAAGTGTGGCCGTCCTTAACAACGGCATGTCAATACTTGATTCCTGCGATTCACGAGATCAAGGTTCAACATGACATGCGCAGAAGAGGAGTCAGAGAGAAAGGGAGTTCAGAGGCACTGAAAGCGTGTGTGGCTGTGGTGTGTGCTTGTCTGGCTGTTGTGGGAGGTACGACGGAGATTCACGAGTAGCAAAAAGCCTACTAAGCACCAAGAACATAGTTGGCACCGAGTGTTTGTCCAACAAGTAAGATATAACATGGAAGGGATGGAGGAGGCCCTGGAGCTGGTAGCCAGGAACACTGATGGCAGAGGGCTCCCAGTGGTCCCGGAACACCACACTGCACCCCAAGGTGACGCACCCCCATTGCCAACCACACATGAGAGCCAGGAGCAACATCTTGCTTATGGCTCGGAGCATGCTCCCACCTCGGGACCGTCCTCTCCCGTATCCGTCCAAACAGCACTTTGGCCGTCAACCCCCTCCCAGTGAAGCATCATCTGAGGACCTCCTCGGCCAGATGGCTTGGAGTCAGGAGGGGAAGGGGAAGGGGTATAGGTATGGAGGAGAAGCAGGGGCGGGTGGGGAAAGGTTTTGTTTTGTACAGAAATACTGATGATTTCAGACTAATGTTTGGTTTAAATGTTTTTTATTTAACAAAACCTTGTAGCACATTGGCTCAGATAGCTGCACCATTAGATGCTGATGATTCCTTAACATCAAAGGGTATAATCACACAACCTAAATCAACTTAAACTTTAACTGTCACCAAGGTGATGCCCACCATTGATGTATGACCTGCACACCCAGCAGTGTGTCAGCCTTGTAAATAACACCAACATTCTTTAAGGCAAAGCGATCATTGATCTTGCAGCTATCATGCCACCATGGGCCCTTTCATGTGGTCTACAGGGGGGCGGGGTCACAGCTTCAGCATCAGCCTGATTGTCTGGGCCGATGTCAGCGTCCGCCTCCTCGTCTTCCTCTTCCTGTCTCTGGTGAGGTGGACTGTCAGATTCATCAGGCAATTCTTGTCCCCTCCTGATAGGCAAGTTGTGTAGCATGCAGCACACCACCATGAATTGAACTACCTGCTCAGGGTGGTATTGGAGTAAAAATAACACGGGGAAGGTGGCTCAACCGTGGCTAACAAGGGAAATTAAGGATAGTGTTAAATCCAAGGAAGAGGCATATAAATTGGCCAGAAAAAGCAACAAATCTGAGGACTGGGAGAAATTTAGAATTAAGCAGAGGAGGACAAAGGGTTTCATTAAGAGGGGGGAAATAAGAGTACAAGAAGAAGCTTTCCGGGAACATAAAAACTGACTGCAAAAGCTTCAATAGATATGTGAAGAGAAAAAGATTAGTGAAGACAAACATAGGTCCCTTGCAGTCAGATTCAGGTGAATTTCTAATGGGAACCAAAGAAATGGCAGACCAATTGAACAAATACTTTCATTCTGTCTTCATGAAGGAAGACAAAAATAACCTTCTGGAAGTACTAGGGGATCGAGGGTCTAGTGAGAAGGAGGAACTGAAGGATATCCTTATTAGGCAGGTAATTGTGTTAGGGAAATTGATGGGATTGAAGGCCGATAAGTCCCCAGGGCCTGATAGTCTGCATCCCAGAGTGCTTAGGAAGTGGCCCTAGAAATAGTGGATGCATTGGTGATCATTTTCCAACAGTCTATCAACTCTGGATCAGTTCCTATGGACTGGAGGGTAGTTAATGTAACACCACTTTTTTAAAAGGGAGGGAGAGAGAAAGTGGGTAATTATAGACCGGCTAGCCTGACATCAGTAGTGGGGAAAATGTAATCAATTATTAAGGATGAAATAGCAGCGCATTTGGAAAACAGTGACAGGATCGGTCCAAGTCAGCATGGATTTATGAAGGGGAAATCATGCTTGACAAATCTTCTGGAATTTTTTGAGGATGTAACTCGTAGAGTGGACAAGGAAGAACCAGTGGATGTGGTGTATTTGGACTTTCAAAAGGCTTTTGAGAAGGTCCCACACAAGAGATTGGTTTGCAAAATCAAAGAACATGGTATTGAGGGTAATATACTGACATGGATAGAGAACTGGTTGGCAGACAGGAAACAGAGAGTCGGGATAATGGATCCTTTTCAGAATGGCAGGCAGTGACTAGTGGGGTGCCACAGGGCACAGTGCTGGGACCCCAGCTATTTTCAACATACATCAATGATTTGGATGAAGGAATTGAGTGTAATATCTCCAAGTTTGCAGATGACACTAAACTGGGTGGCGGTGTGAGCTGTGAGAAGGATGCTAAGAGGCTGCAGGGTGACTTGGACAGGTTAGGTGAGTGGGCAAATGCATGGCAGATGCAGTATAATGTGGATAAATGTGAGGTTATCCATTTTGGGGGCAAAAGCGCGAAGACAGAATATTATCTGAATGGCGGCAGATTAGGAAAAGGGGAGGTGCAACGAGACCTGGGTGTCATGGTACATTGGTCATTGAAAGTTACCATGCAGGTACAGCAGGCGGTGAAGAAGGCAAATGGTATGTTGGCCTTCATAGCTAGAGGATTTGAGTATAGGAGCAGGGAGGTCTTATTGCAGTTGTACAGGACCTTGGTGAGGCCTCACCTGGAATATTGTGTTCAGTTTTGGTCTCCTAATCTGAGGAAGGACGTTCTTGCTATTGAGGGAGTGCAGCGAAGGTTCACCAGACTGATTCCCGGGATGGCAGGACTGACATATGAGGAGAGACTGGATCAACTGGGCCTTTATACATTGGAGTTTAGAAGGATGAGAGGGGATCTCATAGAAACATATAAGATTCTGACAGGACGGGACAGGTTAGATACCGGTAGTCAGAGTAGGAATCGCAGGATAGCTCAGATGAATACATGGCTTGAGCAATGGTGCAGCAGGGAGGGATTCAAATTCCTGGGGCATTGGAACCGGTTCTGGGGGAGGTGGAACCAGTACAATCCGGACGGTCTGCACCTGGGCAGAATCAGAACCAATGTCCTAGGGGGAGTGTTTGCGAGTGCTGTTGGGGAGGAGTTAAACTAATATGGCAGGGGGATGGGAACCAATGCAGGGAGATAGAGGGAAACAAAAAGGAGGCAAAAGCAAAAGACAGAAAGGAGATGAGGAAAAGTGGAGGGCAGAGAAACCCAAGGCAAAGAACAAAAAGGACCATTGTACAGCAAAATTCTAAAAGGACAGAGGGTGTTAAAAAAACAAGCCTAAAGGCTTTGTGTCTTAATGCAAGGAGTATCCGCAATAAGGTGGATGAATTAACTGTGCAAATAAATGTTAACAAATATGATGTGATTGGGATTATGGAGACGTGGCTTCAGGATGATCAGGGCTGGGAACTCAACATCCAGGGGTATTCAACATTCGGGAAGGATAGAATAAAAGGAAAAGGAGGTGGGGTAGCATTGCTGGTTAAGGAGGAGATTAAGGCAATAGTTAGGAAGGACATTAGCTTGGATGATGTGGAATCTATATGGGTAGAGCTACAGAACACCAAAGGGCAAAAAACGTTAGTGGGAGTTGTGTACAGACCTCCAAACAGTAGTAGTGATGTTCGGGAGGGCATCAAACAGGAAATTAGGGGTGCATGCAATAAAGGTGCAGCAGTTATAATGGGTGACTTTAATATGCACATAGATTGGGCTAACCAAACTGGAAGCAATACGGTGGAGGAGGATTTCCTGGAGTGCATAAGGGATGGTTTTCTAGACCAATATGTCGAGGAACCAACTAGGGGGGAGGCCATCTTAGACTGGGTGTTATGTAATGAGAGAGGATTAATTAGCAATCTCGTTGTGCGAGGCCCCTTGGGCAAGAGTGACCATAATATGGTGGAATTCTGCATTAGGATGGAGAATGAAACAGTTAATTCAGAGACCATGGTCCAGAACTTAAAGAAGGTAACTTTGAAGGTATGAGGCGTGAATTGGCTGGGATGGATTGGCGAATGATACTTAAGGGGTGGACTGTGGATGGGCAATGGCAGACATTTAGAGACCGCATGGATGAAGTACAACAATTGTACATTCCTGTCTGGCATAAAAATAAAAAAGGGAAGGTGGCTCAACCGTGGCTATCAAGGGAAATCAGGGATAGTATTAAAGCCAAGGAAGTGGCATACAAATTGGCCAGAAATAGCAGCGAACCTGGGGACTGGGAGAAATTTAGAACTCAGCAGAGGAGGACAAAGGGTTTGATTAGGGCAGGGAAAATGGAGTATGAGAAGAAGCTTGCAGGGAACATTAAGACGGATTGCAAAACTTTCTATAGATATGTAAAGAGAAAAAGGTTAGTAAAGACAAATGTAGGTTCCCTGCAGTCAGAATCAGGGGAAGTCATAACGGGGAACAAAGAAATGGCGGACCAATTGAACAAGTACTTTGGTTCGGTATTCACGAAGGAGGACACAAATAACCTTCCGGTTATAAAAGGGGTCAGAGGGTCTAGTAAAGAGGAGGAACTGAGGGAAATCCTTATTAGCCGGGAAATTGTGTTGGGGAAATTGATGGGATTGAAGGCCGATAAATCCCCAGGGCCTGATGGACTGCATCCCAGAGTACTTAAGGAGGTGGCCTTGGAAATAGTGGATGCATTGACAGTCATTTTCCAACATTCCGTTGACTCTGGATCAGTTCCTATAGAGTGGAGGGTAGCCAATGTAACCCCACTTTTTAAAAAAGGAGGGAGAGAGAACACAGGGAATTATAGACCGGTCAGCCTGACATCGGTAGTGGGTAAAATGATGGAATCAATTATTAAGGATGTCATAGCAGTGCATTTGGAAAGAGGTGACATGATAGGTCCAAGTCAGCATGGATTTGTGAAAGGGAAATCATGCTTGACAAATCTTCTGGAATTTTTTGAGGATGTTTCCAGTAGAGTGGACAAGGGAGAACCAGTTGATGTGGTATATTTGGACTTTCAGAAGGTGTTCGACAAGGTCCCACACAAGAGATTGATGTGCAAAGTTAGAGCACATGGGATTGGGGGTAGTGTGCTGACATGGATTGAGAACTGGTTGTCAGACAGGAAGCAAAGAGTCGGAGTAAATGGGTACTTTTCAGAATGGCAGGCAGTGACTAGTGGGGTACCGCAAGGTTCTGTGCTGGGGCCCCAGCTGTTTACACTGTACATTAATGATTTAGATGAGGGGATTAAATGTAGTATCTCCAAATTTGCGGATGACACTAAGTTGGGTGACAGTGTGAGCTGCGAGGAGGATGCTGTGAGGCTGCAGAGCGACTTGGATAGGTTAGGTGAGTGGGCAAATGCATGGCAGATGAAGTATAATGTGGATAAATGTGAGGTTATCCACTTTGGTGGTAAAAACAGAGAGACAGGCTATTATCTGAATGGTGACAGATTAGGAAAAGGGGAGGTGCAAAGAGACCTGGGTGTCGTGGTACATCAGTCATTGAAGGTTGGCATGCAGGTGCAGCAGGCGGTTAAGAAAGCAAATGGCATGTTGGCCTTCATAGCAAGGGGATTTGAGTACAGGGGCAGGGAGGTGTTGCTACAGTTGTACAGGGCATTGGTGAGGCCACACCTGGAGTATTATGTACAGTTTTGGTCTCCTAACCTGAGGAAGGACATTCTTGCTATTGAGGGAGTGCAGCGAAGGTTCACCAGACTGATTCCCGGGATGGCGGGACTGACCTATCAAGAAAGACTGGATCAACTGGGCTTGTATTCACTGGAGTTCAGAAGAATGAGAGGGGACCTCACAGAAACATTTAAAATTCTGACGGGGTTAGACAGGTTAGATGCAGGAAGAATGTTCCCAATGTTGGGGAAGTCCAGAACCAGAGGTCACAGTCTAAGGATAAGGGGTAAGCCATTTAGGACCGAGATGCGGAGGAACTTCTTCACCCAGAGAGTGGTGAACCTGTGGAATTCTCTACCACAGAAAGTTGTTGAGGCCAATTCACTAAATATATTCAAAAAGGAGTTAGATGAGGTCCTTACTACTAGGGGGATCAAGGGATATGGCGAGAAAGCAGGAATGGGGTACTGAAGTTGAATGTTCAGCCATGAACTCATTGAATGGCGGTGCAGGCTAGAAGGGCCGAATGGCCTACTCCTGCACCTATTTTCTATGTTTCTATGTTTCTAATGTTCCCAACGTTCGGGAAGCCTAGAACCAGGGGACACAGTCTTAGGATAAGGGGTAGGCCATTTAAACATAGAAACATAGAAACATAGAAAATAGGTGCAGGAGCAGGCCATTCAGTTGTTGATGCCAGTTCATTGGATATATTCAAGAGGGAGTTAGATATGGCCCTTACGACTAAGGGGATCAAGGGATATGGAGAGAAAGCAGGAAAGGGGTACTGAGGGAATGATCAGCCATGATCTTATTGAATGGTGGTGCAGGCTCGAAGGGCTACTCCTGCACCTATTTTCTATGTTTGCCTCCTGAGTGGCCCAGGCATCTGAAGCACTGCTGCAGCACTCCAATGGTTTTCTCCACGATATTGCGAGTTGCTCTGTGGCTCTCATTGTATCACCTCTCAGCCTCGGTGTGGGTGTCACGCAGGAGGGTCATCAGCCAGGTGGCGAGGCGATATCTTTTGTCCCCAAGTATCCAGCATTGACCTTGTGACTCATTGTTAAACAAGTCAGATACAGTACTCTCACGCAGGATGTTAGCATCATGGATGCTGCCCGTAAATTGAGCATTCACTGCCAGTATCATTTGCTGATGGTTGACAACCAGTTGGACATTCAGCGAGTGGAATCCCTTGGGTTCATGAAAACCTCAGCATCGTGAAACGGTACCCGCATTGCAATGTGCATACGGTCTATTGCTCCCTGCACTTTGGGGAAGTTTGCAATTCTGGAGAATCCTAGAGCCCTCTCACTCTGTGCCTCCCTGGCCATAGGGAAGCTGATCAAATCCCTCATGCGTGCGTACAGGGCTTCAGTGACCTGTCGAATGCAGCGATGTGTGGCATGCTGAGAAAGTCTGCAAATGTCGCCAGCTGTGGCCTGAAAAGAACCCGAGGCGTAGAACGACAGTGCCATGGTGACTTTGACCTCGACGGACAGTGCAATACTGATGGTGCTGGCAGGCTGCAGATCTGTCCTTATCAGCTGGCATACCTCAATGATAACTTCTTTGTGGAAGCGCAGATTCCGAAGGCAGGTGGTGTCGGGCAAGTAGAGGTGAGACTGCTTCTCCTTGTACTTGCGAGGGGTGTAACGTCTGGTCCTCCTCATCTGTCTGTCACTTCGTACATTGGGCACATAATGCAGTGGAACGTTCCTTCGGCGATATCGAGTCTGCTGCATGTATTTGGTCACCAAGAGAGGGTGAGAAAGGACAGGCCCCATTGCAGTAGCTCTCTGTTTTCCACCGATTGCTCACAAACAAGGAATGTCCCGACGAACACACCTCTTCAATTCCAATCAGTCACAGTGTGGTCAAGATGTATTTAAAGGTGTTCACATCAACTCCAACGACCCTGCAGAGTATACCCGAACTCCGTCGAGGTTGAAACACAGCAGCCTTTTAAAGGACACGACATGTGATCTACAACATGGCATCCATAACGCTGTGATTCATTCCAGTTAGTTCCACTTTTTGTGGGCGTTTTTTGGGCGAGCGATATTGTGGGCGATATGTGTGCGAGGTGGTGAAATTGATGATGGGCGATCTCCATGGCCACTAGCTTAGGTAATTATGCTCTTTACAACAAAAAACAGTGGGTGGGCATTAATATTGAATCTCGGTGTTAATTCCGTGCAGAAAGTAACGCTGGGCGATATTATGGGTGTTGAATTCACCCATTCTGCTGATTCCGCCCCAAAAAAGTCGGCGGGCGGTAATATTTTTCTTGCCGTTAAGCACATGGGGAAAGTAACGCCCGGCGATAAGTTTCCGAAAAATGCCTGCTAGTTTCCATTTTGTGCCAAAATGGCCGATATATGGCCGTTATACGTCATTTCAGCGGTAAAATGGGTGTTAAGTGGGCGTTAAGCATGCAAAAAAAGTGGAAGTTCTAGCCCATGGTTTCTGTTAGGGTCAGTGTTAATGTGTTAGGTTTAGGGTTAAGATTACGGGGTAGGGCCAGGTGTTAGGCTTAGAGTTAGGGTTTGGGTTAGAGTTAGGATTAGTGTCACTGGATTAGAGTTAGTGTTAATATTAGGCATAGGATAAGGGGCAGGGTTAGGGTTTTGATAGGTCGAAGGTTAGGGCTCGGAGTCGGGTAGTGTTAATAATAGAGTTAGGGTTAGGGTTTGAGTTTAGAGTTAGTTTACGGTTAGGGATAGGTTGCAGGTTAGGATTATGTTAGGGTTTGGATTAAGGTTAGGTGTTAGTTTTAGTGTTCGGGTTGGTGTCACTGAATTAGGATTAGGATTAGAGATGATTTATTGATGTGGTTAGCGTTAGGTTTAGGGTAAGTGGTCAGGGTTAGTTTTAGGATTTGGACTATGATAAGGATTTTGTGGTAGGTTTAGGGTTATAGTTAGTGCTAGGGTTACAGATACGGTTTGGGTTAGGCTTTGTCTGAGATTTAGGATTAGCGTTAGGGTTAGGATTAGGTTTAGCTTTAGTGTTAGGTTTTGGGGTGGTGCTAGAGTTGCAGTTAGTATTAGGTTTCGGATTAGTGGGTATGTTTAGTGTACATTGCAATAGGGTTAGAGTTAGGTTTATGGTTGCTGTTAGGTTTAATGTTAGGTGTTAGGGTTAGGGTTAAGGTTAGTGGTTATGTTTGGGGTTCGGGTGAGATTGGCTGGTGATTGGTGAGTAGCTTTTCTTTTCTTTTTTATATCAGTCAGTGAACTGCAACATTGTTATTACCAATTTAAGTGTATCTAAGGTTAAGGCATGGCAGGAGAGCTCGGTCACGTGATATGCTCCTCCTGTACCATGTGGGAACTCGGGGACTCTTCCGGTGTCCCTGGGCGCTACGTGTGTGGGAAGTGTATCCGCCTCGAGCTCTTGACGGTCCGCGTTGCAGAATTGGAGCTGAGGGTGGATTCACTCTGGAGCATCCACGATGCTGAGAATGACGTGAGTATCACGTGTAGTGAGTTGGTCTTACCGTAGGAGAAGGGTCCACAGCCAGATAGGGAATGGAAGACCAGCAGGAAGAGCAGTGCAAGAAAGATAGTGCAGGGGTCCCCTGTGGTCATCCCCCTGCAAAACAGATACACTGCTTTGAGTACTGTTGGGGGGGATGACTCATCAGGGGAGGGCAGCAGCAGCCAAGTTCATGGCACCGTAGGTGGCTCTGCTGCAAAGGAGGGCAGGAAAAAGAGTGAGAGCGCGATAGTAATAGGGGATTCGATGGTGAGGGGAATAGATAGGCGTTTCTGCGGACGCAACCGAGACTCCAGGATGGTATGTTGCCTCCCTGGTGCAAGGGTCAAGGATGTCTCGGAGCGGGTGCAGGACATTCTAAAATGGGAGGGAGAACAGCCAATTGTCGTGGTGCACATTGGTACCAACGACATAGGTAAAAAAAGGGATGAGGTCCTACGAAAAGAATTTAAGGAGCTAGGAGCTAAATTAAAAAGTAGGACCTCAAAAGTAGTAATCTCGGGATTGCTACCAGTGCCACGTGCTAGTCAGAGTAGGAATCGCAGGATAGCGCAGATGAATACATGGCTTGAGCAGTGGTGCAGCAGGGAGGGATTCAAATTCTTGGGGCATTGGAACCGGTTCTGGGGGAGGTGGGACCAGTACAAACCGGACGGTCTGCACCTGGGCAGGTCCGGAACCAATGTCCTAGGGGGAGTGTTTACTAGTGCTGTTGGGGAGGAGTTAAACTAATATTGCAGGGGGATGGGAACCTATGCAGGGAGACAGAGGGAGACAAAAATGAGGCAAAAGCAAAAGACAGAAAGGAGATGAGGAAAAGTGGAGGGCAAAGAAACCCAAGGCAAAGAACAAAAAGGGCCACTGTACAGCAAAATTCTAGAAGGACAAAGGGTGTTAAAAAAGCAAGCCTGAAGGCTTTATGTCTTAATGCAAGGAGTATCCGCAATAAGGTGGATGAATTAACTGTGCAAATAGATGTTAACAAATATGATGTGATTGGGATTACGGAGACGTGGCTCCAGGATGATCAGGGCTGGGAACTCAACATCCAGGGGTATTCAACATTCAGGAAGGATAGAATAAAAGGAAAAGGAGGTGGGGTAGCATTGCTGGTTAAAGAGGAGATTAATGCAATAATTAGGAAAGACATTAGCTTGGATGATGTGGAATCTATATGGGTAGAGCTGCAGAACACTAAAGGGCAAAAATCGTTAGTGGGAGTTGTGTACAGACCTCCATACAGTAGTAGCGATGTTGGGGAGGGCATCAAACAGGAAATTAGGAATGCATGCAATAAAGGTGCAGCAGTTATAATGGGTGACTTTAATATGCACATAGATTGGGCTAGCCAAACTGGAAGCAATACGGTGGAGGAGGATTTCCTGGAATGCATAAGGGATGGTTTTCTAGACCAATATGTCGAGGAACCAACTAGGGGGGAGGCCATCTTAGACTGGGTGTTGTGTAATGAGAGAGGATTAATTAGCAATCTCATTGTGCGAGGCCCCTTGGGGAAGAGTGACCATAATATGGTGGAATTCTGCATTAGGATGGAGAATGAAACAGTTAATTCAGAGACCATGGTCCAGAACTTAAAGAAGGGTAACTTTGAAGGTATGAGGCGTGAATTGGCTAAGATAGATTGGCTAATGATACTTAAGGGGTTGACTGTGGATGGGCAATGGCAGACATTTAGAGACCGCATGGATGAATTACAACAATTGTACATTCCTGTCTGGCGTAAAAATAAAAAAGGGAAGGTGGCTCAACCGTGGCTATCTAGGGAAATCAGGGATAGTATTAAAGCCAAGGAAATGGCATACAAATTGGCCAGAAATAGCAGCGAACCTGGGGACTGGGAGAAATTTAGAACTCAGCAGAGGAGGACAAAGGGTTTGATTAGGGCAGGGAAAATGGAGTACGAGAAGAAGCTTGCAGGGAACATTAAGGCGGATTGCAAAAGTTTCTATAGGTATGTAAAGAGAAAAAGGTTAGTAAAGACAAACGTAGGTCCCCTGCAGTCAGAATCAGGGGAAGTCATAACGGGGAACAAAGAAATGGCAGACCAATTGAACAAGTACTTTGGTTCAGTATTCACTAAGGAGGACACAAACAACCTTCCGGATATAAAAGTGGTCAGAGGGTCTATTAAGGAGGAGGAACTGAGGGAAATCTTTATTAGTCGGGAAATTGTGTTGGGGAAATTGATGGGATTGAAGGCCGATAAATCCCCAGGGCCTGATGGACTGCATCCCAGAGTACTTAAGGAGGTGGCCTTGGAAATAGCGGATGCATTGACAGTCATTTTCCAACATTCCATTGACTCTGGATCAGTTCCTATCGAGTGGAGGGTAGCCAATGTAACCCCACTTTTTAAAAAAGGAGGGAGAGAGAAAGCAGGGAATTATAGACCGGTCAGCCTGACCTCAGTAGTGGGTAAAATGATGGAATCAATTGTTAAGGATGTCATAGCAGCGCATTTGGAAAATGGTGACATGATAGGTCCAAGTCAGCATGGATTTGTGAAAGGGAGATTATGCTTGACAAATCTTCTGGAATTTTTTGAGGATGTTTCCAATAAAGTGGACAAAGGAGTACCAGTTGATGTGGTATATTTGGACTTTCAGAAGGCTTTCGACAAGGTCCCACACAGGAGATTAATGTGCAAAGTTAAAGCACATGGGATTGAGGGTAGTGTGCTGACGTGGATTGAGAACTGGTTGTCAGACAGGAAGCAAAGAGTAGGAGTAAATGGGTACTTTTCGGAATGGCAGGCAGTGACTAGTGGGGTACCGCAGGGTTCTGTGCTGGGGCCCCAGCTGTTTACATTGTACATTAATGATTTAGACGAGGGGATTAAATGTAGTATCTCCAAATTTGCGGATGACACTAAGTTGGGTGGCAGTGTGAGCTGCGAGGAGGATGCTATGAGGCTACAGAGTGACTTGGATAGGTTAGGTGAGTGGGCAAATGCGTGGCAGATGAAGTATAATGTGGATAAATGTGAGGTTATCCACTTTGGTGGTAAAAACAGAGAGACAGACTATTATCTGAATGGTGACAGATTAGGAAAAGGGAAGGTGCAACAAGACCTGGGTGTCATGGTACATCAGTCATTGAAGGTTGGCATGCAGGTACAGCAGGCGGTTAAGAAAGCAAATGGCATGTTGGCCTTCATAGCGAGGGGATTTGAGTACAGGGGCAGGGAGGTGTTGCTACAGTTGTACAGGGCCTTGGTGAGGCCACACCTGGAGTATTGTGTACAGTTTTGGTCTCCTAACTTGAGGAAGGACATTCTTGCTATTGAGGGAGTGCAGCGAAGATTCACCAGACTGATTCCCGGGATGGTGGGACTGACCTATCAAGAAAGACTGGATCAACTGGGCTTGTATTCACTGGAGTTCAGAAGAGTGAGAGGGGACCTCATAGAAACGTTTAAAATTCCGACGGGTTTGGACAGGTTGGATGCAGGAAGAATGTTCCCAATGTTGGGGAAGTCCAGAACCAGGGGTCACAGTCTAAGGATAAGGGGTAAGCCATTTAGGACCGAGATAAGGAGAAACTTCTTCACCCAGAGAGTGGTGAACCTGTGGAATTCTCTACCACAGGAAGTAGTTGAGGCCAATTCACTAAATATATTCAAAAGGGAGTTAGATGAAGTCCTTACTACTCGGCGGATCAAGGGGTATGGCGTGAAAGCAGGAAGTGGGTACTGAAGTTTCATGTTCAGCCATGAACTCATTGAATGGCGGTGCAGGCTAGAAGGGCTGAATGGCCTGCTCCTGCACCTATTTTCTATGTTTCTATATGTTTCTATGTTTAGTGTCGCTGGATTAGAGTTAATGTTAATATTGTGGCATAGTGTAAGGTGCATCGTTAAGGTTTTGATAAGTTTAGGACTAGGAGTAGCATTAGGGTTAATATTAGAGTTAGGATTAGGGTTATAGTTTAGAGTTAGTTTTTGGTTTGGGATAGGTTGTGGGTTAAGCTTATCTTAGGGTTTGCATTAGGATTACGGGTTAATTTTAGAGTTCGGGTTAGTGCCACTGGATTAGGATTAGGGTTAGCTGTGAATTAGTATGGGGTTAGTGTTAGGTTTAGGTTTAGTGGGTAGGGTTGTTTTTCGGGTTTGGGTTATGGTAAGGATTTAACATTAGGGTTAGGGTTAGGGGCTAGAGTTAGGGTTAGGGCAACTGAATAATTGTTAGTGTTCCTGTTAGGATTCGGTTTAGGTTTATGGTTACAATTTCGGTTTAGGTTTCGGGTTGGGATTTGTGTTAGATTTAAGGCTAGTGTTAGGTTTTAGCGATAGGGTTAAGGTTAATGTCAGAATTTAGTGTCAGGGGTCAGGGTTAAGGTTAGATTTAGTGTCACTTGATTCAGGTTAGGGTTAGGGACTCCACTAGGGTTAAGGATAGGATTAGCGGTTTGAGGTTAGGGGTGAGGATAAGGGATCGGGCTAGGTTTAGGATACACTGCATTAGTGTTAAGGTTGCGGTTAGGATTAGGGTTAGTGGTTATGATCAGGGTTAGCATTTGCAGTGACAGTTTAAGGTTAGGATTAGGGTTAGTGTTAGGGGTTAAGTTTAGGATTTGTGTTACTATTAGAGATTGGGTTGGTTGGGTTAACATTAGAATTTGGGTTGGTTAGGCTTAGGGTTAGGGTCAGTGCTTTCTTTTACATATGTTTAGGTTCAGCCATCGACGTAGGGGTTAATGCTAGGTTTATCGTTATGGTTAGCGCGCACTAGGTCCATGCAGCAGAGCTGGTCTCCAGTCGTCTTGCTTAATCCTTGCCACTGGACCAAGACCTGGCTCTGTCAAGCCTGTGTGGTGGCTGGTGTGCAATGGCCACCACACATTAAAAAAATCCACGCACAGGCATCTTCCACCCTTCAATATGCAGTTCAGGACCTGGAATATCAGGTCCTTCACTGAAACACCTGCAAACTCATCCTTTTTTGGTGGAAGCAAGTCATCCTCGATACGAGAGACCACCTAAGAAGAAGAAGAAGGTTAGGATTAGGAGTAAGGGCTAGGTTTAGTATGCACTACATTAGGATTAGGATTAGGGTTGTGGTTCAGGTTTGGATTAGGTTTAGGTTTTGGGGTTGGTGTTATGGTTCGGGTTAGGGTTATGGTTACTGTTTGGGTTATGGTTATTGTAAGGGGTTAGCCTTAGGTTTTCATTTAGGATTGGGGTTAGGGGCTAGGATTATGATTAGCGTAAGGGGTTAGGTTTAATGTTAGGGCCACTGCGTCGGGCTTAGATTTAAGGTCAGGGTTAGATGTTAGCATTAGGCTTAGCATTAGGGTTAGGTTTAGGGTTAGTGTTATCGTTAGGCATAGTGTTAGGGATTAGGATTAGGATAAATGTTAGGCTTACGGTTAGCATTAGGTTTAGGGTTTAGTGGTTGGAGTGACCCTTAGGTTAGGGTTGATATTCAGCTTGGGGAAAGATTAGGGTTAGTGACACTGCTTTAGTGTTAGGTTATGGATACGGTTTGGATTAGGCTTTGTCTGAGGGTTAGGGTTACTGTTCGTGTTAGGATAAAGTTTAGCTCTCGGGTTAGGTTTGATTTGGTGTTGGGGTTGCAGTTGTGGTTGTGGTTCGTGTTAGGGTTAGAATTAGAGATTACTATTAGGTTACACTTCATTAGAGTTAGGGTTAAGTGTATGGTTGCTGTTAGTGTAAGTTTAAGGAGTTAGGGTTAGATTTAGGGTTAGTGCAACTGGATTGGGGTTAGGATTAGTGTTAATATTAGGTGTAGTGTAAGGGGCAGGGTTATGGTTTGAAAGGTGAGGGTTAGGGTTAGAGGTAGGGCTTATATTAAAGTTATGGTTAGAGTGTAGAATTAGTTTACAGTTAGGGATAGTTTGAGGGTTAGGCTTATCTTAGGATTTGGGTTAGGGTTAGGGGTTCATTTTAGAGTTAGGCTTAGTGTCTCTACATTAGGTCACTGTTAGTGTTTGGGATGAATTAGGGATGGGGCTAGCGTTAAGTTTAGGTTAGTGGTTAGGATTAGTTTTAGGGTTTGGATTATGGTAAGGATTTAGCGCAAGGGTTTGCATTAGGGTTAGGGCTAGGATTAGGGGTTAGAGCTAGGGTTTGGTGTAGGGGTCGGGCAACTGTATAATGGTTAAGGATAGTGTTAGTGTTATGCTTCCGGATATGTTTAGGCTTAGGGTTACTATTTAGGGTTAATGTTACAGTTAGGGTAGGATTACTTTCATGGGTAGCGCTTGGTAGGGTTACGCATAGGTTAATGCTTAAGATTAGGGTAATGCCAACTGCATAATGGATTGGGTCAATGGCAGAGTTAGGCTTAGGCTTGGGCTTGCAATTTAGGGTTAAGATTTAGGGTTCAAGTTAAGGCTAGGGTTAGGGGTTAGGGATAGGGTTAGGGTTAGCATTAGGGTTAGGGTTAGGTTTCGGGACTGCACTAGGGTTCAGGTTAGGATTAGAGTTTAGGGGTTAGAGGTTAGCTTTAGGGGTAGGGTTATGGTTAGGGTTAGAGTTACTTTTATGGTTAGTGTTGTGTAGTATTAAATTCGGTTCAGGGTTAGGATTGAGGTTAGGGCACTGCATAACGGTTAGGGTTTGTGTGAGGGTAGGATTTATGCTGAGGGTTACCATTTAGTGTTAGTTTTAGGGTTCAGGTTTAGGGTTTGTGTTAAGGTTAGGGTTAGGCAGGTATGAGGCAGGTATGGGGATCCAGCATGTAGCACTGGCAGAGCCTCAGCATTTGCACTTGTCCAACACGTACAAGGTTCTTGCTCCCTGTTTGGATCAGGGCAGGGACTGAGAGATAATGAGCAAACTGACCACAGCACCGTGGTAAAGGGGGCTATTCAAGTGGGGGGGAGTAAAAAGACATATAATAGTGGTAGGGGACAGTATAGTGAGGAGGATAGATGCGGTTCTCTGCAGTCGAGAGCATGAGTCCCAAAGGCTGTGTTGCCTGCCCGGTGCCAAGGTTAAGGACATCTCCTCTGGGCTGGAGAGGAACTTGGGAGTGGGAGGGGAAAGATTCAGGTTCTGTGGTCCACGTAGCTACCCAATGACATAGATGGAACAAAGAAAGAGATTCTGCTGAGGGAGTATGAGCAGCGAGGTGCTAAATTATAAAGCAGAACCACAAAGATAATAATCTCTGGATTACTACCTGAGCCACGAGCAAATTTGCAAATAGTAAATAAATTAGAGACTTAAATGCGTGGCTCAAAGGTTGGTATGGGAGAAATGGTTTTCAATTCACAGGGCACTAACACCAGTACTGGGATAGGAGGAGCTGTTCTGTTGGGACAGGCTTTACTTGAACCAGGCTGGGGCCAGAGTCCTGGCAAATCGAATAACTAGGGCTGTTGATAGGGCTTTAAACTAAATAGTCGGGGAGAGGGATCTGATGAGAGGAAAGATAAAAAGAGAATGGAGAAGGCAAAAGTGCAGAGTAGCGATAGGGGTAATGATAACCAGAGTGTGATAGGAAGGAAAAGAGCGTATATACTTAAGACAAATTTAAAAGCTCTTTATCTGAATGCTCACAGCATTCATAACAAGATAGATGAGTTGATGGCACAAATAGAAATAAATGGGTATGCTCTGATTGCCATTACAGAGATGTGGTTGCAAGGTGACCAAGGCTGGGAACTGAATATTCAGGGGTATTTGCTATTTCGTAAGGATAGGCAGAAAGGAAAAGGAGGTGGGGTAGCTCAGTTAATAAGGGATGAGATCAGTGCAGTAGTGAGAAATGATATTGACTCAGAAGATTAAGACGTAGAATCAGTTTGGGTGGAAATAAGGGGCTAGACTTTCCAGTTGGTGGCTAAGGCCGAAAAAAATGGGCCTTGTGATATGTCCTTACTATAAAGTATAAATGCACACAAGGCCCATACTTGAGAGAAGGTCACTCTGTGACCAGTTACCTTTATTACCAAGACCTCAAGTGATGAAGCAGGGTGGAGCTTCCCCTTTTATACCTGAAAGTCTAGGTTAGGAGTGTCTACCACAAGTTCACCCCCTTGTGGTCAATGTTCTCAAGGTGTACAACTTAGGTCAGCTTATACATGGTTACAATGATAGTTGAATACATGACATCACCTCCCCCCCAAAGTCTTATTGGGATCACAGGTTAAGTCTCTCTGGTGGTTTACACTCCCTTGTAGTGCGCCTGAACTGGGGCTCCGATTGTTGGGCGCTGGTCTGAGTGTCTGCTGTTTGCGGTGCCTCAGGCCTGTCCGGACTGCCCACAGTGACTGGGCTCTCCTCCACTTGGTTCCGGTGTTCGGTCACCTGTGGTGGAGTAAACTCTACATCGTGTTCTTCCTCTGCTTCTTCTATGGGGTTGCTGAATCTCCTTTTAGTTGGATCCACGTGTTTGCAGCAGATTTGTCCATTGGTAAGTTTAAGTACCAAACCCTATTCCCCTCTTTGGCAATCACAGTGCCTGCAAGCCATTTGGGCCGTGCAGCGTAATTAAGGACAAAACCAGGGTCATTGACATCAATACATCGCACCCTCGCATTCCTGTCATGGTAGTCACATTGTGACTGACGCCTGCTCTCAACAATTTCTTTCATAGTAGGGTGTATAAGGGATAACGTGGTTTTGAGTGTCCTTTTCATTAGCAGCTCTGCGGGTGGAACCTCTGTGAGCGAGTGTGGTCGGGATCTATTGGCCAACAGGAGGCGTGATAAGCGGCTTTGTCGGGAACCCCTTGGATTCTGAGCATCCCCTGTTTGATTATCTGCACTGCTCGTTCCGCCTGGCCGTTTGAGGCCGGCTTGAACGGTGCCGTTCTGACATCGTTGATTCCATTGCTTGCCATGAATTCCTGGAATTCAGTGTTTCAGTGCACGGGCATTGTCGCTGACCAAGACATCTGGTAGACCATGGGCGGCGAACATTGCCCGTAGACTTTCTACCGTGGCAGGGGATGTGCTTGAATTTAAAATGGCACACTCAATCCATTTGGAGTAGGTGTCTACTACAACCAAAAACATTTTTCCCATGAAAGAACCTGCGTAGTTCACCTGGATATGTGACCATGGCTTGGCGGGCCAGGACCAGGGGCTGAGGGGGGCTTCCCTGGGTGCATTGTCCAGCTGAGCACACGTGTTGCACGTGTGAACACAAAGTTCCAGGTCTACATTTATCTCTGGCCACCAAACGTGTGACCTGGCAATTGCCTTCATCATGACAATGCCCGGGTGCCATTGTGAAGTTCTCTGATAAACACCTCTCTGCCCATCTGGGGTATGACTACTCGGTTTCCCCACAGTAGGCAATTGGCCTGAATTGAGAGTTCATCCTTGCGCCTATGAAATGGTTTAAATTCCTCGGGGCATGCCCTGTACGTGGCTTTCCAGTCCCCATTCAGGACACATTTCTTAACTAAAGACAGTAGCGGGTCTTTATTTGTCCAGACTTTAATCTGCCAGGCTGTCACAGGTGAGCCTTCGCTTTCGAAAGCTTCAACAGCCATGACCATCTCAGCATCATGCTCAGTTGTCCCCTCAGTGGTGGCTAGTGGGAGCCTGCTGAGTGCATCTGCGCAGTTTTCAGTACCCGGTCTGTGCTGAATTGTGTAGTCATAGGCGGCTAACGTAAGTGTCCACCTCTGTATGCGGGCTGATGCATTCGCATTTATGACCTTGCTGTCGGCCAAAAGGGACGTTAGGGGTTTGTGATCTGTCTCCAGCTCAAATTTCCTGCCAAACAGGTACTGGTGCATTTTTTTTACTGCATATACACATGCTAGTGCTTCCTTTTCTACCATCCCCTAGCCCCTTTTTGCCTGGGACAGACTTCTGGAGGCATAAGATACCGGCTGTAACTGACCATTGGCATTCACATGCTGCAACACACGCCCGACCCCATAGGACGACGCATCGCATGTTAAAACAAGTTTCTTACACGGGTTATATAACATTAACAGTTTGTTGGAGCATAACAAATTGCGTGCTCTATCAAAAGCCCTTTCCTGGCTGTCCCCCCAGACCCAATCGCGTGGAGCACGTGTAGCAGCTCTAACCGCGTGCTAAATTTGGGAAGAAAGTTACCAAAATAGTTCAGGAGCTCGATGAACGAACGCAGCTCCATCGTGTTACGGGGTCTGGGTGCTCTCTGGATCGCATCCATTTTGGACGCAGTAGATCTGATCCTGCCTGCTGCTACCCTCCTCCCCAGGAATTCTACCTCTGGAGCTAAAAAGACACACTTTGCCTTTTTCAGTCGCAGCCCTACCCGGTCCAGTCTGCGTAGCACCTCCTCCAGGTTGTGGAGGAGTTCTTCAGTATCGTGACCCGTGATGAGGATGTCGTCTTGAAAAACCACCATCATTGGAATCGACTTGAGGAGGCTTTCCATATTTCGTTGGAAGATCGCGGCAGCCGAACGAATCCCGAACGGACATCTGTTATACTCAAACAACCCCTTGTGTGCCGTGATGGTGGTCAGCTTCTTCGACTCACTCGCCAGCTCCTAGGTCATGTAAGCTGAGGTCAGGTCCAATTTTGAAAAATGTTTGCCACTGGATAGTGTCGCAAAGATGTCGTCTGCTCTCAGTAGCGGATACTGGTCTTGGAGTGACACCCGATTGATGATGGCCTTGTAATCGCCACATATCCTGACCGACCCATCTGCCTTGAGCACCGGCACGAACGGGCTCACCCAGTCACTGAATTCAACTGGCAAGATGATGCCTTCCCTCAGCAGGCGGTCCAATTCGCATTCTATCTTTTCCCACATCACGTACGGCACCACTCTCACCTTGTGATGTACTGGCCTGGCGTCCGGGTTTATGTGAATCACTACCTTGGCCCCCATGAAAGTGCCAATGCTGGGTTGAAATAGTGAGTCAAATTTGTCCAGGACCTGTGCGCATGATACTCGCTCCACAGAAGAAATTGCATTGACATCGCCCCATTTCCAGTTCATGACAGCAAGCCAACTCCTCCCCAGTAGTGTGGGACCGTCCCTCGGGACAATCCAGAGTGGCAACCTGTTCTCCGAATCTTTGTGGGTCACGACTACCGTGGCGCTGACTAGCACCGGAATGATCTCCTTTTTATATGTCCATAGCTGTGCGTCAATCGGCAATAATTTTGGCCTCCTGGCCTTGGATACCCACAACCTTTCGAACTGTTTGCTATTCATCAGGGACTGGCTGGCCCCCGTGTCTAGCTCTATTAATACTGGGATGCCATTGAGGAGCACTTCCATCATTATCGGTGCGTCCTGGTATATAAACTGTCTATGTGCTCCACATGAACTCGCTGAACTTCAGCTTCCAGCGATTTCCCCCAGCGTTCATTTGGCCTCGTAGGGCTTACATCAGGCCCGTCCTCCTCATACATCAACCTGGCTGCAGGCTTCCTGCACATATGCACCAAGTGACCGCTGACGTTGCAGTTTCTGCAGGTATATTGCTGATACCTGCAAGCTCTAGCTGGGTTTTGCCTCTACACCTCCAACATGAGCTGGAGGCCTCATTGTTGGAAACAAAAGGTCCATTACCAGTCAATCATCTCTGACTGTCTCTGTAACTGTCCTTAAGCGCACCATTAACAAGTGTTGATGGCCCCATTACTGGCCGCATTGTCCATTGCGATGGCATGAATTGCCGTTCAGCTAGCCATTGTCTCTGTTGAATTCCCCCTTTGGGTTCGACTACATGCTGGGCATGTCCGATTGCCCTTGACTGCCGAGAGAACTGTGTGCCGCGTTAACAATGTTGACTCCCTGGTCGTTTGCCGCATTTGAGCCAAGATTTTTGTCATACATCATTCTGGTCTCTTCCTCCCCTGAGATATATGTCTGGGCCATCAAAGCCGACGTTTCCAAGGTCAAGTCTTTGGTCTCAATCAGTGTCCTGAAAACCCCAGCGTGCCCGATGCCCTCAATAAAAAAGTCTTGCAGCATCTCCGTTCTGCATGCATCTGGGAACTTACATAGGCTCGCCAGTCGCCGAAGATCTGCCATGAAGTCTGAATGCTTTGCCCTTCTCGCCGCCGGTGCGTGTAAAACCGGTGTCTCGCCATGTGCTTGCTGCTCGCCGGTTTAAGGTGTACCCCGATCAACTTACTGAGCTCTTCGAACATCTTGTCCGCTGGCTTCTCTGGCGTTAGGAGGTCCTTCATCAGGGAGTACGTTCTGGATCGACAAACCGTCAGGAGGTGAGCCCTGCGTTTGTCGGCTGAATCCTGTCCCAACTATTCCTTAGTGACAAAACTTTGCTGTAGTCTCTCAATAAAGTCGTCCCAATCATCACCAACACAGTACCTCTCTTCTGCGCTGCTAGTGGCCATGCTCGCGTGGTTTAAATTCCAGTTTCTCGTCACCAATGATATGTCCTTACTATACAGTATAAATGCACATGAGGCCCATACTTGAGAGAAGGTCACTCTGTGACCAGTTACCTTTATTACCAAGACCTCAAGTGATGAAGGTGGGTGGAGCTTCCCCTTTTATACCTGAAAGTCCAGGTTAGGAGTGTCTCCCACAAGCTCACCCCCTTGTGATCAATGTTCTCAAGGTGTACAACTTCGGTCAGCTTATACATGGGCTACAATGATAGTTGAATACATGACACCTTGTTCCAGCGATGCGGGACATATCTCCTGTGCTGATCGCCGGCTCAAGGCCCATTTTTTTTTTTGCGATTTTCAACTCGGCCTTAGCCCAGTGATGTCAAATGGGCAATGTGATTTCTTAGCAATCTCACGATCGCCCAAAGAAAACAGAAGTGAATGAAAAAAAAATCTTCCCTAGCAACGCATTACTGCACATGTGCAGGTTGATTTTTTTTTCAGGTTGATGCTCCTTCCCGCGTTTTGAGAGGTCAAGTGTCTTCACACATGCTCAGAAGCTCTGTGTGGGTTTGGGAGAGAGAGAGAGAGAAGAAAGGAAGCAGGTATTTTGACCAACTCGTAAATCAGATAAATTTAAAGAATGGAGAGAGCTGCAGGAAAGTGAAGTGCCAAGCCCTTCAGCGAGGAGGCTAATGAGGCCCTAGTGAAGCGTGTCAGTGCGAGGTGGGAGGATCTGACACAGGGTGAGCATGGGAAACCTCCACCCCGTGCATATCGGAGGATTTGGGCAGAGATTGCCGACGTGGTCACATCGGCATCGAATGAAGCCCGGACACCGGACCAGTGCTGCAAAAGATGGAACAGTCTACTGGTGGCTGCAAGTGTAAGTTGAAATTTAAATTTGAAATCATCCATATTTATTATTTATGCTGTATGGAAAATCTAATTCGAATCTGCAATGTTATCTCGTAATCTTTAAGCATGACTAAGTAACTAAATTAAGATTAAATTATAATTACATTTATGTACCGCAACATAAATTTGAATGTTACAGTATGAAATATCTTATTCCTATGCAATGTAGTGCAACTTGAAATTGAACTTATAAATCTGTCAGTCCTAAATGTTTATTGCCAAATCCATTTGCTTATGCCCTGCAATGTTACCTTATCTATTACAGAAGAAGATATCCATCAACCAGTGAGAGCAACGCAGGACGGGCGGGGGCTGTGCCATGCTGCAGTCGCTCACCGCCTACGAGGAGCTTGCAGTGGCCTTGGTGGGGCCAGAAAGCTGTTCGGTCACAACCCGTGGTGTGGTCGAACCCATCCTAGAGTCACGTGAGTAATGAGAGCTGTGCATTGTGCAATGTGTGAATCACCAGTAAATATTTGTTACGCGGGTAATCCTATGCAATGATACTTTAATTTGATATATAATTGAGTTATACTATTGAGATGTACTATTGATCTTCAAATGAGGTCATGTTAGGCCTCGTGACCGCTTGTGCATATGGGCTAATGGTAATGTTTTGAGTTCTTGAAAAATTGAGATGAATTGATTTGCATTGTTAAACGTTGTTTATAACTTCCATTTGTCTTTCAAAGGTCAACAAGTATTGATGGAGTCAAAGGACACGTCCACTGACCAATCAGGAAACTCCCAGGAGGAAGAGCCAGAGGAGGAGTCAGTGTAGACTCCTGCTGCGGCTGTGTGTGACCAGGAGGAGGAGGAAGAGGAGGAGAAGGAGGAAGAACAGGAGATTTTTTTTGTGGGGGGGGAACAACCTGTGGCCATCTCTTTTGAGACAGATGAGGCACCGGGACCAAGCAGTGTGCAGGTGGTGATGCCAAGGCGCGTGACATTGCAGACGCCGACCCCACGGCGGTCCGGTCAGCGTGATTTGCACTTGCCTGCCACGGAGGACCAGATGGAGAGCTTACTTTCCCTGTACAGGGAGACGGTCGTGATCGGTCGCGACCTTATCCAGGGGTTCGCGGGTTTCTCAGCCAATTGGAGCCAGTTCTCCACATCCTGGAGCGAGTTCTGCTCACGCTTCTCCAGCTGGTCTTCTGAGCAGTCACAGATTGCTAGGGAGGCGTTGGAGGTGATTAGGGAGCAGACAGCCACAACAAATGCCCTACGGCACGCATTGCTGGCTGGACACGGCGCTGCACCCCAAGGTGTCGTGTCCACTCGCAGCGAGACCGCAAACACGCAAGCGAGTACGGAGGACACAGTTCATCCTGACTTGGAAGTAGAGCCCGATGCTTCTGCCTCCGCTCCGTTACCTCCACCACGGCAGGAAGTCTTGCCATCCCACTCTGCACGATGTCTTGGTGTCGGTCTGCGTAGACCAAAACGGGCGGGTGGGGTGAGAACACGGGGTGGGACAGGATCTGGAGGGAAATGTCCGCAGGTAGGGAGGGAGGAGTGCTTCTCAATAGTTCACTTGTTTCTAAAATATTCTCTTGTTATTATCACTTTATTATTCTCTTGTTACTGTTACTAAATTGGGCACTTGTATTCAATACTTAAATGTTCACTTGTTATCATTACTTAACTGTTCACTTTCCATTCTTTCTGAAATGGTCACTGTTATGTATTATCCAGGTACATTAAATGTATAAGTACAATGGTGCGCCACAGAGGGCGCTGTGGTAGGAGACCTGCAAGACAGAGTATAAAAGGCTGCCCATCACACCTGAGAGGCACTCTGGAGTTACACAATAAAGGACTCAGGTCACAGCAGTTCTATCAGCACTAGACCGTGTGGAGTCAGTGATTTGTGTGCTACATACACCACATTGGCAACGAGGAAGCGGACGAACTCCACACAACCATGGCTACTCTGGGCTCGCTAAAGGATTTTACCGTGGGCAATGATTGGGAGGCCTTTACCGAAAGGCTGGAGTACTACTTCACAGCAAACGACCTGACGGGGCACATGAACGCACTGAGAGAGAAGCGTAAGGTGATACTGCTTTCCAGTTGTGGCGATGAGGTTTAATGTCTCGTCAGGGATTTGCTGGCACCCGCGAGCGCCAGGGACAAGTCATACGAGGAGCTGGTCGCACTCATTCGTGACCAGTTGAAACCAAAGGATAGCATCCTCACGGCCAGATACAAATTCGACCATCATTGCAGACCTGAGGGCCAGGATGTCACCAAATATGCTGCGGACCTCAGGAGACTCGCGGCGCCGTGTGATTTTGGCGCATACCTTGACGAGGCGTTACGGGACATTTTTGTTATGGGGTTTAGCCAGCTGCTGGCCACGGAACCCATAACCACTCTGACAAAAGCCATCACCATCAGCCGGGCATATATGACCTCGACTTGCAGCACCAAGCAAATAATCCACACAGTCTCGAACCCAGCAGGCACTGTCCACAGGATAGCGCCCACCATGGACAAAACTGCAGAACGTGGCTCTGCCCGGGGCAGAGAGCACAGACCTCGGGGTCCTGGAACTCAGAGTCCGCTGAGGGGGGCCAATCAAGCAGCACCATGCTGGCGCTGCGGAGGAAGCCATGGGGCTCACCGGTGCAGGTTTGCAGAGTATACGTGCCACCTGAAAGGCCACCTTCAGCGTATGTGTATAAGAAATCGGACTCACCATGTGGCTGAGGAGATGGTGGATGATCCACTGTTCAGCGAGGAGCAGGCAGAAGAAGATGAGATGTTGGAACTGTATACGTGTACTGACGATTCGCCCCCAGTGATAATGGAAGTAAAAATTGACGGAGTCCCAGTGAGCATGACATTAGATACAGGATCGGGTCCGTCATTGATGAGTCAGAGAACTTTCGATAAACTGTGGGTCAACCCAGCTGCACGTCCCGGTCACGGCAAAGCTGCGTACCTACACCAAGGAACTGATACCTGTTCTTGGCAGAGTGGATGTGCAGGTATCTCACGGGGGCGAGATGCACGGTTTACCTTTGAGGGTCATTGCAGGCGATGGGCCGACGCTTCTCGGCAGAAGATGGATGGGAAAGGTTTGTGGGAGCTGGGAAGACTTCATTCCTCCACAGACCACCGTCTCCCAGGATCCCAAAGAGCAGCGCTGACCGAGCTGGAGCTGCAGCCTAAATCCACACACAAGTGACAGCAGCCCAGAACTCCTGACCTCAAGCAATCCTGCAGCCTCAGCCTCCACAGGCAAGCAGACCCTGGAAGAGCAAGTTTGCAGGTGTGGGCCGATTGCTGGGGTGCGGGCTGGCGGGGCGCTGTGGGCGATGAGCGGAAGGTCGATCGATGGCTGGAAGATCTGGGGGGCCCACGCAGAGGAAAAGTTGGGCGGCGGTAGCAGCTGCGATGATGGCGGCTACGGTGGCTGCAGGAGGAGCGGCCATGGCGGCCGCAGGAGGGGCGGCCATGGCGGCCGCAGGAGGGGCGGCAAGTGCAGAGATAACGGTGGGAGCGGAGGCTGCGGCGGCGGCTGGCGTGACTCGGGAGAATGCGAGCCAGAACGGCGGATGCGGCAGCAAGTATGGAGGGACTCACAGGACTGTGACTGATCGAGTCCAGGGAGCCACTTCTGCCAAGATGGGTTGCTCTGGGCCGTTTTTTTCCCTTCCTTTCTTCCTTGTCCCTTCTGTTCTTTCTTCGCCAGCGAGCTCAAGATGGTGGTTAGCCTCGTGGCTAACAAAGGCCAGCAGAGCACCTAAAATGGTGGCGCCCAAGGGAAGCCTCTTGGGAACCACAAGATGGCATCTTAAAAGAGAAATGCACCTGGGAGTCTTAAAAGGGCCTTACACCATTGGCGGTCCCCACAAAAAATACTTTTTTAAGGCAAGAGCGAGTCTAAATGAGCTATGTGAATATAGGATGATGGATTTATGATAAATAATATTTTAATGCTGAATGGTTACTGTGTTTAAAATAATGGATATGAATTACGATTTATGATAAGAGTTAATATTTCAATGCTGAATGGTCACTGTGTTTAAAATTATGGATATGAATTACGAAAAGAGTTAATACCACGAGGTTCAAGTAAAAGGGGATGGATCCGTGACTAACATTACCAATGGGCTAATGCGATTTTCGATTTAGGTGATTCATGCAATGGTTCAGCGGCTACTAAGGTGACTACTTCATGAGAACAGAGGCAACGCACCAGTTGCGATACCCTGTCTCAGCGCAGCCCATTACCTCGGGCAAAAAGGAGCTGTGTACCGCCACCGTACCTCACCCAAAGGAGCTGGGATTAAATAACTGTTCAGTGTACCTGCAACCTTTTGGCATAACATCTGTACCACGGATTATATGTACCATACAAATGTACCGTCTATGTATACCTGCTTTCTGTTGGAGGTTATGCTCGTGTACCTTATCACCCATGTAAGGACTGCAAATACCACATGCTTGCACCGGGTCCTCCACATGGGGGAGAAGAGGGAAGTGGATGGTTATGGACTCACATTCACAAATCAACCAGAACGAACAAGGCCGAGGTCACCGGCAATAGCTTTTGGAACTGGGGGGGGAAGGAGTGAGATGTTATGTATTGTCCAGGTACATTAAATGTAAAAGTACAATGGTGCGCCACAGAGGGCGCTGTGGTGGGAGACCTGAAAGTACCTGCAAGACAGAGTATAAAAGGCTGCCCACCACACCTGAGAGGCACTCTGGAGTTACAAAATAAAGGACTAAGGTCACATCAGTTATATCAGCACCAGACCATGTGGAGTCAGTGATTTGTGTGCTACATACACTACAGTCACTTGTTATCATGACTGAAATGGTCACTTGTTAGCATCACTGAAATGGTCACTTGTTTTTTAAAACTTAAATGTTCAATTTCTTCTTCTTCTAACGTTTTGGGGATTTTGAGGGAAGGGTGGGTTGGTGTGGGAGGTGGGGGGTTGGAGGGAGGGTGTTGTTCATTAGTTCTTAAAATAAATTTTGTTTCTTAATAAAATAAAATTTTCTACAACTTTTGTACCTTCTCTCTTAGTTACATAAGATTTACAATGTATAGTTTTTCATGCAAATTTGTTGTTTATTCTGTTTCCCCACGGAAATGAAACTTTTGATTAACCGTAACTGTAGTTGAACGTTTCAATATCAACAATAATAGTTCATGCGAAGCGTTCATTAATGAGCTGCTGACGCAAAAGCTTAGCGGCCCTGTGACTGCCACTGGCTACTGGTCTTCGGGAAAGGTGTGGTGGTACCGGAGCTAGATCGCCATGCTGATTAAGCTTCCCTATGTCCTTGCCCACGTCCTCTCCCACCTGTTCCTCCTCTTCACCTGCGCTGGCTGTCTCTTCTGTCTCATCTCCTTCTGGAGGTGGACCTGCAGCATGATCTGGCATTATTTGTCCTCTCTTTATAGCTAGGTTATGCAGCATGCAACACACCACAATAAACTCTGCTACCTGATCAGGGTGGTACTGGAGGCTGCTGATATGTCCTTACTATACAGTATAAATGCACACGAGACCCATACTTGAGAGAAGGTCAATCTGTGACCAGTTACCTTTATTACCAAGACCTCAAGTGATGAAGGTGGGTGGAGTTTCCCCTTTTATACCTGGAAGTCCAGGTTAGGAGTGTCTCCCACAAGTTCACCCCCTTGTGGTCAATGTTCTCAAGATGCACAACTTAGGTCAGCTTATACATGGGTTACAATGATAGTTGAATACATGACATCACCTCCCCCCCAAAGTCTTATTGGGATCACAGGTTAAGTCCCTCTGGTGGTTTACACTCCCTTGTAGAGCGCCTGAGTTGGGGCTCCGATTGTTGGGCGCTGGCCTGAGTGTCTGCTGTTTGCGGTGCCTCAGGCCTGTCCGGACTGCCCACAGTGACTGGGCTCTCCTCCACTTGGTTCCGGTGTTCGGTCACCTGTGGTGGAGTAAACTCTATGTCGTGTTCTTCCTCTGCTTCTTCAATGGAGTTGCTGAACCTCCTTTTAGTTTGATCCACGTGTTTGCGGCAGATTTGTCCATTGGTAAGTTTAACTACCAAAACCCTATTCCCCTCTTTGGCAATCACAGTGCCTGCAAGCCACTTGGGCCCTGCAGCGTAATTAAGGACAAAAACAGAGTCATTGACATCAATACATCACGCTCTCGCATTCCTGTCATGGTAGTCAAATTGTGACTGACGCCTGCTCTCAACAATTTCTTTCATAGTAGGGTGTATAAGGTATAACCTGGTTTTGAGCGTCCTTTTCATTAGCAGCTCTGCGGGTGGAACCCCTGTGAGCAAGTGTGGTCGGGATCTATTGCCCAACAGGAGGTGTGATAAGCGGCTTTGTAGGGAACCCCCTTGGATTCTGAGCATCCCCTGTTTGATTATCTGCACTGCTCATGCCGCCTGGCCGTTTGAGGCCGGCTTGAACGGTGCCGTTCTGACATGGTTGATTCCATTGCCTGCCACGAAGTCCTGGAGTTCAGTGTTTGTGAAGCACGGGCCATTGTCGCTGACCAAGACATCCGGTAGACCATGGGCGGCGAAGATTGCCCGTAGACTTTCTACCATGGCGAAGGATGTGCGTGAATTTAAAATGGCACACTCAATCCATTTGGAGTAGGCATCTACTACAACCAAAAACATTTTTTCCCATGAAAGGACCTGCGTAGTCCACATGGATGCGTGACCATGGCTTGGCGGGCCAGGACCAGGGGCTGAGGGGGGCTTCCCTGGGTGCGTTGCCCAGCTGAGCACACATGTTGCACCTGCGAACACAAAGTTCCAGGTCTGCATCTATCCCTGGCCACCAAACGTGTGACCTGGCAATTGCCTTCATCATGACAATGCCCGGGTGCTCATTGTGAAGTTCTCTGATAAACACCTCTCTGCCCATCTGGGGCATGACTACTTGGTTTCCCCAGAGTAGGCAATCGGCCTGAATCGAGAGTTCATCCTTGCGCCTATGAAATGGTTTAAATTCCTCAGGGCATGCCCCGTACGTGGCTGCCCAGTCCCCATTCAGGACACATTTCTTAACTAAAGACAGTAGCGGGTCTTTATTTGTCCAGACTTTAATCTGCTGGGCTGTCACAGGTGAGCCTTCGCTTTCGAAAGCTTCAACAGCCATGACCATCTCAGCATCATGCTCAGTTGCCCTCTCAGTGGTGGCTAGTGGGAGCCTGCTGATTACATCGGCGCAGTTTTCAGTGCCGGGTCTGTACCGAATTATGTAGTCATAGGCGGCTAACGTAACCTCTGTATGCGGGCCGATGCATTCGCATTTATGGCCTTGTTGTTGGCCAAAAGGGATACTAGGGGTTTGTAATCTGTCTCCAGCTCAAATTTCCTGCCAAACAGGTACTGGTGCATTTTCTTTACCGCATATACTCATGCCAGCGCTTCCTTTTCTACCATCCCATAACCCCTTTCTGCCTGGGACAGACTTCTGGAGGCATAAGCTACCGGCTGTAAATGACCATTGGTATTCACATGCTGCAACAAACACCCGACCCCATAGGACAACGCATCGCACGTTAAAACAAGTTTCTTACGCGGGTCATATAATGTTAACAGTTTGTTGGAGCATAACAAATTGCGTGCTCTATCAAAAGCCATTTCCTGGCTGTCCCCCCAGACCCAATCGCAACCTTTGTGTAGGAGCACGTGTAGCGGCTCTAACAGCATGCTCAATTTGGGAAGAAAGTTGCCAAAATAGTTCAGGAGCTCCAGGAACGAACACAGCTCCATCATGTTACGGGGTCTGGGTGCTCACTGGTTCGCTTCCGTTTTGGACACAGTAGGTCTGATCCCGTCTGCTGCTACCCTCCTCCCCAGAAATTCTACCTCTGGAGCTAAGAAGACGCACTTCGCCTTTTTCAGTCGCAGCCCTACCCGGTCCATTCTGCGTAGCACCTCCTCCAGGTTGTGGAGGTGTTCTTCAGTATCGTGACCCGTGATGAGGATGTCGTCCTGAAAAACCACCGTCCTTGGAATCGACTTGAGGAGGCTTTCCATATTTCGCTGAAAGATCGCGGCAGCCGAACGAATCCCAAACGGACATCTGTTATACTCAAACAACCCCTTGTGTGTCGTGATGGTGGTCAGCTTCTTCGACTCACTCGCCAGCTCCTGGGTCATGTAAGCTGAGGTCGGGTCCAATTTTGAAAAAAGTTTGCCACCAGATAGCGTCGCAAAGACGTCCACCGCTCTCGGTAGCGGGTACTGGTCTTGGAGTGACGCCCGATTGATGGTGGCCTTGTAATCACCACATATCCTGACCGACCCACCCGCCTTGAGCGCCGGCACGATCGGGCTCGCCCAGTCACTAAATTCGACTGGCGAGATGATGCCTTCCCTCAGCAGGCGGCCCAATTTGCATTCTATCTTTTCCCACAGCACTACTCTGACCTTGTGGTGTGCTGGCCTGGCATCCGGGTTTATGTGAATCACTACCTTGGCCCCCATGAAAGTGCCAATGCCGGGTTGAAATATTGAGTCAAATTTGTCCAGGACCTGTGAGCATGATACTCGCTCCACAGAAGGAATTGCATTGACATCGCCCCATTTCCAGTTCATGACAGCAAGCCAACTCCTCCCCAGTAGTGCAGGACCGTCCCCCGGGACAATCCAAACATGTGAAGCGCTGCTTTAGGACTCCAATTGTCGTTTCAACGATGTTGCGAGTCACTATGTGACTTTCATTATACTGTTTCTGTGCTTCAGTGACAGGATTACGCAGAGGGGTCATGAGCCAACTGGCAAGCCCATATCCTTTATCCCCCAGCATCCAACCATGACCTTCTGGCTGATTGGTAAACAGGTCAGGGATAGCACTTTTACATAAGATGTGCGCGAATGTAGCATTCACTGTCTTAATTGTTTGATTGTGGTCGACAACAAGCTGCACATTTAGTGAGTGGAACCCCTTTTTGTTCTGAAACACCTCCGTGTTCTTTAAGGGTGCTTTCAGGGCAATGTGCGTGCAGTCTATTGCTCCCTGCACCTTGCGGAAGTCTGCTTTTCTCGAGAAACCCAAAGCCCTCTCGGTCTGTGCCTCCCTGGTCATTGGGAAGCTTATGAAGTCCATCCTGCGAGCATAAAGGGCTTCAGTCACCTGTTGAATGCAACAGTGTATAGCGTGCCGAGAGATATGGCAGGTGTCGCTAGCTGAAGCCTGAAAAGATCCTGATGCGTAGAAGGCTAGGGCAGCAGTAACCTTCACCTCAACGGACAGTGCGGTTCTGATGGTGCTGGAAGGCTGCAGATCATCCTTGACGAGTTGACATATCTCATCGATGACCTCCTTCCGGAATTGCAGCCTCCTACGACAAGTACTTTCAGACAAGCTCGGGTAGGATTGCTTCTCCAAGTACCTTCGTTGGCCATACGGTCTCCTCCTCTGTCTTTGTCTCCGTCTACGCATTACTCTGCCACCTCTTCGATTGATCCTTTCAGTAACCAGTGTGTGAGCAGTTGCAATTAAAGGCAGGCAAAGCATAGGCCCCATAATCACTATCAATAATTACTTTCACTAATTTTAATAATCTCTCTACTCTATACTCTCTAATCACTGTAGTCTACCCTCTCTGTACTCTCTAAGCTGTATACTAGTCAGTTTGATAGGCCCCAACAATATCATTAAATAACTTCACTATGTAAAAGCTATTTACTAAATAATTCCAATATATGAGATCTATTTAGCATAAATAAGTTGATAATACCTATTTATATTCCCTATCCCAAATTTCTGAGTACAATTTTCTTCAATTTTACTCTCTAAATGACTCACAGCTAATTCTCCACCCTTCCTCCGAAGTTAGAAATGGCATCCGTAATGCCCATTTCCTTCTCTTAGGCCCTGAAAAAACAACTATTTTTCAGCACTCTTTTGGGTCTTGCATCGGCCCAGCGAAATGCATGTAAGGTGCCGAAACTTGCGTTGGGCCTTGTATGGGCGATCATTTGGGCGATCATCTCAGCAATCAAAGTGGAAACTTGGGGGCCTATTTTTCCGGCGATGGTTTGGGCCTAGTTTCCACTTTTTGCTTAAAATGGGTGATAGAGGTCCGTTTTGGGCGTTAGATGGGCCATAGATGGGCGATGTGAAGTGGAAAGTCTAGCTCAAGGAATAATAAGGGTAGGATATCACTGGTGGGAGTGGTCTACAGGCCCCTAAACAGTAGCCAGTCTGTGGCACAGAATATTAATCAAGAAATAATAGAGGCCTGTAAGAATTGTACAGCAATAATCATGGGCGATTTTAATCTTCATATTGATTGGACAAATCAAATTGGTAAAGGTAGCCTGGAGGAAGAGTTCATAGAGTGTATCCGGCTTAGTTTCCTTGAATAGTACTTGCGGAACCAACCAGGGAGCAGGCTACTTTAGATCTGATAATGTGTAAAGAGTCTGGATTATTTAATGATCTCATAGTGAAGGATCCTCTGGGGAAGAGTGATCATAGCATGGTAGAATTTCAAAATCAGTTTGCGGTGAGAAAGCTAGGTCTCAAACTAGTGTCCTGAACTTTAATAAAGGTAATTACAAAGGTATGAAGGCAGAGTTGGTTAAAGTGGACTGGGAAAATATATTACAGGTTAAGACTGTAGAAAAGCAGTGCCAAATATTTAAGGAGATATTTCATAACTCTCAGCAAAGATATATTCCAGTGAGAAAGAAAGACCCTAAGAGAAGGATGAACAATCCATGGCTAACTAAGGAAGTAAAGGATGGTATCAAATTGAAAACGAAGGCATACAATGTTGTGAAGAACAGTGGAAGACCAGAGGATTGGGACAGTTTTAGAAATCAGCAAAGGACAACTAAAAAAATGATAGAGAGAAGATAGTTTATGAGAGTAAACTAGCAAGAAATAGAAAAACAGACAGTAAGAGCTTCTACAGGTATATAAAAAGGCAGCGAGTAGCTAAAGTAAATGTTGGTCCCTTAGAGGATGAGACTGGAGAATTAATAATGGGAAACAGAGAAATGGCAGAGACTTTGAACAAATATTTTGTATTGGTCTTCACAGTAGATGGCTTGCATCCTAGGATCTTTAAAGAAGTGGCTGCAGAGATAGTAGATGCATTGATTGTAATCACCAAAATTCCCTGGATTCTGGAGAGGTCCCAGCAAACTGGAAAACCTCAAATGTAACGGCTCTATTTAAGAAAGGAGGGAGACAGAAAGCAGGAAACTATGGGTCCAATTTTCATCAAGGCCTCCGCCCGCCCAAGTGCTGCCCAAAGTGCCGCTGATGACCGCCGAGGTACCGGACGGTACTTTGGGCGGGATATTCATCGCCAAGTTCCCTCGAAGTGGTAAGTGGTTAGCCTTATGGTCTGAGTTAGGGATGGGGTGACGGGTTAGGTTTATGATTAGCGTTATGTGTTAGGGCCACTGCATAGGGGTTGGAGCTAACGTTAGGCTCAGGGGGTTAGCATTGAGTTTATGGTTAGGGTTAGGTTTAGGGTTAGTTTTAATGTTAGGCGTAGTGTAAGGAATTAGGGTTAGGGTTAGCATTAGGCTTAGGGTTAGCGTAGATTTAGGGATTGGTGGTTGAGGTAACATTTGGGTTAGGGTTCATATTCAGCTTAGGGTTAGGGCGAGGGTTAGTGACATAAGAACATAAGAAATAGAAGCTGGAGTAGGCCATATGGCTCCTCAAGCCTGCTCCGCCATTCAATAAGATCATGGCTGATCATTGACTTCAACTCCACTTTCCTCCCCGATCTGCATAATCCCTTGATTACCCTAGACTCCAAAAATTTATTGATCTCAGTCGTGCATATATTCAGAGACACAGCATCCACAGCCCTCTTGGGTAGAGAATTCCATAGGTTCACAACCCTCCGAGTGAAGAAATTCTTCCTCAAATCTGTCTTAAATGACTGACCCTTTATCCTGAGACTGTGTCCCCTAGTTCAAGACTCTCCAGCCAGGGGAAACAACCTCTCAGCATCTACCCTGTCAATCCCCTTCAGAATCTTGTATGTTCCAATAAGATCACCTCTCATTCTTCTAAACTCCAGAGGGTATATACCCAATCTACACAATCTCTCCTCATAGGACCGTCCTCTTATCCCAGAAATCAATCGAATGAACCTTTGTTGCACTGCCTCCAAGGTAAGTACATCCTTCCTTAGATAAGGAGACCAAAATTGCGCACAGTACTCCAATTGTGGTCTCATCAAGGCCCTGTACAATTGTAGCAAGACTTCCTTACTCTCATACTCCAGCACCTTTGCAATGAAGGACAACATGCCATTTGCCTTCCTTATTGATTGCTGTACACTACTTTAGTGTTAGGGATACGGTTTGGGTTAGTCTTTGCCTGAGGGTTAGGGTTAGTGTTAGGGTTAGGATTAGGTTTAGTTTTAAGGTTAGGTTTTGGGGTGGTGTTGGAGTTTGGTTGTGGTTGGAGTTAGTGTTGCATTAGGATTAGGGGTTATGGTCAAGGTACACTGCATTTGGGTTATGGTTAGTTTTATGGTTGCCATGAGGGTTCGTGTTAGGTGTTAGGGGTAAGGTTAGGCATTAGGGTTTGGGGTTAGGATTAGAATTAGGATTAGTGTCACTGGATCACAGTTAGGGTTGGTATTAATATTAGGCGTAGGGTATGGGGCAAGGTTAGAGTTTTCATAGGGTAAGGATTAGGGTTAGGTGTCGTGGTAGGTTTGACATTAGAGTGAGGGTTAGGGTTAGAGTTTAGAGTTAGGTTACGGTTAGAGGTCGGATGCAAGTTAGAAACATAGAAACATAGAAAAATAGGTGTAGGAGTAGGCCATTCGGCCCTTCGAACCTGCACCGCCATTCAATAAGATCATGGCTGATCATTCCCTCAGTACCCCTTTCCTGCTTTCTCTCCATACCCCTTGATCCTCTTAACCGTAAGAGCCATATCTAACTCCCTCTTGAATATATCCAGTAACTGGTATCACCAACTCTCTGCGGCAGGGAATTCCACAGGTTATCAACTCTCTGAGTGAAGAAGTTTCTCCTCATCTCAGTCCTAAATGGCCTACCCCTTATCCTAAGACTGTGTCCCCTGGTTCTGGACTGCCCCAACATCGGGAACATTCTTCCCGCATCTAACCTGTCCAGTCCCGTCAGAATCTTATATGTTTCTATGAGATCCCCTCTCATCCTTCCAAACTCCAGTGAATAAAGGCCCAGTTGATCCAGTCTCTCCTCATATGACAGTCCAGCCATCCCTGGAATCAGCATGGTGAACCTTCGCTGAACTCCCTCAATAGCAAGAATGTCCTTCCTCAGATGAGGAGACCAAAACTGTACACAATATTCAAGATGTGGCCTCAACAAGGCCCTGTACAACTGCAGTAAGACCTCCCTGCTCCTATACTCAAATCCCCTAGCTATGAAGGCCAACATACCATTTGCCTTCTTCACCGCCTGCTGTACCTGCGTGCCCACTTTCAGTGACTGATGAACCATGACACCCAGGTCTCGTTGCACCTCCCCTTTTCCTAGTCTTCCGCCATTCAGATAATATTCTGCCTTCGTGTTTTTGCCCCCAAAATGGATAACCTCACATTTATCCACATTATACTGCATCTGTCATGCATTTGCCCACTCACCTAAATTGTCCAAGTCACCCTACAGCCTCTTAGCGTCTTCCTCACAGCTCACACCGCCACCCAGTTTAGTGTCATCTGCAAACTTGGAGATATTACACTCTATTCCTTCATCCAAATCGTTAATGTATATTGTAAAGAGCTGGGGTCCCAGCACTGAGCCCTGCGGCACTCCACTAGTCACTGCTTGCCATTCTGAAAAGGGACCGTTTATCCCGACTCTTTGCTTCCTATCTGCCAACCAGTTCCCTATCCACGTCAGTACATTACCCCCAATACCATGTGCTTTGACTTTGCACAACAATCTCTTGTGCGGGACCTTGTCAAAAGCCTTCTGAAAGTCCAAATACACCACATCCACTGGTTCTCTCTTGTCCACGCTGCTCGTTACATCCTCAAAAAATTCCAGATGATTCGTCAAGCATGATTTCCCTTTCATAAATCCATGCTGACTTGATCCGATCCTGTCACCGCTTTCCAAATGCGCTGCTATTTCATCCTTCATGATCGACTCCAACATTATCCCCACTACTGATGTCAAGCTAACCAGTCTATAATTACCCATTTTCTCTCTCCCTCCTTTTTTAAAAAGTGGTGTTACATTAGCTACCCTCCAGTCCATGGGAACTGATCCAGAGTCGATAGACTGTTGGAAAATGATCACCGATGCATCCACTATTTCTAGGGCCACTTCCTTGAGCACTCTGGGATGCAGACTATCAGGCCCCGGGGATTTATTGGCCTTCAATCCCATCAATTTCCTGAACACAATTTCCCGCCGAATAAGGATATCCTTCAGTTCCTCCTTTTCACGAGACTTACTGTCCCCTAGTACCTTCAGAAGGTTATTTGTATCTTCCTTCGTGAAGACAGAACCAAAGTATTGGTTCAATTGGTCTGCCATTTCTTTGTTCCCCATTATAATTTCACCTGAATCCGACTGCAAGGGACCTACATTTGTCTTTACTAATCTTTTTTTCTTCACATATTTATAGAAGCTTTTGCAGTCAGTTTTTATATTCCCTGCAAGCTTCCGCTCGTACTCTATTTTCCCCCTCTTAGTTAAACTCTTAGTCCTCCTCTGCTGAATTCTAAATTTCTCCCAGTCCTCAGGTTTGTTGCTTTTTCTAGCCAATTTATATGCCTCTTCCTTGGCTTTAACACTATCCTTAATTTCCTTTGTTAGCCATGGTTGAGCCACCTTCCCAGTTTTATTTTTACTCCAGACAGGGATGTACATTTGCTGAAGTTCATCCATGTGATCTTTAAATGTTTGCCATTGCTTAACCACCGTCAACCCTTTTAGTATCGTTTGTCAGTCTATTCTAGCCAATTTACGCCACATACTGTCGAAGTTACCTTTCCTTAAGTTCAGGACCCGAGTTTCCGAATTAACTTTGTCACTCTCCATCTTAATAAGGAATTCTACCATATTATGGTCACTTTTCCCCAAGGGGCCTCGCACAACAAGATTGCTAATTAGTCCCTTCTCATTACACAACACCCAGTCTAGCTCCCTGGTTGGTTCCTCAACATATTGATCTAGAAAACCATCCCTAATACACTCCAGGAAATCCTCCTCCACCGCATTGCAACCAGTTAGGTTAGCCCAATCAATGTGTAGATTAAAGTCGCCCATGATTACTGCTGTACCTTTATTGCACACATCCCTTATTTCTTGCTTGATGCTGTCCCCAACCTCACTACTACTATTTGGTGGTCTATACACAACACCGACGAGCATTTTCAACCCTTTAGTATTCCGCAGCTCCACCCATACCGATTCCACATCATCCAGGCTAATGTCCTTCCTTACAATTGCATTGATTTCATCTTCAACCAGCAACGCCACCCCGCCTCCTTTTTCTTTCTGTCTATCCTTCCTAAATGCTGAATACCCTTGGATGTTGAGTTCCCAGCCTTGGTCACCCTGGAGCCATGTCTTCGTGATGCCAATCACATCGTATCTGTTAACTGCTATCTGCACAGTTAATTCATTCATCTTATTCCAAATACTCCTCGCATTGAGGCACAGAGCCTTCAGGCTTGTTTTTTTTAACACACTTTGCCCCTTTAGAATGTTGCTGTAATGTGGCCCTTTTTGTTTTTTGCCTTGGGTTTCTCTGCCCTTTAGGTTTATCTTGGGCTTTGTGTTAGTGATTAGTTTTATAGTTAGGGTTAGTGAGTTCGGGTTCGTGTCGCTGGCTTAGGGTTAGGGATGAATTAGGGTTAAGGTTGGGGTTAGGGTTAGTGTTAGGGTTGGTGGTTAGGCTTAGATTTATGGTTTGTTTATTGGTAAGGATTTAGCATTAGGGTTATGGTTAGGCTTAGTGACACAACTTTAGTGTTAGGATTATGATTGCAGTTTGTGTTGGGTTTTGACTGAGGGTTAGGATCAGTGTTAGGCTTACGCTTAGTGTTATCATTTAGCGTTGGGGTTAGTATTAAGATTAGATTGATGGTTAGTGATAGGTAGGGTTTGGTTTAGGTTTAGGTTTAGGATTAGGGTTAGGGTTAGGGAAACTGCATAATGGTTAAGGTTAATGTTTAGTTTATGCTTAGGTTGAGGTTGAGGCTTAGGGTTACCTTTTAGGGATAAGGTTAAGGTTAGGATTAGGTATATGGTTAGTATTGGGTAGGGTTAGGTTTAGTTTTAGGGTTAGGATTAGGGTTAGGGTTAGGTGTTTAGGATAAAGTTAGATTTAGTGTCACTGGATTATGGTTAGTTCTAGCGTGAGGTTTATGGACTGCACTTGGGTTAACAATCGAATTAGAATTTAGTGGTTAGAGGTTAGGGGTTAGTTTCAGGCATAGGGCGAGGTTTAGAATACACTGCATTTAGGGTTAGGGTTAGGGGTTCATTTTAGAGTTATGCTTAGTGTCACTGCATTAGGTTACTGCTAGTGTTAGAGATGAATTAGGGATGGAGTTAGCATGAAGTTTAGGTTAGTGGTTAGGATTAGTTTTAGGGTTTGGATTATAGTAAGGATTTGCATTAGTGTTAGGGCTAGGATTAAGGGTTAGAGTTAGGGTTAAGTGTAGAAACATAGAAACATAGAAAATAGGTGCAGGAGTAGGCCATTCGGCCCTTCTAGCCTGCACCGCCATTCAATGAGTTCATGGCTGAACATGCAACTTCAGTACCCCATTCCTGCTTTCTCGCCATACCCCTTGATCCCCTTAGTAGTAAGGACTACATCTAACTCTTTTTTGAATATATTTAGTGAATTGGCCTCAACAACTTTCTGTGGTAGAGAATTCCACAGGTTCACCACTCTCTGGGTGAAGAAGTTCCTCCTCATCTCGGTCTTAAATGGCTTACCCCTTATCCTTAGACTGTGACCCCTGGTTCTGGACTTCCCCAACATTGGGAACATTCTTCCTGCATCTAACCTGTCTAAACCCATCAGAATTTTAAACGTTTCTATAAGGTCCCCTCACATTCTTCTGAACTCCAGTGAATACAAGCCCAGTTGATCCAGTCTTTCTTGATAGGTCAGTCCCGCCATCTCGGGAATCAGTCTGGTGAACCTTCGCTGCACTCCCTCAATAGCAAGAATGTCCTTCCTCAGGTTAGGAGACCAAAACTGTACACAATACTCCAGGTGTGGCCTCACCAAGGCCCTGTACAACTGTAGCAACACCTCCCTGCCCCTGTACTCACATCCCTTCGCTATGAAGGCCAACATGCCATTTGCTTTCTTAACCGCCTGCTGTACCTGCATGCCAACCTTCAATGACTGATGTACCATGACACCCAGGTCTCGTTGCACCTCCCTTTTCCTAATCTGTCACCATTCAGATAATAGTCTGTCTCTCTGTTTTTACCACCAAAGTGGATAACCTCACATTTATCCACATTATACTTCATCTGCCATGCATTTGCCCACTCACCTAACCTATCCAAGTCGCTCTGCAGCCTCATAGCATCCTCCTCGCAGCTCACACTGCCACCTAACTTCGTGTCATCCGCAAATTTGGAGATACTACATTTAAGCCCCTCGTCTAAATCATTAATGTACAGTGTCAACAGCTGGGGCCCTAGCACAGAACCTTGCGGTACCCCACTAGTCACCACCTGCCATTCTGAAAAGTCCCCATTTACTCCTACTCTTTGCTTTCTGTCTGACAACCAGTTCTCAATCCATGTCAGCACACTACCCCCAATCCCATGTGCTTTAACTTTGCACATTAATCTCTTGTGTGGGACCTTGTCAAAAGCCTTCTGAAAGTCCAAATATACCACATCAACTGGTTCTCCCTTGTCCACTCTACAGGAAACAACCTCAAAAAATTCTAGAAGATTTGTCAAGCATGATTTCCCTTTCACCAATCCATGCTGACTTGGACCTATCATGTCACCTCTTTCCAAATGCGCTGCTATGACATCCTTAATAATTGATTCCATCATTTTACCCACTAACGATGTCAGGCTTACCGGTCTATAATTCCCTGTTTGCTCTCTCCCTCCTTTTTTAAAACGTAGGGTTACATTGGCTACCCTCCACTCGATAGGAACTGATCCAGAGTCAATGGAATGTTGGAAAATGACTGTCAATGCATCCGCTATTTCCAAGGCCACCTCCTTAAGTACTCTGGGATGCAGTCCATCAGGCCCTGGGGATTTATCGGCCTTCAATCCCATCAATTTCCCCAACACAATTTCCCGACTAATAAGGATTTCCCTCAGTTCCTCCTCTTTACTAGACCCTCTGACCCCTCTTATATCTGGAAGGATGTTAGTGTCCTCCTTAGTGAATACCGAACCAAAATACTTGTTCAATTGGTCCGCCATTTCTTTGTTCCCCGTTATGACTTCCCCTGATTCTGACTGCAGGGGACCTACATTTGTCTTTACTAACCTTTTTCTCTTTACATATCTGTAGAAACTTTTGCAATCTGCCTTAATGTTCCCTGCAAGCTTCTTCTCGTACTCCATTTTCCCTGCTCTAATCAAACCGTATGTCCTCCTCTGCTGAGTTCTAAATTTCTCCCAGTCTCCGGGTTCACTGCTATTTCTGGCCCATTTGTATGCCACTTCCTTGACTTTAATACTATCTCTGATTTCCCTTGATAACCATGGTTGATCCACCTTCCCTTTTTTATTTTTACGGCAGACAGGAATGTACAATTATTGTAGTTCATCCATGCGGTCTCTAAATGTCTGCCATTGCCCATCCACAGTCAACCCCTTAAGTATCATTCGCCAATCTATCCTAGCCAATTCACGCCTCATACCTTCAAAGTTAGCCTTCTTTAAGTTCTGGACCATGGTCTCTGAATTAACTGTTCCATTCTCCATCCTAATGCAGAATTCCACCATATTATGGTCACTCTTCCCCAAGGGGCTTCGCACAACGGTATTGCTAATTAATCCTCTCTCATTACACAACACCCAGTCTAAGATGGCCTCCCCCCTAGTTGGTTCCTTGACATATTGGTCTAGAAAACCATCCCTTATGCACTCCAGGAAATCCTCCTCCACCGTATTGCTTCCAGTTTGGTTAGCCCAATCTATGTGCATATTAAGGTCACCCATTATAACTGCTGCACCCTTATTGCATGCACCCCTAATTTCCTGTTTGATGCCCTCCCCAACATCATCATTACTACTGTTTGGAGGTCTGTACACAACTCCCACTAACGTTTTTTGTCCTTTGGTGTTCTGCAGTTCTCCCCATATAGGGCCCAAGTTTCCACAAGAAAAATAACGGGCGCCCCTCCGAGCTGGGCGCCCGTGTTTCGCGCCTAAAACGGTGCCTAAAAAAATCCTCGGTATTCTCCACCTACTTACAGGTCCTGTGGCACTCGGCGCAGCCAGCACGAGCTGTGGGGGGGGGCGGAGTCAGGTCCCGGCGCTGAAAACAGTGCCGGGACCTCTGCACATGCGCGCTACAGTCGGCACACAAGTGCAGTCGCTCCAGGCGCCGAACTGTGTGGGAGGGGCCCGAAGCACGCAGCCCCTAGCCCTGGCTGAATGGCCTCACTGGGGCTGCGTGAATGAGGCTCCTCCCACGGCCAGCTCCTGCTCCCCCCCCCACCCCCGACCAGACCCGACACTCGCCCCCCCGCCCCCCCCCGCTGACCAGACCCGAACCGACACCCGCTTCCCCCCCCCACCGCTCCCGCCCCCCCCAACCCGACACCCGCTCCCCCACCCCGCCCCGACCCATGCTCCCCACCCCCTGCCCCGCCCCAAGACCCGCTCCCCCCCCGCCCCGACCCCCGACACCCGCTCTCACCCCCCCGCCCCCCGCCCCCCGCCCCGACCCAAGGCCCGTTTCCCCCCCCGCCCCGACCCGAGGCCCGCTCCCCCTCCCGCCCCGACCCGAGACCCACTCCCCGCCCCCGCCCCGACCCGAGGCCCGCTCCCCGCCCCGACCCGAGACCCGACACCCGCTCCCCCCACCCCGCCCCGACCCGAGACCCGCTCCCCCCCGACTCGAGACCCGCTCCCCCCACCGACCCGACACCCGCTCCCCCCCCCGACCCGACACCCGCTCCCCCCTCCGACCCAACACCCGCTCCCCCCCGACACCCGCTTCCCCCCCCCGACCCGACACCCGCTCCTGTTCCCCGACCCTCTCCCTCTCTCTCCCTCTCTCTCTCTCTCTCCCTCTCTCTCCCTCCCTCTCTCTCTCCCCCTCTCTCTCTCTCTCCCCCTCCCTCTCTCTCTCTCTCCCCCTCCCTCTCTCTCTCTCCCCCTCCCTTTCTCTCTCTCTCTCTCCCCCTCCCTCTCTCTCTCTCCCCCTCCCTCTCTCTCTCTCCCCCTCCCGCTCAGCGGCATGAACGGCTGCAGAATTCTCCCTGGCTGAAGCACTTTCACACAGGTAGGAAGGTGGTTTATTTAATCTTTTCTTGGCTTATAAATGTTTATTCAGGTTGGATTTATTTGTATAATATTTGTAGAAGTATAAATAAGGATTTATTGTCGAATTTAATGAGTTCCCTTCCCCTCCACCTCGTTCTGGACGCCTAATTTGTAACCTGATTTTTTAATGTGTAGAACAGGTTTTTTCAGTTCTTCAAAAATCTTCACTGGCTCCATTCTACTTTAGTTTGGAGTACATTTTCACTGTGGAAACTTTCAAATCAGGCGTCAGTGGCCGGACACGCCCCCTTTTGAAGAAAAAATTCTGTTCTAAACTAGAACTGTTCTACCTGACTAGAACTGCAGAAAAAAAAATGTGGAGAATTGCGATTTCTAAAATAGTCCGTTCTCCACCAGTTGCTCCTAAAAATCAGCCGCGAATCATGTGGAAATTTGGACCCATAGATTCCACATCATCCAAGCTAATGTCCATTCTAACTATTGCATTAATCTCTTCTTTAACCAGCAATGCTGCCCCACCTCCTTTTCCTTTTATTCTATCCTTCCTGAATGTTAAATACCCCTGGATGTTGAGTTCCCAGCCCTGATCATCCTGGAGCCACGTCTCCGTAATCCCAATCACATCATATTTGTTAACATCTATTTGCACAGTTAATTCATCCACCTTATTACGGATACTCCTTGCATTAAGACACAAAGCCTTCAGGCTTGTTTTTTTAACACCCTTTTTCCTTTTAGAAATTTGCTGTACAGTGGCCCTTTTTGTTTTTTGTCTTGGGTTTCTCTGCCCTCCACTTTTCTTCATCTCCTTTCTGTCTTTTGCTTTTGTCTCCTTTTTGTTTCCCTCTGTCTCCCTGATTTGATTCCCATCCCCCTGCCATATTAGTTTAACTCCTCCCCAACAGCACTAGCAAACACTCCCCCTAGGACATTGGTTCCGGTCCTGCCCAGGTGCAGACCGTCCGCTTTGTACTGGTCCCACCTCCCCCAGAACCGGTTCCAATGCCCCAGGAATTTGAATCCCTCCCTGCTGCACCACGCTCAAGCCATGTATTCATCTGCGCTATCCTGCGATTCCTACTCTGACTAGCACGTGGCACTGGTAGCAATCCCGAGATTACTACTTTTGAGGTCCTACTTTTTAATTTAGCTCCTAGCTCCTTAAATTCGTTTCGTAGGACCTCATCCCTTTTTTTACCTATGTCATTGTTACCAATGTGCACCACGACAACTGGCTATTCTCCCTCCTTTTTTAGAATGTCCTGCACCCGCTCAGAGACATCCTTGACCCTTGCACCAGGGAGGCAACATACCATCCTGGAGTCTCGGTTGCGGCCGCAGAAACGCCTATCTATTCCCCTTACAATTGAATCCCCTATCACTATCGCTCTCCCACTCTTTTTTCTCCCCTCCTGTTCAACAGAGCCAGCCACGGTGCCATGAACTTGGCTGCTGCTGCCCTCCCCTGATGAGTCATCCCCCTCAACAGTACTCAAAGCAGTGTATCTGTTTTGCAGGGGGATGATCACAGGGGACCCCTGCAATACCTTCCTTGCAGTGCTCTTCCTGCTGGTCTTCCATTCCCTATCTGGCTGTGGACCCTTCACCTGCGGTAAGACCAACTCGCTACATGTGCTACTCACATCATTCTCAGCATTGTGGATGCTCCAGAGTGAATCCACCCTCAGCTCCAACTCCGCAACGCGGTCCGTCAGGAGCTGGAGGCGGATACACTTCTCGCACACTTAGTCGTCAGGAACACTGGAGTCGTCCCTGAGCTCCCACATGGTGCAGGAGGAGCATAACACGTGACCGAGCTGTCCTGCCATGACTTAACCCTTAGATAGTCAACAACAATGCTAAAGTTTACTCACTGTTATCGAAGAGAAGAAAGAAAAGCTACTCACCAATCACCAGCCAATCACTTACCCCCTTGGCTGTGACGTCACCTTTCTGTTTCTTTCTACTTCTTTTTTGCCTTCTCCCTGTAGCTGCACAAGTACGCCTCTCGCTGCCCCTGGGCCTTTTACAGGCCTCCGACCCCGGACTCGCGCCTCACCAACTGCCGCCGCCTCTCGCTGCCTGGGCCTTTTACAGGCCTCCGACCCCGGACTCACGCCTCACCAACTGCCGCCGCCTCTCGCTGCCGCTGGGCCTTTTATAGGCCTCTGACCCCGGACTCGCGCCTCACCAACTGCCGCCGTCTCTCGCTGCCGCTGGGCCTTTTATAGGCCTCTGACCCCGGACTCGCGCCTCACCAACTGCCGGGTTAGGGCAACTGTATAACGGTTAAGGTTAGTGTTAGTGTTATGCTTCAGGATAGGTTTAGGCTTAGGGTTACTATTTAGGGTTAGTGTTACCGTTTGGGTAGGAATACTTTCATGGGTAGTGCTTGGTAGGGTTACGTTTAGGTTTAGGCTTAAGATTAGGGTTACGTCAACTGCATAATGGATTGGGTTAATGGCAGAGTTAGGCTTAGGATTGGGCTTACAATTTAGGGTTAGGTTTAGGGTTAAGTATTAGGATTAGAGTTAAGGCTAGGATTAGGGATTAGGGATAGGGTTTGGGTTAGGGTTCAGGTTATGGTTAGGATTACTTTTACAGTTAGTGTTGGGTAGGTTTAATTTAGGTTTCGGTTTAAGATTAAGGTCAGGACAACTGCATAATGGTTAGGATTTGTGTTCGGGTTAGCTTTAGGCTGAGGCTTACCATTTAGTTTTGGCTTTAGCTTTCGAGGTTATGGTTAGTGTTCGGGTTAGATTTAAGGCTAGGGTTTGGTGTTAGGGATTGGGTTAGAGTTAGGTGTTGCGGTTAAAGTTATGTTTAGTGTCACTGGATTAGGGTATGTGTTAGGGCTAGGGACTGCACTCGGGTTAAGGTTAGGATTTGAATTTAGGAGCTTGGTTCAGCGTTAGTTGTAGTGGTTAAGGCTAGAGTTAGGGTTAGGAGTAAGAGCTAGGATTAGTATGCACTGCATTTGGATTAGGGTTGGCTTGTGGTTCGGGTTTGGATTCGGGTTAGGTTTTGGGTTGATGTTGGGATTACCAATGGGGTTAGGGTTATGGTAATTGGTTAGCCTTAGGGTTTGAGTTAGGGATATGGGTTAGGGGTTAGATTTGTGATTAACATTATGTGTTAGCATTAGTGTTAGGGCCATTTCATCGGGGTTAGAGTTAAAGTTTGGAAATTTGGATTGGGGTTGGTGTTAGGGTTAGGTTTAGGGTTAGTGTTAATGTTAGACGCAGTGTAAGGAATTAGGGTTAGCATTAGGCTTAGGGTTAACATACGTTTAGGGATTGGTCTGTCTTAAATGGCCTATCCCTTATCCTGAGACTGTGTCCCCTAGTTCTAGCCACTCCAGCCAGGGGAAACAACCTCTCAGCATCTACCCTGTCAGTCCTCTTCAGAATCTTGCATGTTTCAATGAGATCACCTCTCATTCTTCTAAACTCCAGAGAGTATAGGCCCATTCTACACAATCTCTCATCATAAGACAGTCCTCTCATCCCAGGATTCAACCTAGTGAACCTTTGTTGCACCACCTCCAAGGGAAGTATATCCTTCCTTAGATAAGGAGACCAAACTGTGCACAGTGCTCCAGGTGTGATCTCACCAAGGCCCTGTACAATTGTAACAAGACTTCCTTACTCTTATACTCCGAACCTCTTGCAATAAAGGACAACATGCAATTTGCCTTCCTTATTATTTGGTGTACACTACTTTAGTGTTAGGGTTATGGTTACAGTTCGGGTTAGGCTTTGTCCGAGGGTTAGAGTTAGTGTTAGGGTTATGATTAGGTTTAGTTTTAGGGTTAGATTTTGGGTGGTATTGGAGTCTGGTTGTGGTTGGAGTTAGTGTTTAGGGTTAGGATCAGGGGTCATGATTAGGGTACACTGCATTAGCGTTCGGGTTCGGTTTATGATTACTGTTAGTGTTAAGTGTTTGAGGCAGGGTTTAGGGATTAGGGTTAGGGATTAGGATTAGGGTTTGTCTCACTGGTTTAGGATTAGGATTGATATTGATATGCGGCATAGGCTAAGTGGCAAGGTTAGGGTTTACACAGGGTGAGGTTTAGGTTTAGGGCTAGGTTTAACATTCAAAATAGGGTTAGAGTTGAGAGTTAGGTTATGGTTAGGGATAGGATGCAGGTTACGTTTATCTTAGGCTTTGGGTTAGGGTTAGAGTTAGGGTTATGATTAGTGTTAGGATTAGGGTTACCATTTAGCATTAGGTTTAGGGTTAGGGTTAGGATTAGGTTGATGGTTAGTGATGGGTAGGGTTAGGTTTAGGATTCGGGTTAGGTTTGGGTTTAACGCAACTACATAACTGTTAAGGTTTATGCTTATGGTTAGGTTTAGGCTTAGGGTTACCACTGAGGGATAGGATTAAGGTTCGGATTAGGCTTATGGTAAGTGTTGAGTAGGGTTAGGTTTAGGTTTAGCATTAGGATCAGGGTTAGGGCACCTGGATAATGGTTAGGGTTAGTGTTAGGATTAGGCTTAATCTCATGGTTACCATTTAGGGTTAGGTTTAGTGTTAGATGTTACGATTAAAGTTAAGGCTTGGGTTAGGTATTAGGAATAGCGTTAGGATTAATGTTAGTGTTTAGGGTTAGGGGTTGGGGTTACAGTTCGATTTAGTGTCACTGGATTAGGGTTAGGGTTAGAATTAGGTTTATGGACTGCACTTGGGTTAAAGTTATGATTAGAGTTTAGGGGTTAGGGGTTAGGTTCAGGCATAGTGCTAGTTTTAGGCGACAATGCATTAGGGTTAGAGTTGGGGTTAGGTTTAGCGATTAGGGTCAGCATTAGGTTTAGGGGTTTAGGTTAGTATTGGGGTTAGGATTAGGATGAGTAATTTGTTTTGGGTTGGGTTGGGTTAGGGTTAGGGTTTGGGTTAGGGTTAGGGTTAGGATTAGGGTGAGGGTTAGGGTTAGGTTATGGTCAGTCATTTCTTTTATATAGTTTAAGGTTCAGTGTTAGATGTTAGGGTTAAAGTTTGGGTTATGGTTAGGGTTAGAAGTAAGGGCTGGTTTAGTATACACTGCCTTAGGATTAGGGTTAGGTTTTGCGATTTAGGATTAGGGTTCGGTTTTGGGATTTGTATTGGGGTCGCCATTAGGGTTTGACGTATGGTAAGGGGTTAGCCTTACATTTGAGTTAGGGGTTAAAGATTAGGGTTATGATTAGCATTAGGTTTAGGGTTAATGTTAGGGCCACTGCGTAAGGGCTAGAATTAAGATTAGGCTAAGGTTTAGGGTTGGGGTTATGGTTAGGTTTAGGTTTAGTGCTCATGTTTGGCGTACTGTTAGGGATTAGGGTTAGGATAAACATTAGGTAGGGTTATGTTTAGGTTTCGGGATTACTGGTTGTAATAATGTTGAGGTTCGGCTTGATATTCAGTTTAGGATTAGGATTAATGACACTGCTTTAGCGTTAGTGTTGTGGTTACCGTTTGGGTTAGGCTTTGTCTGAGGGTTAGTGTTAGTGTTAGGTTTAGAATTAGGTTTAGTTTTAGTGTTCGGTTCTGTGTTGGTGTTGGGAGGTTGTTTGTGTTTGGGGTTGGCGTTAGGTTAAGGATGCGGTATTATGGCTGGGGTACACTGCATTAGGTTAGGGTTAGGTTTATAGTTGCTGTTAATGTTAGGTGTTAGGATGTGATTAAGGTTAGGTTTAAGATTAACACTTAGGTTTAGAATTAGGGCTCGTTTCACTGGGTTAAGGTTAGGATTATGATTATGATTCGGGTTAAGGTTAATATTCGGCATAGGGCTAGGCGTAGGGTTAGGTTTTTGATAGGGTGAGTGTCAGGGTTAGGAGTAGGGGTTGGTTTGTTATTAGAGCTAGGGTTAGGATGAGAGTTTAGAGTTCGGTTACGGTTATGGATAAGTTGCGGCTTAAGATTAGGGTTCGGGGTTCGTTTTAGAGCTAGGGTTAGTGTTACTGGATTAGGGTTAGTACTGGAGATGTATTAGGGATGGAGTTCGCATTAGGTTTAGGGTTCGTGGTTAGTGTTAGGATTTGGGTTATGCTAAGGATATACAAGAAGTGTTTGCATTATGATCAGGGTTTGAGTGCGTGGCTAGAGTTAGGGTTATGTGTCGGGGTAGGGCAACTGCATAACAGTAAAAGTCAGTGAGAGGATTATGCTTAGGTTTAGACATAGGCTTAGAGTTAGGGGTTAAGTTTAGAGTTAAGGCTAGGGTTATGTGTTAGGGATAGTGTTAGTGTTAATTTTAGGGTTTAGGGTTAGGATTATTGGGTTAGGGTTATAGTTAGGTTTAGTGTTAGTAGTTTCATTGTTAAGGTTAGATTTAGGGACTCCACTGGAGTTAAGGTCAGAATTAGATGTTATGGGTTGGGAATTAGGGGTTAGGGTTAGTAATAGGGCTAGATTTGGGTTAGCATTGGGTTAGAATAAACGGTTAGGATCAGGGTTCGGGTTAGCTGTTGAGGGTTAAAATTTGGATTAGGTTCGGGTTAGGTTTAGGGTTAGGGTTAGGGTTAGGATTAGTGTTAGGATTAGGGTTAAGATTAGTGTTAGGGCCACTGCATAGGGATTAGAATTAAGATTAGGTTTAGGGTTAGGATTGGGGTTACAGTTAAGGTATGGTTTGGTGCTAATGTTAGGAGTAGTATTAGGGATTATGTTTAGGGTTAAGGTTAGGCTTTGGGTTATGGTTAGGTTTAGATATTATTGGTTTTAATAATGTTGAGGTTAGTGTTGATATGCAGTTTAGGGTTAGGATTAGGGTTAGTGATACTACTTTAGTGTTAGTGTTATGGGTTTGGGTTATGCTTAGGTTTGAGGGTTAGAGTTAGGAGTAGGGATTAGTTTACTATTAAACTTAGGGTTAGGGTTAGAGTTTAGAGTTAGGTTAGAGTTATGGATAGGTTGTGGGTTAAGGTTAAGATTAGGGATGTGTTTTAGAGTTAGGTTTAGTTTCGCTGGTTTGGGGTTAGAGTTAGGGATGTGATAGGGATGAGGTTAGGGTTAGGGTTAGGGTTAGGGTGAGGGTTAGGGTTAGGTTATGGTCAGTCATTTCTTTTATATAGTTTAAGGTTCAGTGTTAGATGTCAGGGTTAAAGTTTGGGTTATGGTTAGGGTTAGAAGTAAGGGCTAGGTTTAGTATACACTGCCTTAGGATTAGGGTTAGGTTTTGCGATTTAGGGTTAGGGTTAGGTTTTGGGATTTGTATTGGGGTTGCCATTAGGGTTTGACGTATGGTAAGGGGGTTAGCCTTACATTTGAGTTTGGGGTTAAAGATTCGGGTTATGATTGGCATTAGGTTTAGTGTTAATGTTAGGGCCACTGCGTAGGGGCTAGAATTAAGATTAGGCTAAGGTTTAGGGTTGGGGTTATGGTTAGGTTTAGGTTTAGTGCTCATGTTAGGCGTCCTGTTCGGCATTAGGGTTAGGGTAAACATGAAGTAGGGTTATGTTTAGGTTTCGGGATTACTGGTTGTAATAATGTTGAGGTTAGGCTTGATATTCAGTTTCGGATTAGGGTTAATGACACTGCTTTAGCGTTAGTGTTGTGGTTACCGTTTGGGTTAGGCTTTGTCTGAGGGTTAGTGTTAGTGTTAGGTTTAGGATTAGGTTTAGTTTTAGTGTTCAGTTATGTGTTGGTGTTGGGAGGTTGTTTGTGTTTGGGGTTGGCGTTAGGTTTAGGATGCAGTATTATGGCTGGGGTACACTGCATTAGGGTTAGGGTTAGGTTTATAGTTGCTGTTAACGTTAGGTGTTAAGATGTGATTAAGGTTAGTGTTTAGGATTAACACTTAGGTTTAGAATTAGGGCTCGTTTCACTGGGTTAAGGTTAGGATTATGGTTATGAATAGGGATAAGGTTAATATTAGGCATAGGGCTCGGGGTAGGGTTAGGTTTTTGATCGGGTGAGTGTCAGGCTTAGGAGTAGGGGTTGGTTTATTATTTGAGTTAGGGTTAGGATTAGAGTTTAGAGTTCGGTTACGGTTATGGATCGGTTGCGCCTTAAGATTAGGGTTCAGGGTTCTTTTTAGAGCTAGGGTTAGTGTTACTGGATTAGGGTTAGTGCTGGAGATGTATTAGGGATGGAGTTAGCATTAGGTTTAGGGTTCGTGGTTGGTGTTAGTGTTAGGGTTTGGGTTATGCTCAGGATTTTGCACATTTAGGGTTAGGGTTAGTGTTTGCATTATGGTTCGGGTTTGAGTGAGTGGCTAGAGTTAGGGTTATGGGTCAGGGTAGGGCAACGGTTTAACAGTTAAGGTCGGTGATAGGGTTATGCTTAGATTTAGGCTTAGGCTTAGATTTATGGATTAGGTTTAGAGTTAAGGCTATGGTGAGGGGTTGGGGATAGGCTTAGTGTTAATTTTAGGGTTTAGTGTTTAAGGATAGGATTAGGGTTTAGTGTTAAATTTAGGTTTAGTGTCACTGGTTTCAGGTTAGGGTTAGGTTCAGGGACTCCACCAGGGTTAAGGTTACGATTAGAGGTTATGAATTAGGGACTAGGGGTTAGGGTTAGCAATAGGGCTAGGTTTAGGATACAGTGCATTCGGGTTAGCATAGGGGTTATGGTTAACTGTTAGGATCAGGGTTATAGAAACATAGAAACATAGAAAATAGGTGCCCTTTCGGCCCTTTGAGCCTGCACCGCCATTCAATGAGTTCATGGCTGAACATGCAACTTCAGTACCCCATTCCTGCTTTCTCGCCATACCCCTTGATCCCCCTAGTAGTAAGGACTACATCTAACTCCTTTTTGAATATATTTAGTGAATTGGTCTCAACAACTTCCTGTGGTAGAGAATTCCACAAGTTCACCACTCTCTGGGTGAAGAAGTTTCTCCTCATCTCGGTCCTAAATGGCTTACCCCTTATCCTTAGACTATGACCCCTGGTTCTGGACTTCCCCAACATTGGAACATTCTTCCTGCATCTAACCTGTCTAAACCCGTCAGAATTTTAAACGTTTCTATGAGATCCCCTCTCATTCTTCTGAACTCCAGTGAATACAAGCCCAGTTGATCCAATCTTTCTTGATATGTCAGTGTTGCAGGGGCTATTATCGGGCTCATCAATGCCGATTCAAGCAATATGTGTGCAAAGGCAGTGCAACAATGGGGCACCTTCAGCAAATGTATCCGCAACCGAGCAAGCGTGCTGCGACACACCACGTGGCTGAGGATGATCGATCCAGCGTGGATCAAGTGCCACAGGCAACTCAATCCAAGGTACAGGATGAAGAATTGTATGGGTTGCATTCTTTTACCAAAAGTCCTCCGATAATGCTGGAAATTAAATTAAATGGGGTTCCAGTATCCATGGAATTGGACACGGGTGCGAGTCAGTCAATAATGAGCCACAAGGCTTTCAAAAAGCTGTAGGATATTAAGGCAAAAAGACCCAAACTGAGCCCAATCAATGCGAAACTGCGTACCTACACCAAAGAGCTCATACCAGTCATTTTTCCAGTGTGAGCTGCGAGGAGGATGCTATGAGGCTGCAGAGTGACTTGGATAGGTTAGGTGAGTGGGCAAATGCATGGCAGATGAAGTATAATGTCGATAAATGTGAGGTTATCTACTTTGATGGTAAAAACAGAGAGACAGACTATTATCTGAATGGTGACAGATTAGGAAAAGGGGAGGTGCAACGAGACCTGGGTGTCATGGTGCATCGGTCATTGAAGGTTGGCATTCAGGTACAGCGGGTGGTTAAAAAAGCAAATGGCATGTTGGCCTTCATAGCGAGGGGACTTGAGTACAGGGGCAGGGAGGTGTTACTACAGTTGTACAGGGCCTTGGTGAGGCCACACCTGGAGTATTGTGTACAGTTTTGGTTTCCTAACTTGAGGAAGGACATTCTTGCTATTGAGGGAGTGCAGCTGTGGTTCACCAGACTGATTCCCGGGATTAGGGTTAGGGTTAGCAGTTCAAGGTTAAAGTTAATGTTAGGAATCGTTTTAGTGTTGGGGTTCATGTTGAATTGGGTTAAGATTAGGTTGGGTCAGTTGTTTCTTTTATATAGGTTAAGCATCAGCATTAGATGTAGGGCTTAAGATTAGGGTTATGGTTAGGGTTAGGCGTAAGGGCTAACTTTAGTATACACTGCATTAGGATTAGGGTGAGGTTTTGGGATTGTTGTTGGGGTTGCCATTGTGGTTCGACTTATGGTAAAGGGTTAACTTTAGGTTTGAGTTAGGGATAGAGGTTAAAGGTTAGGGTTATTATTAGCTTTAGGGTTTAGGGTTAGTGTTAGGGTCACTGTATAGGGGTTAGAATTAAAATTAGGTTTAGGGTTGTGGTTACGGTTAGGTTTCGGTTTAGTGTTAATGTTAGGTGTAGTGTTAGGGATTTGGGTTAGGGTAAGCATTAGGCTTAGGGTTATGATTAGGTTCAGGGATTGCTGGTTGTAATGATGTTGAGGTTAGGGTTGATATTCAGTTTATGTTTAGGGATTAGGGTTTGTAACACTACTTTAGTTTTAGGGTTATGATTACTGTTTGGGTTAGGCTTTGTCTGAATGCTAATGTTAAGTGTTAGGTTTAGGATTAGGTTTAGTTTTAGTGTTAGGTTATGTGTTGGTGTTGGGGTTCTTGTTGTGGTTGGGGTTAGCGTTAGGGATAGGATTAGGGATTATGGTTAGGGTACGCTGCATTAGGTTTAGGGTTACGTTTATAGTTGCTGTTAGTGTTAGGTGTTAGGGTTAGGTTTAAGGTTAGGGTTTATGGTTAACGCTCATCGTTAGAGTTAGGGCTAATTTCACTGGATTAGGGTTAGGATTATGGTTATGATTAGGGTTAGGGTTAATATTAGGCAAGGGGTTAGGGCTAGGGTTAGGTTTTTGATAGTGTGAGGGTCAGGCATGGAAGTGGACCTGAGTCCATGATCGGATCAACCATGATGGTATTAAATAGTAGAGCAGGCTCGAGGGGCTTTAAGGCCTACTCCTGCTCCTATTTCTTATGTTCTTATGTTAGTAAAGGATGAAATCAGAGCAATAGCAAGAAAGGATATTGGCTCAGAAAATCAGATGCAGAATCAGTGTGGGTGGAACGAAGGAGCACCAAGGGGCAGAAAACATTGGTGGGAATTGTCCATAGGCCTTCAAACAGTAGTGGCAATGTAGGGGATGGCATTAAACAGGAAATTAGAGATGGATGTAACGAAGGTACTGCAGTAATCATAGGTGACATTAATCTACATATAGACTGGCCAAACCAAATTAGTAATAATACTTTGGAGGATGAATTCCTGGACTGTGTACGAGATGGTTTTTTAGACCAGTACATTGAGGAGCCTAGTAGGGAACAGGCTATCCTCAAAAGGGGTTAATTAATAGTCTTGTTTTGCAGGGTCCTTTAGAGAAGAATGACCATAACATGATTGAATGCGTTATTAAGATGGAAATTGAAGTAGTCCAATCTGAAACTAGGGTCCTAAATCTAAACAAAGGAAACTACGAAGGTATGAGGAATGAATTGGCTCTGATAGATTAGTAAGATTCATTAAAAGGCATGATGATGGATAGGCAATGGCTAACATTTAAGGAATGAATGCATGAATTGCAAGTTATACATTTCTTTCTGGTGCAAAAACACAACAGGAAAAGTGACCCAACCATGGCTAACAAAAGAAATTAAGGATAGTATTAGATCCAAAGAGGAGTTATACAAAGTTGCCAGAAAAAGTAGCAAGCCTGAGGATTGGGAGCAGTTTAGAATTCAGCAAAAAAAGACAAAGCGATTGATTAAGAGGTGATAAATAGAATATGAGAGTAAACTTGCAAGGAACATAAAAACCGACTGCACAAGTTTCTACAAGTATGTAAAAATAAAAAGATTAGTGAAGGCAAATGTAGGTCCTTTACAGTCAGAAAAGGGAGAATTTATAACGGGGAACAAGGCAATGGCAGAACAATTAAATAAATACTTTGGTTCTATCTTCACAGAAGTGGATACAAATAACGTCCCAGAAATGCTAGGGAACCAAGGGTCTAGTGAGCAAGAGGAATTAAAGGAAATGATTATTAGTAAGAAAATTGTGTTGGAGAAACTAATGGGACTGAGGGCCAATAAATCCCCAGGGCCTGATAATCTGCATCCCAGAGTACTAAAAGAGGTAGCCATGGAAATAGTGAATGCATCGGTTGTCATCTTCTAAAATTCTATAGATTATGAAACAGTTCCTGCGGATTGGAGGGTGGCAAATGTAATCCTACTATTTAAAAAAGGAGGGAGAGAGAAAAAAGGGAACTACAGACTAGTTAGTACTGACATCAGTAGTAGGGAAAATGCTAGAGTCTATTATAAATGATGTGATAATGGCACACTTAGATAATATCAATAGGATTAGACAAAGTCAACATGGATTTATGAAAGAAAAATCATGTTTGACAACCCGACTGGAGTTTTTTGAGGATGTGATTGATAGAACAGATAAGGGAGAACCAGTGGATGTAGCGTATCTGGATTTTCAGAAGGCCTTTGACAAAGTCCCACATAAGAGGTTAGTGAGCAAAATTAAAGCACATAGGATTGGGTAATATACTGGCATGGATTGAAAATTGGTTAATTGACAGGAAACAGACAGTAGGAATAAACAGATCTTATTCGGGGTGGCGGGCAGTGACTAGTGGGGTACCACAGGGATCAGTGCTTGGGCCCCAGCTATTCACAATATATATAAATGATTTGGATGAGGGAACCAAATGTAATATTTCTAGGTAGGATTGTGAGCTGTGAGGAGGATGCAAAGACGCTGCAAGGTGATTTGATAGGTTGAGTGAGTGGGGAAAGACATGACAGATGCAGTATAACGTGGATAAATATGAAGTTATACACTTTGGTAGGAAAAACATAAAGACATAGTATTATTTAAATGGTGATAGCTTGGGAAATGTCGATGTACAAAGGGACCTGGGTGTCCTTGTACACCAGTCATTGAAAGCAAACATGCAGGTGCAGCAAGCAGTTAGGTCGGCAAATTGTCTTCATTGCAAGAGGATTTGAGTACAGGAGCAAGGATGTCTTACTACAGTTATACAGGGCCTTGGTGAGACCGCACCTGGAGTATTGTGTGCAGTTTTGGTCTCCTTACCAAAGAAAGGATATACTTGCCATAGAGGGAGTGCAACGAAGGTTCACCAGACTGATTCCTGGGATGGCAGGACTGTCGTATGAGGAGAGATTGGGTTGTCTAGGCCTGTATTCACTAGAGTTTAGATGAATGAGAGGGGATCTCATTGAAATGTATAAAATTCTGACAGGGCTAGACAGACTGGATGCGGGGAGGATGTTTCCCCTGGCTGGGAAGTCTAGAACAAGAGGTCAGTCTCAGGATACGGGGTAAGAAATTTAGGACTAAGATGAGGAGAAATTTTTTCACTCAGAGCGTGGTAAACCTGTGAAATGCTCTACCACAGAAGGCTGTGGAGGCCAAGTCACTGAATATATTTAAGAGGGAGATAGATAGATTTCTAGAAACAAAAGGCATCAAGGGGTATGGGGAGAAAGCTGGAATATGGTGTTGAGATAGAGGATCAGACATGATCATATTGAATGGAGGTGCAGACTCGAAGGGACGAATGGCCTACTACTGCTCCTATTTTCTATGTTTCTATGCTAGGATTCGGTTAGTGTTGGGTAGGGTTAGGTTTAGGCTTAGGGTTAGGATTAGGGTTAGGGCACCTGCATAAAGGTTTAGGGAAATGTTAGGGTCATGCTTAGTGTTAGGGTTAAGCTTAGGTTACCAGTTAGGATTAGTGTTAGTATTAGGGTTAGTGTTGGGTAGAGTTAGGTTTAGGTTAGGGTTTGGATTAGGGTTAGGCCAACTGCATAACGGTTAGAGTTAATGTTCAGCTTAGGCTTATGGTTACCATTTAAGGTTAGGTTTAGGGTTAGGGCTTAGGGTTAGATTTAAGTCTAGGGCTATGGGTTAGGGATAAGGTTAGGATTAATGTTAGGGTTGAGGGTTAGGGTTTGGCAATAGGGTTAAAGTTAGGTTTAGTGTCACATTCGCGTTATGGTTAGGTGTTAGTGATTAGGATTAGCATTGGGTTTGATTTTGGGTTAGGGTTAGGTTTTGTGTTTGGGTTCAGATTTTGGTTAGGCTTAGGGTTAGGGACATCATTAGGGTTATGGTTATGGTTACAGACACTGTTAGGGTTAGAGTTAGGCTGAGGGTTAGGGTTAGGCTTATTGTTAATGACAGTTTAGGTTCAGGGCTAGTGTTAGGGTTCGAGTTAGGATTAGTGTTCGAGTTATGGTTAGGGTTATGGATTGGGTCAGGATCTGTGATTAGGGTTAAATTGAGGGTTTAGGCTTAGGGTTAGTGTTAGTTTTAGGTTTAGGTTTAAGGTTATGGAATGGTGTTAATGTTGGTTAGGGTCAGGGTTAGAGTGAGGTGTTAGGGTTAGTATTTGGTTCATAGTCAGAGTTATTGTTAGGGTTAGGCGTCAGGTTATCTTTAGGTTTATGTTTAGAATTAGGTTTAGTGTTCGTGTTGGTCAGGTTAGGGTTATAGTTAAGGGTTAGGGTTAGAGTTAAAGTTAGTGTTAATGTAAGGGTTTGGGGTTAAGTTTAGCATTACAATTAATGTTACATGTTAGGGATTCGGGTTAGTATTAGGGTGTTAAGATAAGGTTAAGGTTTGGGTTTGTGTTATGGTTCGGTATAGGGTTAACATTAGCCTTATTATTTTGGGTTCGTGGTTATGGTTAGCTTTTAGGGATTAGGGTTCGGGTCAGGATTTGTGTTTGGGTTAGGCTTCGGTTTTGGTTAGGATTAGGGACATGGTTAGGTTAGGATTATAGTAAGTCTTTGGGTTAAGGACACAGCTTAGTTTTAGGGTTATTGTTAGTGTTACTGATAGGGCATGTATTTGTGGTTAAGGTTAGGGCTCGTATTAGGGTTTAGGTTATGGAATTAAGTTAAGGTTGGTTAGGGTTAGTATTAGGGTTAGGGTTAGGGTTCGGTTTGGGTTGTGGTTTAGGTTAGGTTTGTTTTTATTCATTCATTGGATGTGGCCATCAGTGGCAAGGCCAGCATTTATTGCCCATCTGTAAATGCCCTTGAGAAGATGGTGGTGAGCTGCTGACTTGAACTGCTGCAGTTTGTGTGATGAAGATCCTCCCACTGTGCTGTTAGGGAGGGAGTTCCAGGATTTTGACCTGGTGATGATGAAAAAATGGCGATATAATTCCAAGTCAGGATGGTGTGTGACCTGGAGGAGGACATGGAGGCGGTGGTGTTCCCATGCTCCTGCTGCCCTCGTCCTTCTCGATGGTAGAGATGGCGGGTTTGGGAGGTGCTGCCAAAGAAGCCTTGGCGAGTTGCTGTCGTGCAGAAAAGAGTGAATGTTTAAGGAGGTGGATGGGGTGTCAATCAAGCGGGCTGCTTTGTACTGGATGATGTTGAGCTTCTTGAGTGTTGTTGGACCTGCACTCATCCAGGCAAGTGGAGAGTATTCCATCACACTCCTGACTTGTGCCTTGTAGATGGTAGAAAGCATTTGGGGAGTCAGGAGGTAAGACACTCGCCTCAGAATACCCAGCCTCTGACCTGCTCTTGTTGCCACAGTATTTGTGTGGCTGGTCCAGTTAAGTTTCTGGTCAATGGTGACCCTCATGAAGTTGATGGGGGGATTCAGCGATAGTAATGCCGTTGAAAGTCAAGAGGTGCTCTCTTATTGGAGATAGTCATTGCCTGGCACTTGTGTGGCAAGAATGTAATTTGCCATTTATCAGCCCAAGCCTGAATGTCGCCCAGGTCTTGCTGCATGCAGTCATAGACTGCTTCATTATATGAGGAGTTGCGAATGGAACTGAACATTGTGCAGTCATCAGTTAACATTCCCACTTCTGACCTTATGATGGAGGGAAGGACATTGATGAAGCAGCTGCCCTGAGGAACTCCTAGGACTGAGATTAATAAGCACCAACAACCACAACCATCTTCCTTTGTGAATCGCCTTGGGACGTTTTACTACCTTAAAGGCACTATATAAATGCAAGTTGTTATTTTTTTCTCCAAGATCTGACTCCAGCCAGTGGAGTTATTCTCCTGATTTCCACTGACTTCAATTTTACTGGGGCTCCTTGATGCCAAACTCGGTCAAATGCTGTCTTGATATCAAGGGCAGTCACTCTCACCTCACCTCTGGAATTCAGTTCTTTTTCCATGTTTGGACCAAGGCTGTAATGAGGTCTGGAGCCGAGTGGTCCTGTGGAAACCCAAAATGAGCATCAGTGAGCAGGTTATCGGTGAGTAAGTGCCGCTTGATAGCACTGTCGACAACACCTTCCATCACGTTGCTGATGATTGAGAGTAAACTGAGGGACTAGATTGGATTAGTCCCTTTTGTGGGACAGACATACCTGGGCAGTTTTCCATATTGTTGGATAGATGCCAGTGTTGTAGCTGTAGGGGAACAACTTGGCTAGAGGCGCGGCTAGTTCTGGAGCATGTCTTCAGCACAACAGCTGGGATTTTGTCGGGGCCCATAACCTTTTCTGCATCCAGTATGTTCAGCCATTTCTTGATATCATGTAGAGTAAATCGAATTGGCTGAAGACTGGCTTCTGTGATGATGGCGACCTCAAGAGGAGGTCGATATGGATCATCCACTGGGCACTTCTGGCTGAAGGTGGTTGCAAACACTTCAGCCTTGTCTTTTGCACTCACGTGCTGGGCTCCGCCATCATTAACGATCGGAATATTCTGCATTCCTCATTAAACCAGGGTTGGTTCCCTGGCTTGATGGTAATGGTAGAGTGAGGGATATGCCAGGCCATTAGGGTACAGCACCTCATAGATGGCCACTTTTGAGCTGCTAGATCTGTTCTGAATTTCTCTCATTTAGCATGGTGGCAATGCCACACAACATGATGGAGGGTGTCCTCAGTGTGAAGATGGGATGTCATCTCCACAATGATTGTGCGGTGGTCACTGCTACCAATGCTGTCATGGAAAGATGCATCTGCAATAGGTAGATTGGTGAGGATGAGGTCAAGTAGGTTTTTTACCTCATTTGGGTTCTCTCACCACCTGCCGCAGGCCCAGTCTGGCAGTGATGTCCAGTTCGGTCAGTAATGGTGCTACTGAACCACTCTTGGTGATGGACATTGAAGTCCCACATCCATAGTTCATTCTGCGCCCTTGCTACCCACAGTGCTTCTTCCAAGTGGTGTTCAACATGGAGGACTACTGATTCATCAGTCTGGAGTCACATATAGGGCAGAGCGAGAAAGGATGGTAAATTTACTTCCCGAAAGCACATTAATGAAAGAGATGGATTTTAACAACAATCCAGTTGAGTCATGGTCACCATTACTGATACTAGCTTTTTATTCCAGATTTATTTATTAACTGGATTAAAATTTGACAGCTGTTGTGGTGGGATTTTAAATCATGTCTCTTGATCATTAGTCCAGGCCTCTGGATTACTGATCCAGTAACAGAACCACTGCGCTATCAAACATGACATGTTGAATAACTGGTTATTGAATGTTTTCACTTCCCCTGAGTCAGGCTCACATACCACTTCATGAAAAGCACACAGAACAGCGAAAGGCTGCCGAGTTGCTGAATCTTTTAAAACGTTTATAGGAATCTCTGCTGCTGTCATATAATGACTTTAAATCAGTATTCAGTTACAGCTATGGCCAGTGCATTATCTGTCAGTAGTGATCTCCACATGTCACTAATGTTCCTGTTCGATGGAATAAGGGAAATGAGCAGCGTGGACAAAACTGCCAGAATGGAGATGGGGGGCCGAAATTGCCCCTTTTTATAGTCCCGTTAGCGCCCTGGGGTGGAGGGTGCATAAGAACATATCAAATAGGAGCAGGAGTAGGCCATTTGGTACCTCGAGCCTGCTCCGCCATTCAATAAGATCATGGCTGATCTGATAATGGACTCAGCTCCACTTCCCTGCCCGCTCCTCATAATCCTGTATTCCCTTATCGCTCATAAATCTGTATCTCCGCCTAAAATATATTCACTGACCCAGCCTCCACAACTCTCTGGGGCAGAGAATTCCATAGATTACAACCCTCTGAGAGAAGGAATTCCTCCTCATCTCAGTTTTAAATGGGCGGCACCTTATTCTATGCCCCCTAGTTTTAGTTTCCCCTATGAGTGAAAATATCCTCTCTGCATCCAGCTTGTCGAGCCCCCTCATTATCCTATATGTTTCGATAAGATCACCTCTCATTCTTCTGAACTCCAATGTGTATAGGCCCAACCTACTCAACCTATCTTCATAAGTCAACCCCCTCATCTCTGGAATCAACCTAGTGAACCTTCTCTGAACAGCCTCCAATGCAAGTATATCCTTCCTTAAATATGGAGACCTAAACTGTACGTAGTATTCTAGGTGTGGCTTCACCAATACCCTGTACAGTTGTAGCAGGCCTTCTGTTTTTTTGCTCTATCCCCTTTGCAATAAAGGCCAACATTCCATTTGCCTTCCTGATTACTTGCTGTACCTGCATACTAACTTTTTGTGATTCATGCACAAGGACCCCCAGGTCCCTTTGTACTGCAGCACTTTGCAATTTTTCTCGATTTAAATTATAATTTGCTTTACTATTTTTTCTGCCAAAGTGGATAACCTCACATTTTCTCACATTATACTCCATCTGCCAAAATTTTGCCCACTCACTTACCCTTTCTCTATCCCTTTGCATATTTCTTCTGTCCTCTCAATTTGCTCTCCCACCTATCTTTGTATCATCAGCAAACTTGGCTGCATTACACTCAGTCCCTTCATCCAAGTCATTAATATAGATTGTAAATAGTTGAGAGGCTCCAGCACCGATCCCTGCAGCACCCCACTAGTTACTGTTTGCCAATCGTAAAATGACCCATTTATCCCGACTCTCTGTTTTCTGTTAGCCAATCCTCTATCCATGGTTAATATATTACCCCCAACCCCCTGAACTTTTATCTTGTGAGGTAACCTTTTATGTGGCACCTTATTGAATGCCTTCTGGAAATCCAAATACACCACATCCACTGGTTCTCCCTTATCCACCCTTCAGTTGCGTATCAGACGTAGCGCTCTAACAGTAAAGGTGACATTAGCGCTCAGCTGCTACACTACCGGCTCCTTCCAGGCGACAGCAGTGGATATCTCCAATATCTCCCAATTTGCTGTCCATTGCTGCATCTGGGATGTGACTGAGGCTCTGTACCGCAGGAGAAGTGAGTACATCACCTTCAGAGCGAGCGAGCGAGAAACAGGAGGAACGCTCATGTGGCTTTGCCAGGATTGCGGGCTTCCCCATGGTTCAAGGAGTCATTGACTACATCCACGTGGCATTGCGGGCACCTCAGCAGAATGCAGACATGTTCCGTAACTGCAAAAGAGACCACTCTGTGACGATGCAGAGGAGCCACGGAGAGGGATCGTGGCAATGTTGGTGTTGCAAGGACCGTGCGTGAATGGCTCATTAGGCACCACTTCCAATAAATCAGCGCTGAGATGGTGATTGCAAAGAATAAAGACCTGGTTATCTGTGTTGATTCCTGGATTCTTTTACCTCAATCTGGTTCAGTGAAATCACTGAGTCGAATACCGATTGTGCTTTAAACAAAGCAAGCTTTTATTTAAAAAGCAAATCCCGATCGGGGACCTTATCAGACAGAAGGTTTACTCTCTTGATAGAGCGTACACACTTCCTACGGACAAGGTGACGTTACATTGTAAAGGGACGATAGTTATACATTTTCGGCAAAAGATAACAAGATAGGGCTAGAGTGACATCCTAGTTCAGCCTATCCCTTTTGATCCCGCTTTCCCTTTGTCCACTCATAAGCCGACCTAAGTATGGTCTGATTTTAAACAAAGACCTTCTGTTCATGTTTCAGGTTAATAATATGATTTAATAAGACCTTGAGGTTTTTCTGCAAGCTGTGGGCTTTGTTTCAATATGTGTTAGTGTTGTAACATTTTGCAGTCTCGAGTCTGAGATGTCATGGCTATTCCTCCATGAATTCTTTGTTAGCTTATACTGTCTATATATAATTCCCACGTTCTCAACTTCTCGACTTTAATGTCTGTATACATTTAATATCCAGTTCACTTCACTGTCTTTATTGCTTATACATTTTCACATATCCACATTTGCAGGGCACAGCACCCATCGCCCTTGAAAGGCCCAATGAGAAAGATGACCAAAACGGAACTATCAAATGACAAATTTAATTTCACACACAACTATCTCCTGTCAAGCATGACTACCCACAAAGTAGACCAGCAATATATAAATAAACAGCCCTCCCCTTTGAAACATGACACCCCACAAAGACGACCAACACTATATTTACAAACAACTCTCCTCTTTGAAACATAAGAAGCCGCAAAGAAAGCCTGGCTGATTGGGCCTTTTTTCCAGCCTTTCCCTCCCCTTCTCTTCTCCTCCCTCCCAACCTTACTGCTTCTCCATAATTCATCCCCAGTGGCAGCAACAAGGCTGGTTGAAGGCTGCTCACTCTGTGACAGAGAGACTGCAGATGGCCGAGCAGGACACCCTCGACCAGCTCTGGATCTGGAAGACCCGGCTGCGGACTGCACCACCTCAGGATGGGCGGCAGCAGTCTCGAATGGCTGGGGTGCAGACAGTGGCAGGTGTAATGGTGAAGTGGCAGTGGTGGGAGGTGGAATGTTGTCATCCTGAGAGAGGACAGCACCTTCTATTTCGACCAACACATTGCCACTCCCTCGGGACAGAGTCTCAGCATCCAGAGCAATCGGCTGGAGCACAGATTGCTGGCCTGCTTTGGCACCGTGAGATCCCCGTTGGACTGGTGGGAACCCAGAGGCGATCTGAGTCTGGATGCCACCCAGCACTGACTCCATGACAGCACTAAGCTGTTGCGTTCCTTCGGTCTCTGCGGCAATAGCTGCCGCCACCTCAGCCATGAAACGCGACATGAGGTCTGTGTCCCCACACTCTCTCTGCCACTCTACCCTCCTTTGCAAACTACCAAGGATGGGCTCGAAGGTCTGCTGAGAAACAAGTGCATTGCATGAGGCGGACTTCTCCAAGCTCTTAGCAAGTGCAGCCATGCTCTCGGGCACCCTTGCCATTGCACCTAGAAGCTCGATATGCATCGCCACAGCCTCAACATCGAAGTCCTGACCTGAGTCCCGCTGAGCAGAACTCACGTGCGAACTCACCCTCCGGGGAGCTGGCCCCCGAGCTTCCCTTTCCCCGTGGCGTTGCTGCATGCTGCTGGGTCCCGGAGCACCACTCATGTCAGACCCTTGGAACATGGCCTCCTCCACCTACGTCGTGTCCCCACTCTCAGAGGCAGCTGGCTGGGCTGACAGAGGCAGAGATACTGTGTCCTCTCCTTCCTCCTCCTCTCCCGCGTTGCTGGCACTCGAAGGCTGAGGGACAGGCTCCTGGGTTGTTGGCTCATTATCTGAAAGCATAAAGGCAGAAAAGTGTAGTTAAGTGCAGGGGAGGGGGCAGAAAGGCAGCAAGGAATTGAGACAGCATAGTTACATGTAAAGTGGGAAAGGCTTATGATGGAGAAGGTGTGTGGGGGAAGTGGTCTGATAGAAGAGGGAGAGGCGATTAAAATACCGCTATTGCCCCCAGGGGGATCAACTTCTCCCACTGCAACCATACCCACCACTTGTGTCCCAATGACTGATGCCCACTTGCTCCTCAAGGTCGGTCAAGGGCTGGAGGTCCATCTCTCCTCCACTCGTGCACTGCTGCTCCCTCCTGTTGTGTGCAAGCTTGGCCTGCACGAAAGAACAGAACCTGTGAGTGAGTGTACAGCCACGTGTTTGTCAGACGTGCCGACCATAGTTGAATAGGTGACACCATATGGAAGGCGTCAGATGGGGATGTGACTTTCATTCGGCAGGCACAGTTGGTTTGTGAGTGCTGGGATGTGGCGGCTTATACAGTGAGGGAGACAGTGAGGTTGAGATGGTGGCCTGTTAATGTTTCTGAAGAAGGTGCTCACCCTGACGACCGAGTGAGGTTGTTGAATTTTTTTACGGCATTGCGTGGGAGTTCTGGGCACCGCCCTTCTGGCCGACACGTGCTGTGCCATCTCCCTCCGAAGAGGGAGATGGCAGTGGCTTCGGTCTTCCCAATATTTAATTGGAGAAAATTTCTGTTTATCTAGAACTAGATGTCGGACAAGCAGTCAGACCATTTAGAGACCGTGGAGGGGTCGAGAGAAGTGGTGGTGAGGTGGAGCTGGGTGTCATGTGGGAACTGACGCTGTGTTTCTGGATGATGTCACCAAGGGTCAACATGTAGATGAGAAATAGGAGGGGGGCAAGGAAGGAGATGAACAAGGAAGTGAGTAAGCTCTTAAAATTCTACAGGCTGGATTTTTGATTATCTATCGCGCCCAGAGGGTCGTTAATGCGAGCGTTAGAATGCTTACAGCATGGAAGGAGGCCATTCAGCCCATCGAGCCCACACGGGTTGTCTTCAAGAGCACCTCAGTTAGTCCCACTCCCCCACCATTTCCCCATAGCACTGCAAATGATTTTTCTTTTACCAGGTATTAACCAACTCGCTTTTGAAAGCCCTTATGGAGTTTACCGAGTAGAGACAGGGTCGAGTGTAATATAAACAGAGATAGGGTCAAGCGTAATGTAAAAAGAGACGGTCTAGTGTAAAATAAACAGAGGCATGGTATATGAGGATTCTAACCCTGGGTCTGTACATGGGGATTCTAACCCTGGGTCTGTACATGGGGATTCTAACCTGGGACTGTACATGTCCCAAATGACCAAATGTCCCATGGTGACCAAATGAAGAAAATTAACAACAGATTTCAATGATGATGTTTAAAAATGTTGTGGGGAGGCAATGAATGCAAGCATGAAACTGCAAATCAATGGCTGAGGTAAAAAACTGAAGAAAGTTACTGAAACAGACAGACATTGTAACCAGTAATTTATTAGGAGTACAGCAGCAAGATTTCACATATTAATGAATTGTACTTTGACACTACAAAGTTATTTGCACACAGGAAAATATGCATTTTACACAGAACATAACTTTAAGAGGAGATTTGAGAGAGATGTTCAAAATCATGAAGGGTTTCGATAGAGTAAATTAAGAGAATCTGTTTGAAGTAGTTGAAGGGTCAGTAACCAGAGGGCACAGGTTTAAGGGGATCGGCAAAAGAACCTGAGGCGATATGAGGAAAAACAATATGTAGCGAGTTGTTATGATCTGGAATGCACTGCCTGAATGGGTGGTGGAAGCAGATTCAATCGTAACTTTCGAAAGGGAATTGGATAAATACTTGAAGGGAAAACACTTACAGAGCTGTGGGGAAAGAGCGGAGAGTGGGATTAATTGGATAGCTCTACCCAAGAGCCAGCACAGGCACGATTGGCTGAATGGCCTCTTTCTGTGTGGTAGGATTCTATGATTAAAACCTGTCATAAAGGGGGGAGGGGAAGAGAAGCTATACACAGACTAAAAAACTTTGAATATAAGTAGCAACATATTTCTCTCGATCTTATATAGATCTTTAGAGAGGCCACATTTGGACTATTGTGTTCAGTTTTGGGCTACCTTCAAAGCACACTGATGCGGTATAGAGGGATCCGAGGTGAACAGCAAAGGGGATTCCACACCGCAATCAGGAAAAGCGAATTACAGAATTGGAGTTGGCCCTAGGGTAGAGAATTCCAAGGATTCACCGCCCTTTGAGTGAAGAAATTTCTCCTCACCTCAGTCCTAAATGGCCGATTCCTTATTCTGAGACTGGGACTCCTGGTTCTAGATTCCCCAGCCCGGGGAAACATCCTCCCTGCATCTACCCTGTCAAGCCCTGTAAGAATTTTGTATGTCCCAATGAGATCACCTCTCATTCTTCTAAACTCTAGAGAATTTAGGCCGAGTCGACTCAATTTTTCCTCATAGGGCAATTCCCCCCGATCCCAAGAATCAGTCTGGTGAATCTTCATTGTACTCCCTCTATGGCAAGTATATCCTTCCTTAGGTAAGGAGACCAAAACTGTACACAATACTCCTGTTGTGGTCTCACCAGGGTCCTATATAATTGCAATAAGATGTTTTTACTCCTATACTCAAATCCTTTTGTAAAAAGGCTAACATAGCATTTGCTTTCTTAATTGCTTGCTGTACCTGCATATTAACTTGCAGTGATTCATGTACAAGGACACCTAGGTCCCTCTGAACACCAACATTTCCCAATCTCTCACCATTTAAAAAATACTCTGCTTTTCTATTTTTCGCACCAAAGTGGATAAGTTCACATTTCTCCACATTATATTCCATTTGCCAAGTTCTTGCACATTCAATTAGCCTGTCTACATCCCCTTGAAGCTTCTTTGCATCCTCCTCACAACTTACATTCCCACCGAGCTTTGTATCAACAGCAAACTTGGATTATATTACACTTGGTCCCCTCATCCAAACCATTGATATAGATTGTGAATAGCTGGGGCCCAAGCACCGATTCTTGCGGCACGCCTCTAGTTACAGTCTGCCAACCCGAAAATTACCCATTTATTCCTACTCTCTGTTTTCTGTCCGTTAACCAATCCTCAGTCTGTGCTAGTATATTACCCCCAATCCCATGAGCCCTAATTTTGTTTAATAACCTCTTGTGTGGCACTTTATTGAATGGCTTCTGAAAATCCAAATACGCCACATCCACTGACTCACTCTTATCTATTCTACTCGTTACAACCTCAAAAAACTCTAACAGATTTGTCAAACATGATTTCCCTTTCATAAATCCGTGTTGACTGCCCAATCCTATTATTTTCTAAGTGTCCTGTTACCACGTCGTTAATAATAGATTCTAGCATTTTCCCTATGACTGAAAATGGCAGGCTAAATGGTCTGTAGTTCTCCGTTTTCTCTCTCCCTCCTTTCTTAAATAGCAGGGTTACATTAACTACCTTCCAATCTGCAGAGTACCGTTCTAGAATCTAGAATTTTGGAAGATGACAAACAATGCATCTGCTTTCGCTAGAGCCACTTCTTTCAAAACCCTCGGATCAGGTTTCTGTATGCTCTCGGCGATGAGACTCGAGGTGCTCAGCGCCCTCCCGGATGCTCTTCCTCCACTTAAGGCGGGCTTTGACCAGGGACTCCCAGGTGTTGGTGGGGATGTTGCACTTTATCAAGGAGGCTTTGAGGGTGTCCTTGAAACGTTTCCTCTGGCCATCTGGGGCTCGCTTGCCATGTCGGAGTTCCGAGTAGAGCGTTTGCTTTGGGAGTCTTGAGTCAGGCATGCGGAAGATGTGGCCCGCCCAATGGAGCTGGTCGAGTGTGGTCAGTGCTTCAACGCTTAGGATATTGGCCTGATCGAGAACGCTAACGTTGTTGCGTCTGTCCTCCCAGGGGATTTGCAGGATCTTGCGGAGGCATCGCTGGTGGTATTTCTCCAGCGATTTGCGATATCCACTGTATATGGTCCACGTCACCCACCCCTGTGCTTGCTGACCTTGATTTTAAAATTCTCATCCTTGTTTGAAAATTCCTCATTGGCCTTGTCCCTCCCTATCTCTGTAACCTCTTTCAGCCCCCCCACCCATTGAGATCTCTATACTCCTCCAATTCTGGCCTCTTCCGCATCCCCAATTTTCTTTGCTCCACCATTGGCAGCTATGCCAAGGCCCCGAGCTCTGCAATTCCCTCCCGAAACCCCACCACCGCTCTTTCCTCCTTTAAGACTCTCCTTAAAACCTAGCTCTTAGACCAAGCTTTTGGTCATCTGCCCTAATATCTCCTTATGTGGTTCGGTGTCAAAGTTTGTTGTATAATGCTCCTGTGAAGCGCCTTGGGATGTTTTATTATGTTAAAGGTGCTATATAAATACAAGTTGTTGTTGTAACATAATGTCTTTAACAGAGAGACCTTCCCAAGGCACTTCACAGAGGTGGCAATCAGCAAAATAGGCCACCGATTGACTGTGCGCGTCTTGTTGCCCCTTACCTCCATCAAAGATTGTTTTGGTTTCTTCAGATCCAACATATGCAGGTTGCCAATCACTGGGAGAGGAGCGGGTCGTGGTGGGAGGTTGATGGCCCGGTGAGATTTAGTCCCAGTGTTAAAATACACCAGCAGGATAATGGCCAGAGCGCCCAGCAGCACCACCGTGATTGCATCCAAAGGGAAAACACTTGCAAACCACATACTGGGATCCAAACTGGTGGGACCCAATCTTTCAACCGGGTGTGCGCTGGGAGGAGTCTTCGTTTATGTTACAACGTAGGACCTTGGCGAATGGTGGGGAGGTGAGCCCCCAAACCCTAAGCTCACACAGCTCGAAGTGGTTTTAAGTTGTTACTCTCCGGCTAACCAGACCTGGACTGGTTCAAACCCCACACTACCATAGTGTGGGACGGTCACTGCTCTCCGAACCAAGGGCGAGTGACTGTACCTCCCCGATGTTCCAAATATTCAAAGTGCAACACGCCCTTCCACGTCACTGGCAATTACATCGGTGTCATTTACAAAATAATCATTGGGTTGGGTCCAGATTAACCATTAGGTATTCTTCCCCACATACGTGGGACTGTATAATTACCGTAATTACAGTGGGACTAGCTGAGGTGCTCTTGTGGAGAGCTGGCATGGGCTCGACAGCCTGAATGTGCTGTAATCGTTCCATGATTCTTTGATTCTAAGATTCTATTACAAAAACGCTGAAATGAAAGAAACTTGATCCATGTTTTCTTTTATAGAACCGGTGCTTTGCAAATGGGATTTGGTCCATCAGCTAAGACTTTGGGCCAGGGTTAGTGGTGGGTATGATGGCGTACTCTGAGAGTACACCGTCATACCACCTTTGAAATGTACAGCAGGTTCGAGATTTCCGCACGCACTAAATCCCAAACTTGCGATCTGTCAAGTTCCGACTGCACCTGGAGAAAATGTGGTAAGTGCAAATTGGCAGGAATACACACAGAATGAAGTATTCAACTACACCTTAATAATTAAAACTACACTTCTTCATATTTTGATAAACCATTGCTTGATCTTATCCTGGTATCACTCTCGCGCCATCAATTCCTTAGACAGGAGGCAAAATGCAAAATGCACTTTAGGCGGAGGTTTAAAAATCTGAATATCCTTGTTTTAATTGAAAGTAAAATTGGAGCTGTGTGTATTCGAAGTTCGCTGCAACATTTAATCTACAAACATAAATGCTTCAAAGATCAATTCTCAATGAGAGACCCGATTGGAGCACCAAGCCCACGTGATCCCAGGTACGCTTCTGTCATTGCTGCACCCCTGGAATCCGTGGGCCATTCCGTTGCCCTCGAGTAGGCAGTGTCAATCAGCAGGTTTGCAAAGTTCGCACTACGCATCAAATATAGCCTGGGGAGGTGGGGGGGTGGGGGGGTTCCCGACCACTGTGCCTGCTCAGACCTGGGTGTGGTCCATACAATCCTGTGGGGAGAGAGAGCAAAGAACCTTGTCCTGATTGCCATTTTGAGCTTCTTGCAAAGGTAAAATTTAAGCATGGGGACAATACTGACAATGCCATACATGTGCAAGCCTTTTGCATGATGGTGCAGCAGAGGAGACAATTGATTCGACGTCATCACATGAGGAACCTCAGAGCCTGTAGGGTTCTGGGCAGGTGGCCTTACCCACGTCGGGTATATCGAGGCAGGCATTTGTACCTGCACTTGAGTGATGCAGACTTTGTCAAAAGACTGCGTTTCTGCAAATAAGTTGTAACCGAGATCTGTGAGTTAGTAAAAGCAGACCTGCAACCACGAAGCGTGTGGAGGACTGCTTTGTTAGTTAAAGTGAAGGTTACAGCTGCACATTCATTCTATGCATCTGGATCGTTCCAGGCCACAATTGGGGATGTGTGTGCCATTTCTCAACATGCAACACATGACTGCATTCGGCAGGTGACTGCTGCACTATATGCCCGGAGGAATGACTACATAAAGTTCCCCATGACCAGCCAGGAAATGCATGACAGGGCTGTGGGCTTCTCCAGGATTGCTGGCTTCTCAAGGGTATAGGACTGCATTGATTGTACCCACATCGCCTTGCGAACACCTTTGGAGCATTCCAAGATGTAAAGGAACAGAAAAGGTTTCCACTCCATTAATGTGCAGCTCGTGAGTGATGACATGCTGTCCAAGTGACTGTTAATTTTCTTCTGGATTATTGTTTCAAAAAGGTTCCCCACCACCGACGTTAAGCTGACTGGCCTGTAATTGTTAGGTTTATCCTGCTCCCATTTTTTGAACAAGGGTTTAACATTTTAATCCTCCAGTCCTCTGGCATCACTTCCATATCAAAAGAGGATTGGAAGATTGTGGTCAGCACCTCTACTCTTACTTCTAACAGCAACCTAGGATGCATACCATCCAAACCAGGTGACTTATCCACTTTAATGCTGCCAGCCTTTCTATTACCTCATCATTACCTTTTATTTTTATCTCATCCAGTATCCCAACATAATAAAGGATCCTCTAGGAAAGAGTGACCATGGTTGAATTTCAAATTCAGTTGGAGGGTGAGAAAGTTGGATCTCAAACCAGTGTCCTGAGCTTACATAAAGGCAATTACAAAGGTATGAAGGCAGAGTTGGCTAAAGTTGACTGGGAAAATAGATTAAAGAATGGGACGGTTGATAAACAGTGGTCGACATTTAAGGAGATATTTCATAACTCTCAACAAAACATTATATCCTAGTGAGAAGGAAAGACTTTAAGAGAAGGGAGAACCATCTGTGGTTAACTAAGGCATGGTATCAAATTGAAAAAATGGCATACAAAGTTGCCAAAATTAATGGGAGGCCAAAGAATTGTGAAATTTTTAAAAATCAGCAAAGGACGAATAAAAAAATATAGAGAGGGAAGATATAATATGAAAGTAAATTAACAAGAAATATAAAAACAGATAGTAAGAGCTTCTACAGGTATATAAAAAGGGAGATAGTAGCTAAAGTAAATGATGGTCCCTTAGAGGGGCATTAATAATGGGGAACAGGGAAATGGCAGATTTTGAACAAATATTTTATATCAGTCTTCATGGTAGAAGACACTGAAAGCATCCCAATAATAGATAATCAAAGGCCTATAAGGAGGGAGGAACTTAAATCAAACACTATCATGAAAGAAAAAGTACTCGATAAAATAATGGGACTAAAGTTGGACAAGTCCCCTGGACCTGATGGCCTGCATTCTAAGGTCTTAAAGAAATGGCTGCAGAGATAGTGGATGCATTCCCTGGATTCTGGAGAGGTGCCAGCAGATTGGAAAACCGCAAATGTAATGTCCCCATTTAAAAAAGGAGGCAGACAGAAAGCAGGAAACTATAGACCAGTTAGCCTAACATCTGTCATTGGGAAAATGCTGGAATCCATTATTAAGGAAACAGTAGCAGGACATTTGGAAAAGCATAATACATTCAAGCAGAGTCAGCACGGTTTTATAAAAGGGAAATCATGTTGACAAATTTGCTGGAGTTCTTTGAAGCTGTAACAATCAGGGTGGATGTGGTGTATTTGGATTTCGATAAGGTGCCACATAAAAGGTTACTGCACAAGATAAGAGCTCACGCAGTTGGGGGTAATATATTAGTATGGATAGCAGATTGGCTAACTAATAGAAAACAGAGAGTCAGGATAAATGGGTCATAGAAACATAGAAAATAGATGCAGGAGTAGGCCATTTGGTCCCTCGAGCCTGCACCAGCATTCAATAAGATCATGGCTGATCATTCACCTCAGTACCCCTTTCCTGCCCTCTCTCCACATCCCTTGATCCGTTTAGCCATAAGGGCCATATCTAACTCGCTCTTGAATATATCTAATGAACTGGCATCAACAATTCTCTGCGGTAGGGAATTCCACAGGTTAACAACTCTCTGAGTGAAGAAGTTTCTCCTCATCTCAGTCCTAAATGGCTTACCCCTTATCCTTAGACTGTGTCCCCTGGTTCTGGACTTCCCCAACATCAGGAACAGTCTCCCTGCATCTAACCTATCCAGTCCCATCAGAATTTTATATGTTTGTATGAGATCCCCTCACATCCTTCTAAATTCCAGTGAATACAGGCCCAGTCGATCCAGTCTTTCCTCATATGTCAGTCCTTACGCTCATTTTCTGGTTGGAAAAGTCACTAGTGGGGTGCTACAGGGATTGGTTTACAGAGACTCCAAAGCAAGTGTTCTACTTCGAACTCCTTCACAGCAAAGAAGTCTCTGGCCAAAGATCGCCCTAGGTGGAGGAAGTGCATCCGAGATGGCGCTGAGCACCTGGAGGCTCATCGTCGAGAACATGCAGAAATCAAGTGCAGGCAGCGGAAGGAGCATGCGGCAAACCAATTCCACCCACCCCTTCCCTCAACAACTATCTGTCCAACCTGTGACAGAGACTGTGGTTCTTGTATTGGATTGTACAGCCACCTAAGAACTGATGCTAAGAGTGGAAGCAAGTCGATTCCGAGGGACTGCCTATGATGATGATGACAGGGATCGGTGCTGGGCCTCAACTATTTACAATCTATATTAATGACGGATGAAGGGACTGAGTGTAATGTAGCCAAGTTTGCTGTTGATACAAAGGTGGGTAGGAAAGCAAGTTGTGAGGAGAACACAAAAAATATGCAAAGGGGGGGGGGGTGTTCAAACTAAATCGGCAGGGGGTTGGGGATCAAGGGGTATGGAGAGAAAGCAGGAAAGGGGTACTGAAGGAATGATCAGCCATGATCTTATTGAATGGCGGTGCAGGCTCGAAGGGCCGAATGGCCTACTCCTGCACCTATTTTTCTATGTTTCTATGACAGGCTAAGTGAGTGGGCAAACATTTGGCAGATGGAGCATAATGTGGGAAAATGTGAGGTTATCCATTTTGGCAGGAAAAATAAAAAGGAATATTATTATTTAAATGGAGAGAAACTACAAAATGCTGCAGTACAGAGGGACTTAGGGGTCCTTGTGCATGAAACACAAAAAGTTTGTATGTAGGTACAGCAAGTAATCAGGAAGGCAAATGGAATGTTGGCCTTTATTGCAAGGGGGATGGAGTATAAAAGCATGGAAGTCCTACTACAACTGTACAGGGTATTGGTTAGGTCACACCTGGAGTACTGCATACAGCTTGTCTCCGTATTTAAGGAAGGATATGCTTGCATTGGAGGCAGTTCAGAGAAGGTTCACTAGGTTGATTCCGGCGATGAAGGGGTTGACTTACGAAGAAAGGATGAGCAGGTTGGCCAATACTCATTCGAGTTTAGAAGAATGAGAGGTGATCTTATTGAAACATATAAGATACTGAGGTGGCTTGAAAAGGCAGATGCAGAGAGGATGTTTCCACTTGTGGACGAATTTCGAACTAGGGGGCATAGTTTAAGAATACGAGGTCGCCATTTGGAACTGAGATGAGGAGGAATTTCTTCTCTCAGAGAATCGTAAATCTGTGGAATTCTCTTACCCAGAGAGTTGTGGCGACTAGGTTGAGATTTTTGAGCAGCACGGAAGTGAAGGGTTACGGGGAGTGGAGCTGAGCCCAAGTTCAGATCAGCCATGATCTTATTAAATGGCAGAGCAGGCTCGAGGGGCCAAATGGCTACTTCTGCTCCAAATTCCTATGCTCTTGTATTGTGTTCTTATGATAACCTCCTTGTTTAAAATAGCTTTGGGGAAGTCCTCTTCCTTGATAAACACTGATGCAAAGTACTCATTTAGTACCCCAGCCATGCCTTCTGCCTCCATCAATAGTTCTCCATTTTGGACGCTAATCGGCCCCACCACTCTCCTGACAACTCTTTTCCTGTTAATATGGCGATAGAAGACCTTTGGATTCCCTTTTATGTTAGCCGTCAATATATTGTTGCAGTATCTCTTTGCCCCTCTTACTCCTTTTTCACTTCCCTTCTGTACCTTTTATATGCAGCCTGATTCTCCCTTGTATTATCAGGCTGACATCTGTCATACATCCCCTTTTTCTGCTTCATTATATTCTCTAACTCCTTCATCATCCCAGGAGCTGTGGCTTTGGTTGCTTCTTTCCCCCTTGTAGGAATGTACTAGACTGTAAAGGTTCCTCTTTAAAGGTCGGCCATTGCTTTATTACATTTCTGCCTGCCAGTCTTTGACTCCAATTCACCCGGGGCAGATCCCTCCTCACGAGCAGGTTAACGAGTGCTGTAGGGGTGTGTTAACCTAATTCGGCAGATCAGTTATCGCCATTATGTTAAGCAAACTCCTCTCTCCCCTGGTTCAGAACAACACCTTTCGAGTAAGCACGAGACTTTGTAGTGGAGTATAGGGAACAGACTTTATTGATACACAGTAAAGGTGATTGGCCTTTAACTGTATACAGTGAGTGACTTTACCGAACTCTGTATCTTTCGAGTACACTCTGAGATACTGTTGAAAACCATGATCCTTTATACACCAAAAGGTTAACACACTACATCATATTCCAGCGTGGCTATGTGCGCCTGCAGCTCACCAACCTTATTAACCACACTTTGTACATTTTGACACACGCACTCCTAACCTAAATTGTATCTTCTATGGTCCCACCTAATTCTGGATTATTTCTAATTCGAACTGTCTCGCTCAGTCCTCTATGGACCCTATTTCTATTTTTTAATGCTATAATCCTGGTGCCCAACCCCCTGCCGATTTAGTTTGAACACCGCCCCCCTCACCCCGCCACAGCACTCGTTAACCTGCACGCAAGGATATTGGTCTTCCCCATGTTCAGGTACAACCCGTCCAGGTCCCTCCTGCCACAGAGCCGGTCCCAATGTCCCAGGAGCCTGAAGCCCTCCCTCCTGCACTATACCTCTAGCTAACGGCTATATCCTCCTGTCTCTACTCTCCCTAGTGCCTGACACTGGGCGCAATCTAGAGATCTGAGCTTCTGTTTTTTAATTTCCTTCGTAGCTCCTTAAACTCTGACTGCAGGACCTCAAGCCGCTTCCTCCCTGTGGCGTTGGTTCCGACATGGACCATGACTTCAGGCTCTTCTTCTTCCCCCTGCAGAATGTTCTGTACCCTCTCCATGATGTCCATTACTCTGGGACCACGAAGGCCACATACCATACAGGTCTCACATCGACGGTAACAGAACTTCCTGTCTCCCTCCCTGATGACCAAATCCCCAATTACTACAGCATTCCTACACCTTGCTCTACTACCTCTTGTACAGTCCTTTGCCTCACGGTGCCAGGCTCAGAACTGCTGTCCTTTGTGGTGTCGTCGCCCTCATATTCAATGCTGAATATCGGTCTGAGAGCGCCGCACTCCCAGAGGATTCCTGCACCGTCTGCCTCTTCCTACCCTTCCGAGAGGCCACCCACTTGTTACTCTGAACTCTATCTGGCTGTAGGGAACCACTTCCTGGAACCTGTGATCCAGGAAACACTCTCAGCCACCCCGATGCCCTGCAGTCATTCCAGCTGCCCCTCAAGTTCAGAAACTCTCAGCGTAAGTTTGAGCAGCTGGAGACACTTTCCGCAAGCATGGTCCTCCAGGACACATGAAGCATCCTGAAGTTTGCATTTGGCACAGGAAGCTGCCCCTCCATTCTAATTAGAAACTTAAAATAAACTACTTCGATACAAGGTGATTTATATAATTGCTGTTAATTAGGTCTAAACTGCACTGCGATTTTATATTCGCTCCTCAAAGCGCACTACTCAAAGACTAAATTATTTACTCAAGCTTAAAAAGAACCGGTGAGCTACTAAACACAGAGGCCGGAAAATTGGGCCTGCTGGCTCCGGCCGTCTCACTTCTGCCCACTTCCAGCGGGTCCTACAGCCGCCACGACTTTAGACAGATTGGCAGCGCTGCCATTGCCTGTGCTCATTGCAGAAATGAAAATGCGGCTTGAAGTTAATGAGTGTGCAATGCTGAGTTGACACACCGTCTACCATTTTGGATGTCGCCGCTCCTTTTAATGCCGTCTTCAAATCACGACCAGCTGACCACGCGTTCAGCAGCAGGAAGGGTCCCCGTCCGGGGATAGTTAAAGGCATCATCAACAATTTGCAGCTGACTTGTTTTTTGATTTCTACTGGCACTGTGTAAGTTTGAGCAGCTGTTTGGAGCTTTCTAAAGTTTGTAAATTTGCTGAGGTGACAGGGAGTGTGGCCGCAAGGGGAGAATGCACTGCGTGTCATTTAAAGGCCTCTGACTACACCACTTGCTCCCAGTCCTGGGGGCTCTAGTTGCAGCCCCCCTCTCGCTGCAACATGACAGGGAGATGGAGCAGAGGCAGCAAAGGGGACATGCTGCTCACAGAGGGAGGAGCAGCGGGGTGGGGGGGGGGCGAGGGCTCTCAGCAGGAGGCCTTACCCACCCGGGGCCTTCAGGGAGCACTTCTCCTAACTGTACCTAAGACAAGAGCAGTGTGTTCGGCGGCTCCGCTTCACCAAGGAGGTGGGCACAGAACTCTGCCACCTCCTGGAACCAGACCTGCCGCCTCAGTGCAGGGCGATGACGACACTGCCAGTGACCCTCAAGGTCACCGTGGCCCTGAATTATTTTACCACCGGATCCTTCCCATCTAGAGCAGAAGACGTAGCAAACATCTAACAGTTCACCATCCATCTGGAAGGTCACAGAGGCTCTGTACACCAGGGGAAGGGACTTCATTGTCTTCTCTCTAAACAGAGAGAAGCAGAAGGAGCCTGCATGTAGCTTTGCCAGGATAATGGGCTTCCCCCGTGGTGCAGGGCTCCATCGACTGCACACGTAAATTACAAGAGGCTGTATTTTGGCTTTTCGGGATATCTGGACGCAATTCACGGAGGGGTGCAGAAATTAGCACCGGGATAACGTTGGCGACAGAGCGAGGAACTTTCGCTGAAAGTAATCCCCAGAGGAGTGCTGGCGTTAAGTCCGGCGTTGCAGCACCGATTGTGTGCGCCGGAGGCAAAACTTCCACCGCTGACCGAGGCGGCCATTTTGCGTATGCGCTTTTCCCCCCCTTCTACCTCCTCGCTTACGTTCCTGTCGCTAATGCAGGGCGCGGCAACCGCTTGCACGCACGCACATTTAAACCGGCACACTTCAGCCATTTCTGCAGAGATGGAGGAGGAGGAGGAGGGAAGACAACGCTTCAACCAGGAGGCTAATGAAGCGTGGGTGGGGGCGGTGGAGAGGAGGTGGGCACAACTGCATATTCGGGGGGATCCAGACCACTGCCTTCTATTTCTAAGTGAATCTGGAGGGAGATTGTGGAAGAGGTCTCTGCCTCAGACACAGTGGCCAGGACTGGCACCCAGCGTAGAAAGAATTTCAGCAACCTCACCAGATTCGTGAGAGTGAGCACCATTCATGCACTCCTCCGTGACTTGAAGGATAAATCTGAGACACTATGTGATTGATGTAATGCTGTTGGTGCCTTTCAATATTCTGTGAGTTGATATAAAACACAATGCATGATACAAAGGAAGGGTTAGTTCACCACCCTATTTGCGATGAACGATCTATCCACCTTATTAAGATCGCTCATCTTAATGCTCTGAAACTGCTCGTATCGCTTTCTGAAAGATCTCATACACACCTCATCTTAGAAGGCTCCACACTTCGATGTCCTCTTGACGAAGCACATGCAACATCCAAGGCCATTAAGCAGAGGCCCCCAATACATCCAGACACTATGGCATAAAATGCTTTGGTGGCCTTCTGTGCCACAAGAGCAGATGGACTCTCTTGTAACCATTCCCATTTTCCTCTTTTCAATCCAAGTAATCGCACAATCAGCGTGAGCAGCTGTGGACAGGCGGGGCTCTGTCTCAGACCCTGCCACTGACAGACGTCGAGGAGAGAATGGCGGGCCTCATCGGCACCACAGGTTGAACAGTTGGCAGGGGCGATGCTCAGCCCCCTTCGGGTAGTGAGGGTAAGTTAATGGGTCGCGCCACTCAAGGCACTGCATTGAGACATCTAACGGAGTAGCGGTGGTCCTTCAAATGAGCCTGAACCATGCGACCTTCGCCATGTCACGCTGCCCCTTCCCCTGCTGCTAACCACTCATCTGTTGCTTTCTACTTCCAGATGACCAGCCACAGGCGCCACATCCCTCGAGGGAGCCCTCCACTTCAGGCCATCATCTGGAGGAGGAGGAGGAGGAAGAGGAGGACATGGATGAGCTTACTCCAGCCCAGTATCCAAGGCCACCTGCACCCCTGGGGATGAGGCTCCGTTCTCGGGGTTTGAGGAGTGGGAGGCTCCTGGGCTCAGTGGCTTGCAGCAACGCAGTGCTGGGGTGGCATCCCGCAGGCCAGCTCGCCAGAGGGTGAGTCGGCAAAGTCGGTCTGCTGACAGACGGGCAGACCCAGAACTGGACCTGGTGGAAATGTCCAGTGAGAGCATAGAAGTAAGCCGTCAGCTCGTTGATGCACTGGGATGGATCCCCATGAACATCGACAAGCTCACTGCGACAGTTCCGGAGGTAGGGTCGCAGATTGTCACGGAGAGCCGTGATTCCAGTGAGGCCATCATTGCCTACACTCAGAGGCTGGTGGCCTCCAGCAGTGACACTGGAGTTCCAGAGAGTGTAGTGCAAGCCCTTGAGCATGTTGCAGACTCGGGCACATCATAGGCACAAGCTCTGTTTCAGCTTGGGCAAATGATGCTGTCCATGCCTGCCACCATACTCGCTGAGTTCCCCACTGTCCCACGGGAAGTGACGGTCCTGAAGCAGGCCAGCAAGGTGGTCCTGTACATCGTGCTCCGGATGCTAAGAGTCAGCCCCACTGGTGGCTCCAAGGAGATGGGAGGTAGTAGCCTTCCTCCCGATGACAGCATTCCAACTCCCCCGACTCAGTCGCCAACCAAGCAACAAGGACGGCTGATTACCTCTGACTGGCAACACCGAGGAAGAAGCTAGCCAGTCGGCAGCTGGGCCTTCCAGGCGATGAGCTGGTCCAGTGCATCCCCAGACACCGTCTCCATTGTCTGACCCCCAAAGACAGCAGCCCTCTAGCAGTCTTGCTGCATGCCCTGGTGCCATATTGAGGAGGAGCAGGCATGGGAGGGGGATGAAGGGAAGGGTGGGGGGGGGGAAAAAGACGGTGGCCAACAATAGTGGGGCAGGCAACAATCTACAGTGCAGGATGCAGCATTTATTTTTGAAATGATGTGACTGTAGGATGCAATTATTCTGTGAAATGCTTGACTCGATGATATCATTATGGGCTTTGTTGGCGGGCGGCGGGGGGCGGTTAAGAATGTTACATTGTTGATTACATTTTTCCTTCACCTTACTGCTAGTGTCTCATTTGCAGAGTAAGTGGGGGAATAGTCAGCATGGTGGGATAGAGTGGCCAGGCAACGCTCAAACCTGCTGTTCAATCTCCAAGCAAAGCATTCAATGATGAGCTGGCGACGTTCAGCTTTTGCAGCGGCCACATCTCCACCCTGCCTCCCCTGTGATTATGGTGGTGGCGGCATAGGTTCCTGGCCAGGCTTCTCTTCCTCGACTTCCTCCTCCTCCTGAGGTGGTCCTGCAATGCCCATTGGCACTATATTTTACACATTCCATAACTAATTGTCGAATGCCTGTTTCAGTCCTGAGTCCTGTTGCTGCTGGTAGGCTGTAGGTCTTCCTGTAGGAGCTGGCATATCTCTGCAGCCACTTCTTTTCTGAAGCGCAGCCTTCGAGCGCACTATGCATCAGAAATGTGTTGATAGGATTGATATTCCCTGTAAACTCATGGGGGGAGGGTAAGGCTGCCTGCCCAAACGTCTGCGACTTCTTCGATTCCATTGCAAACGATGGTAAGCCTTCTACCAGCTTGAAGCATCTGGCAATAGCAGCCAGCAGAAATGGCTCCAGACCTAGCATGGCCCCCATTGTACTCTCTCACTGACCTTAAAAACAAACGATAAACTTACATAATAGTTCTGATTGCAAGTGTGCACTAACGCAACGTTCTGCTCGCAACTGTGGCAGTCAATCACAACTGGGACATGACATTCTCCAGCGTCCCTTTAAACATGGTGCCTATTGCATCTGGTGCACCCTGGTCAGGTACTGGAGTGGACACTAAATTAGGTGTTAGGGCCGAAAGTTTCGCTCGGGGCGCTAGCGCGGCGTTGCACAACGATTTGACGTCATTCGGATGGTCCAAACGGCGGACAGGGCGCCAAGTTTTTGCACCGCTACAAAACCAGTGGCGAAACTTCCGCCTGTGCGCTAAATCTTGTGCGCCCCGTTTGGTGCCCCACTGAGATGCTAACTGGGGCGCAAATTAACCGAAAATCGAGTCTAAAGGGTATAAGAGTAAAGATGTCTTACTACAATTATATAGGGCCCTTGGTGAGAACACACCTGGAGTATTGTGTACAGTTTTGATCTCCTTACCTAAGGAAGGATATACCTGTCTTAGAGGGAGTGCAATGAAGGATCACCAGACTGATTCCTGGGATGGGAGGATTGTCCTATGAGGACAGATTGAGCAGATTAGGCCTATACTCTCTAGAGTTTAGAAGAATGAGAGGTGATCTCATTGAAACATACAAAATTCTTACAGAGCTTGACAGGATAGATGCTGGGAGGTTGTTTCCCCTGGCTGGGGAGTCTAGAACCAGGGGTCACAGTCTTAGAATAAGGGGTCGGCCATTTAGGACTGAGATGAGGAGAAATTTCTACACTCAGAGGGTGGTGAGCTTTGGAATTCTTTACCTCAGAGGGCAGTGGAGGCTCAGTCGTTGAATATATTCAAGGCAGAGATCGATAAATGTTTGAATATTAAGGGACTCAAGGGATATGGGAATAGTGCAGGAAAATGGAGTTGAGGTAGAAAATCCGCCATGACCTTATTGAATGGCAGAGCAGGCTCAAGGGGCCGAATGGCCTACTCCTGCTCCTAATTCTTATGTTCTCTTCCCACTGGCTGCGGGGATGCTTCCTGGAGAGTTTTGAGACTCGTGGGAGAACTGGATTTCTCTCCTCCTGTCAGCAGTCAACACTAGGGCTTCCAATGTGGTATCGGCAAACCTGGAAGCCATCCCTTGCCATTACTCCCCTTGCAATATTTCCCTGTTGTCTGCAGCAAGAGTGCACCTCCACTTTAAGAGGTGCTGGTTACCTTTGAGTGGTGTCAGAGACACCTGACTTCCCGCACCCACCACGAAAAAAGCAAGCAGCCAATGAATAACACGGGTAACGCTGTCTGCACGCCATTGAGGTCCCAGCACGAATTTAACGTGGTGCCTGAGACAATGTGAACAGACGCATGCTGAGTGCTCCATGTTCCCTGTACACCCGTTTTTGGGCACACAAATATCTGTGCCACTATTTCTTTGTGTTAAGTACATATCAGTTCATGAATAGTTGTTATACAGTCAGTTTAAAATAAAATTATCATGTGTCACAAACAATTTGAATGGCCTAGGTTACAATGGCGTTGAGGTGCAGATCAACCATGATGTAATTAAATGGTGCAACAGGCTCGAGGAGCTGAATGGTCAGCCCACATCGCTGTGTTTACCAGTAATATCCAGTTAAAATGACCGGAACTTTCAAAAAAAGATTGTCATCAAAAAGTTATTTGTGATCATTTTAGGATTGCTTAATCTTTGCAGGTAACATACTTCAGAAAATAAATATATTTCAAAAATGTAAAGAAATCCTACTGGATCATTAACTTTGACATTTCCCCCACCTGCTTATACCTGGACTCAGATTTGCAATTGCTGAATTTAGAACAGGTTTTCAAGGTGGACTTGTTCTCTGGGGACTGGGCTGACTGACAGAACTTATTTCAGTCAGGACCTTTCCTGTCAAACGAAGAAGTGACCTTCATTGCCAATCCCTGAGGCTGCATTCAAAAATTGATCTTCAAAAGTAAAGAAAAGCTTTTTCATTATTATTTCACCCCTCTGCACAAGCAGGCTTCACTTTGAGAATGCACTGTAGAAGGTTGTAGCCTGCAACAAACCTGTGATTTATCTTCAGAGAATCATGGAGGGCGAAATGGGAACGGTAGCACAGTGGTTATTTTACTGGACTGGTAATCCAGAGACATCAGTTCAAATCTCACCGCGGCAGCTGAATAAATAAATCTGGAATTTAAAAATAAAGCTAGTGTCAGTAATGGTGATGATGAAACTATGGGATTGTTGTAAAAAGCCCACCTGGTTCACCTGTCCTTTAAGGCAGGAAACCTGCCATCCTTACCTGGTCTGGCCTACATGTGACTGATTCTTAACTGCCCTCTGAAATGGCCTAGCGAGACACTCAGTTGTAACAAATCGCGACGAGAAACAATAATAAGAATAAAACTGGACGGACCACCCGGCATTGATCTTGGCACTGGCTACGGATACAATGGCACACCCAGCCCAGTCAACCTGGCAAAATCCGCCTCATGGATATCTGGGGACTTGTGCCAAAATTGGGAGAGCTGTCCCACAGGCTAGTCAAGCAACAGCCTGACATAGTCATACTCACAGAATCATACCTTTCTCCAATGCCCCAGATTCCTCCATCACAGACCCTGGGTATGTCCTGTGCCACCGGCAGGACATACCCACCAGAGGTGGCAGCACAGTGGTATACAGTCGGGAGGGAGTGGCTCTGGGAGTCCTTAACATTGACTCCAGACCCCATGAAGTCTCATGGCTTCAGGTCAAGTATGGGCAAGGAAAACTCCTGCTGATTACTACTTACTACCCTCCCTCAGCTGATGAATCAGTACGCCTCCATGTTGGACACCACTTGGAAGAAGCACTGAGAGTAACAAGGGTACAGAATGTACTCTGTGTGGGGGACTCCAATGTCCATCATCAAGAGTTGCCCAGTTTTACCACTACTGACAAAGCTGGCCAAGTCCTGCAGGACATAATTGCCAGACTGAGCCTACGACAGGTGGTGAGATAACCAACACGAGGGAAAAACCTACTTGACCTCGTCCTCACCAATCTATCTGTTGCATGTGTATCTGTCCATGACAGAATTGGTACTAGTGACCTCCACAGAGGCTTTGTGGAGAGGAAGTCCCATCTTCACACTGAGGACACCCTCCATCGTATTGTGTGGCACTACCACCGTGCTAAATGGGATAGATTCAGAACAGTTCTAGCAGCTCAAAACTGGGCATCCATGAGGTGCTGTGGGCCATCAGCAGCAGCAGACTTGTATTCCACCACAATATGTAACCTCATGGCCTGGCATATCCATCACTCTACCATTACTATCAAGCCAGGGGACTAACCCTGGTTCAATGAGGAATGCAGAAGAGCATGCCAGGAGCAGCACCAGGCATACCTAAAAATGAGGTGCCAACCTGGGGAAGCTGCAACACAGGACTACATGCATACTAAACAACAGAAGCAACATGTTATAGACAGAGCCAAGCGATCCCACAATTCATGGATCAGATCAAAGCTCTGCAGTCCTGCCACTTCCAGTCATGAATGGTGGTGGACAATTAAACAACTAACAGGAGGAGGAGGCTCCAGGAATATCCCCATCTTCAATAATGGCAGAGGCCAGCACATGAGTGCAAAAGACAAGGCTGAAGCGATTGCAACCATCTTCAGCCAGAAGTGCCGAGTGGATGATCCAGCTCGGCCTCCTCCTGAGGTCTCCACCATCACAGATGCCAGTCTTCAGCCAATTTGATTCACTCCACGTGATATCATGAAACAGCTGAAAGCATATAACACAGCAAAGGCTATGGGCCCCAACAATATCCCGGCTGTCGTGCTGATGACTTGCTCAAGCTGTCCCAGTACAGCTACAACACTGGCATCTATCTGATAATGTGATACATCCTGTCCACAAAAAGCAGGACAAATCCAATCCATCCAATTACTGCCCCATCCGTCTACTCTCAATCATCAGCAAAGCGATGGAAGGTGTCATCAACAGTGTCATGTATTCAACCAGCATTGTAACCCATGTATAAACTGACCTAAGTTGTACACCGTGAGAACACTGACCACTAGGTGGGAGACACTCCTAACCTGGACCTTCAGGTATAAAAGGGAAGCTCCACCCACCTTCATCACTTGAGTGTGAAGGAATAAAGGACAGGTCACAGACTGACCTTCTCTCAAGCATGGGCCTCGTGTGCATTTCTACTGTGTAGTAAGGACGTATCAATGGCGACAAGAAACTGGGATTGAAACCACGCGAGCATGGCCACTAGCAGAACAGACGAGAGGTACTGTGTTAAGGAATGGTTGGGACAGAGATTCAACATTGTTAAAGCAGCACACAGTTCTCCAGGCAGAAAAGGGCAGTCAGGCATGCCCCAACATGTAGTCAAACCCAGATTGGGAGTTCGACAGAGACAATGGCAAGCTGAACAGCGATTCACGCCATTGCAAGGGACAATGCGGCCAGTAATGGGGCCATCAACAGTCGATCGTCCCTGACTGCCCCTGTTAATGGTGCACTCAAGGACAATAACAGGGGCAGTCAGGGACGATCGATTGGCAAGGGACCTTTTGTTTCAAACCACAACTCATGCTGGAGGCGTGGAGGCATACATTCAGCTGGAGTTTGCAGAGATGAGCAAAATACCTGCAGAAATTGCAGAAATGGACACTGGGGGAAATCGCTGGAAGCTGAAGTTCAGCAAGTTCATGTGGAGCACGTATACAGTTCATACATCAGGACGCCACCGATAATGATGAAAGTGCTCCTCAATGGCATCCCAGTATCAATGGAGTTAGACACGGGGCCAGCCAGTCCCTGATTGGTATTAAACAGTTCGAAAAGTTGTGGGCATCCAAGGCCAGGAGGCCAAAATTATCGCCGATTGACGCACAGCTACGGACTTACACAAAGCAGATCATTCCGGTGCTAGGCAGCGCCACGGTAGTCGTGACCCACAAAGATTCGGAGAACAGGTTGCCACTCTGGATTGTCCCAGGGGACGGTCCCGCACTACTGGGGAGGAGTTGGCTTGCTGTCATGAACTGGAAATGGGGCGATGTCAATGTAATTTCCTCTGTGGAGCGAGTATCATGCTCACAGGTCCTGGACAAATTTGACTCACTATTTCAACCCGGCATTGGCACTTTCATGGGGGCTAAGGTAGTTATTCACATAAACCCGGACGCCAGACCAGTACACCACAAGGCCAGAGCGGTGCCGTACGTGATGCGGGAAAAGATAGAAGGCGAATTGGACCGCCTGTTGAGGGAAGGCATCATCTCGCCAGTCGAATTCAGTGACTGGGCGAGCCCGATTGTGCCGGTGCTCAAGGCGGATGGGTCGGTCAGGATATGTGGTGATTACAAGGCCACCATCAATCGGGTGTCACTCCAAGACCAGTACCCGCTACCGAGAGCGGAGGACCTCTTTGCGACGCTATCCGGTTGCAAACATTTTTCAAAATTGGACCTGACCTCAGCTTACATGACCCAGGAGCTGGCGAGTGAGTCGAAGAAGCTGACCACCATCACGACACACAAGGGGTTGTTTGAGTACAACAGATGTCCGTTCGGGATTCGCTCGGCCGCCGCGATCTTCCAACGAAATATGGAAAGCCTCCTCAAGTCGATTCCAGGGACGGTAGTTTTTCAAGACGACATCCTCATTACGGGTTACGATACTGAAGAACACCTCCACAACCTGGGGGAGGTGCTACGCAGATTGGACCGGGTAGGTCTGCAACTGAAAAAGGCGAAGTGCGTCTTCCTAGCTCCAGAGGTAGAATTCCTGGGGATGAGGGTAGCAGCAGACGGGATCAGCCCTACCGCATCCAAGACGGAAGCGATCCAGAGAGCACCCAGACCCCGTAACACGACGGAGCTGCGTTCGTTCCTGGGGCTCCTGAACTATTTTGGTAACTTTCTTCCCAAATTGAGCACGCTGCTAGAGCCGCTACACGTGCTCCTACGCAAAGGTCGTGAATGGGTCTGGGGGGACAGCCAGGAAAGGGCTTTTAATAGAGCACGCAATTTGTTATGTTCCAACAATCTGTTAACGCTATATGACCCATGTAAGAAACTTGTGTTAACGTGCGATGCGTCGTCCTATTGTGTCGGGTGTGTGTTGCAGCATGTCAATGCCAAGGGTCAGTTACAGCCGGTAGCTTATGCCTCCAGGAGTCTGTCCCAGGCAGAAAGGGGCTACGGGATGGTAGAAAAGGAGGCGCTCGCATGTGTATATGCAGTAAAGAAAATGCACCAGTACCTGTTTGGCAGGAAATTTGAGCTGGAGACAGATCACAAACCCCTAACGTCCCTTTTGGCCGACAACAAGGCCATGAATGCAAATGCATTGGCCCGCATACAGAGGTGGGCACTCACGTTAGCTGCCTATGACTACACAATTCGGCACAGACCGGGCACCGAAAACTGCGCCGATGCACTCAGTAGGCTCCCACTAGCCACCACTGAGGGGGCTACCGAGCATGGTGCTGTGATGGTCATGGCTGTTGAAGCTTTCGGAAGCGAAGGCTCACCTGTGACAGCCCGTCAGATTAAAGTCTGGACAAATAGAGACCCGCTATTGTCTCTAGTCAAGAAATGTGTCCTGAATGGGGACTGGGCAGCCACGTACAGGGCATGCCCTGAGAAATTTAAACCATTTCACAGGCGCAAGGATGAACTCTCGATTCAGGCCGATTGCCTACTGTGGGGAAACCGCATAGTCATGCCCCAGATGGGCAGAGAGGTGTTCATCAGAGAACTCCACAATGGGCACCCGGGCATTGTCACGATGAAGGCAATTGCCAGGTCACACGTTTGGTGGCCAGGGATAGACGCAGATCTGGAACTTTGTGTTCGCAGGTGCAACACGTGTGCCCAGCTGGGCCATGCGCCCAGGGAAGCCCCCTTTAGCCCCTGGCCATGGCCCGCCAAGCCTTGGTCACGCATCCATGTGGACTACGCAGGTCCTTTCATGGGGAAAATGTTTTTGGTTGTAGTAGACGCCTACTCCAAATGGATCGAGTGTGACATTTTAAATTCAAGCACATCCTCTGCCACGGTAGAAAGTCTACGGGCAATGTTCGCCGCCCACGGTCTACCGGACATCTTGGTCAGCGACATTGGCCCGTGCTTCACAAGCACTGAATTCCAGGACTTCATGGCAGGCAATGGAATTAACCATGTTAGAACGGCACCGTTCAAGCCGGCTTCAAACGGCCAGGCAGAACAAGCAGTGCAGATAATCAAAGAGGGGCTGCTCAGATTCCAAGGGGGTTCCCTACAAACCCGCTTATCACGCCTCCTGTTGGCCTATAGATCCCGACCACACTCGCTCACAGGGGTTCCACCCGCAGAGCTACTAATGAAAAGGACGCTCAAAACCCGATTATCCCTTATACACCCCACCATGAAAGAAATTGTCGAGAGCAGGCGCCAGTCACAATATCACTGCCATGACAGGAATGCGAGGGCGTGATGTATTGATGTAAATGATCCTGTTTTTGTCCTCAACTACGCTGCAGGGTCCAAATGGCTCGCAGGCACTGTGGTTGCCAAAGAAGGAAATAGGATTCTGGTAGTTAAACTTACCAATGGACAAATCTGCCGCAAACATGTGGATCAAACAAAAAGGAGGTTCAGCAACCCCATAGAAGAAGCAGAGGAAGAACATGATATAGAGTTCACTCCACCACAGGTGACCGAATACTGGAACCAAAGGGAGGAGAGCCCAGTCACTGTGGGTAGTCCGGACAGGCCTGAGGCACTGCAAACAGCAGACACTCAGGCCAGCGCCCAACAGCCGGAGCCCCAACTCAGGCGCTCTACAAGGGAGCGTAAACCACCAGAGAGACTCAACCTGTGATCCCAATAAGACTTTGGGGGGGGAGGTGATGTCATGTATTCAACCAGCATTGTAACCCATGTATAAACTGACCTAAGTTGTACACCGTGAGAACACTGACCACTAGGTGGGAGACACTCCTAACCTGGACCTTCAGGTAGAAAAGGGGAAGCTCCACCCACCTTCATCACTTGAGTGCTAAGGAATAAAGGACAGGTCACAGACTGACCTTCTCTCAAGCATGGGCCTCGTGTGCATTTATACTGTGTAGTAAGGACGTGTCAAACAGTACAATCAAGCAGCACTTACTCAACAATAACCGGCTCACTGATGCTCAGTTTGGGTTCCGCCAGGACCACTTGGCCCCAGACCTTATTACAGCCTTGGTTCAAACATTGAAAAAAGAGCTGAATCCAGAGGTGAGGTGAATGTGACTGCTCTTGACATCAAGGCAGCATTTGACCGAGTGTGGCACCAAGGACCACACTGAAGTCAATGGGAATCAGGGGGAAAATGCTTCTCTGGCTGGAGTCATACCTAGTACAAAGGAAGATGTTTGTGGTTGTTGGAGGTCAATCATCTCAGCCCCAGGACATTGCTGCCAGAGTTCCTCAGCACTGTCTCCTCCATGGGGTGAGGTTATGTAGGTGAACCTGTCCCCCGCTAGTTAGCTACTGCTGGCACTGGTTCTGTAAAGTCCTTACTCTACAGCATGAAACCACACAAGGCACATTCTAGGGACAAGGTCACTCTGTGACCTTAACTCTTTAGTCACAGGACTCCAAAGACGATGACCCTGCGTGGGACCTCCCTTTATATACCTGGGTGATCAGGTAAGGAGTGTCTCCCACAACTTCACCCCTAGTGGTCAAGGTGTGCATCTAGGTTGAGTGTAGACAGCAATACAGTGGTGTTACATTGTGGTTACATACATGACAGGTTCTAAGCCATCTTTTCCTGCAAGAGAAAGGGGAGTATGTCAATAAGTGTGGTGCAATGTGTTGGGGTGATGTGCTTGTTATGGTTGAATAGCTGACCGTGTGTTCAAGCTGTGAGATGTGGGTATGAGGCTTGCAGCAGTGATAAGTGTGTGAGGGTGAGGTGAAGCTATGAATGTGAGGTATGAGTTATATTTGATAGAGATTGTTGGTAGGTGAGTGATGGGGGTGTGGTGTATTGGGCAGTGTGTGAGGGCGATGGTGCAGATGATAGGAAATGACCTTTGAAGATGAATTCACTAACTTGATCACTCATGTGATGTCATTAAGCTTCTTCCCGCACTCCATTCACGTCCTCGGGGCTAAACTGCTGGCATTCACCACAGCGGCTATCTGTTCCCACTGCACTTTACACTGTTGCCTGGGGGGCCTCGGCCCCTGTGGAGAAAGGACCTCTCTCCTCCTATCCACCTCCTGCACCAAGCCCTCCAGTGCTGCATCAGAGAACCTCGGTGCCCACGCTCTCCCCTGTTGTGCCATCATTAATTGTTCACTGTCTTCTCCAGCCAGTTCATTGACCTGCTTCAGGCAGAATGCACCTCCCCTTTAAGCAATGCAGTCTGCCTTTAAGTAGTGCAGGCTAGCTTTAATTGGAGTTAGCCTCGCACGAACTTGGGTCCTCTGCTGAGTGTTCAGCCACTCAGCACCACGTTTAACGCTGGGCTGATTGCCAAACCTGTCTTTGGCAAAGCAATTCCTAGCCCTATATATTTGACCCATTATAATAATCTACCAATACCAATTTCACATGATCCTTGTGCTCACATGAAAAGGTGTTCAGAGGACCCGCCCCTTCCCCTCCATGCCTGTTTTTGAGTGGAATTGAGTTTCGAGGTCACTGTGCCGCTTGTTCACTGCCCTTTTCTCTAAAGATAGTGAAGCAGATCAACAGTGATCAGAAAAATGTATCAGAACAAATCAGAAATGATTTTGCATTCTACTTAGAATTGCCAATCCATCATCCCCTCTGTCAACAATTGCAGCTACAATTAAACCTTAGCTATTCACTCAAGCTAAGAAATAAAAGAAATGTTTGCATGGAATGCAAGTTTGAATCCGAATACATCAATTTCACAAATTAATTGCCAAGTATTTTGATTTGAACTCTCTTTGACATCACCAATGAAGTGCTTAAATTCCATTAGGATGTAACATAACTGATCGCTGATTGAGTCATTGATGTTGAATCACCTGAAAACAATCATATTGAGCTGTTAAAATGAGTGAATGTTTTAAGTGACATAACATTGATAAACATATAATGGAATCATCGAATCATAGGGCCAGAAATTGATGATGTCCCGCTGCAACCCGTTTATCGGTGGTATTTGGGCGGTCCTTCATTTTTTACAGCCCGCTGACGCTGAGATCCTCCAGTGCAAATTTCATGGTAATGCAGTGAGCGGCAGCGGGGTGCAGCGGGCGTTGGCAAGCGGTGCAGGCCATTGGACTCGGCAAAGTTCGAGGCCGAGTTCTGCGCATGCGTCTGTCAAGCTTGACGACCTGTCTCCCCCACTCCGGCCCAAGCTCGACAAAAGGGCTGAAAAGTGACCGGCAAGGGGGCCGAAAGATGGGGTGGAAGGGAGAGAGAGAGCCTGGGGGAGATAGATAGATAGATAGATAGGTAGGTAGATAGGGAGAGAGAGAGAGAGAGAGAGAGACTGGGGATTGGAGGGAGAGAGACTGGGCGGGGAGAGAGAGAGAGAGAGAGAGAGAGAGAGAGAGAGAGAGACTGGGGGGGGGAGAGAGAGAGAGAGAGACTGGGGGGGGGGAGAGAGAGAGCGAGAGACTGGGGGGGGGAGAGAGAGAGCGAGAGACTGGGGGGGGAGAGAGAGAGCGAGAGACTGGGGGGGGGAGAGAGAGAGAGAGCGAGAGACTGGGGGGGGGAGAGAGAGAGAGCGAGAGATGGGGGGGGAGAGAGAGAGCGAGAGACTGGGGGGGGAGAGAGCAAGAGACTGGGGGGGGGAGAGAGCAAGAGACTGGGGGGGAGAGAGAGCGAGAGACTGGGGGGGGGGGAGAGAGAGCGAGAGACTGGGGGGGGGGGGAGAGAGAGCGAGAGACTGGGGGGGGGGAGAGAGAGCGAGAGACTGGGGGGGGGGAGAGAGAGAGCGAGAGACTGGGGGGGGGTAGAGAGAGCGAGAGACTGGGGGGGGAGAGAGCGAGAGACTGGGGGGGAGAGCGCGAGAGACTGGCGGGGGGAGAGAGACTGGGCGGGGGGGGGTGAGAGAAAGAGAGAGAGAGACAGGGGGTGAGAGAAAGAGAGAGAGAGACGGAGAGAGAGAGAGAGAGAGGGAGAGAGAGACTGGGGGTGGGGAGAGAGAGAGAGACTTGGGGGGCGGGAGAGAGAGACTGGGCGGGAGAGAGAGAGACTGGGGGGGGAGAGACTGGGCGGGAGAGAGAGACTGGGAAGGGGAGAGAGACTGGGAGGCGGGGGTTGGGGGCGGGGGAGAGAGAGAGAGATTGGGGTGGGGAGAGAGAGAGAGATGCTTGGAGGGGAGAGACATGGGTGGGGGTGGGGGATCGGAGGAACTCAGGGAAGACGGATCACATTCTTACAACCCTCTACAAGGGACATAGTTGGGGTGGATGAAATCCAGAAGTCACTAATCACTTCATAGCCAATAAATCTGTTAACAACCCGTACACAAGGCCCCATCAATGGTGGGGGTGGGGCGTGGGGTGGGGTTAAGGTCATGCACTTGCGCTGGTGTAAGGAGGAACTTTGGCTGGGGGAGGGATGTACTTGGACTGGGCTGAAATTGGTGCTGAAATTGTAAAAATCGCTTCCAATGCCCTAGAAATCCGACTGTTAAGGTCGCAGCCTTTCATCAAATACTCCCGTTTTCAAAATGGCGTCCGTACCATCCGCTTAAGATCGGCTAAGATCAGGTAAGACCTTACTTTTCAGGATGGTATTTAGGGCGGGCAGTAAATGGATCTTAGTGATCAAAGTTGTGTTTTTGAGGCCGTAGGCAGGACGTGGGCAGTAATTGATTTTTTGGATCAAATTTGCATTTCTGGGCGGTAAGTGGGTGGTAATATGATGTAGTTCCAGCCCGTAGAAATTTACAACATGGAAGGAGGCCATTTCAGCCCTTCATGTCTGAACCAGCCAACAAGAGGCTATCCAGCCCAATCCCACTTTCCAGCTCTAGGTCTATAGCCGTGTAGGTTACGGCACTTCAAGTGCACATCCAAGTACTTTTTAAATGTGGTGAGGGTTTCTGCCTCTACCACCCTTGCAGGCAATGAGTTTCAGATCCCCACAACCCTCTGCATGAAAAAATTTCCCTTCAAATCCCTTCTAAACCTCCTACCAATTACTTTAAATCTATGCCTCCTGGTTGTTGACCCCTCTGCTAAAGGAAATAGGTTCTTTCTATCTACTATATCGAGGCCCCTCAATTTTATACACCTCAATGAGGTCTCCTCTCAACCTCTTCTGTTCCAAGGAAAACAATCCCAGCCTATCCAATCTGTCCTCATAGCCAAGCTTCTCCACTCCCATCAGCACCCTCGTAAATCTCCTCTGTACTTCTCCAGGGCAAACACATCCTTCCTGTAATGCGGTGACCAGAACTGCATGCAGTACTCTAGCTGTGGCCTAACTAGTGTTTTATACAGTTCTAGCATAACCTCCTTGCTCTTGTACTCTATGCCTCGGCTAATAAAGGAAAGTATCCTGTATGCCTTCTTAACCACCTTATCTACCTGACCTGCTACCTTCAGGGATCTGTGGACATGCACTCCAAGGTCCCTTTGTTCCTCTACAGTTCTCAGTGTCCTACCATTTAATGTATATTCCCTTTCCTTGTTGGCCCTCCCCAAATGCATTACCTCACACTTCTCCAGATTGAATTCCATTTGCCGCTATTCTGCCCACCTGACCAGTTGATTGGTCTTCTTGTAGTCTATAGCTTTCTCATCGTCTCAGAATAAGGGGCCGCCAATTTAAAACTGAGATGAGGAGAAATTTATTCTCTGAGGGTTGTAAATCTGTGAAATTCTCTGCCCCAGAGAGCTGTGGAGGCTGGGTCATTTAAGGCAGAGATGAACAGATTTTTTTTGACGATAAGGGAATAAAGGGTTATGGGGAGTGGGCAGGGAAGTGGAGCTGAGTCCATGATCAGATCAGCCATGATTTTATTGAATGGCGGAGCAGGCTCGAGGGGCCAAATGGCCTACTCCTGTTCCTATTTCTTATGTTCTTATGTTCTTCATTATCAACCAAACAGCCAATTTTAGTATCATCTGCAAACTTCTTAATCATACCCCCTATATTCAAGTCTAGATCATTGATGTATACCACAAAAAGCAAGGGACCCAGTACTGTGCCCTGTGGAACCCCACTGGAAACATCCTTCCAGTCACAAAAACACCCATCTACCATTACCCTTTGCTTCCTGCCTCTGAGCCAAGTTTGGATCCAACTTGCCACTTTGCCCTGGATCCCATGGACTTTTACTTTCATGACCAGTCTGCCATGTGGACCTTATTAAAAGCCTTGCTGAAATCCATATACACTACATCAAACGCACTACCCTCATCGACCCTCCTTGTTACCTCCTCAAACAATTCAGTCAAGTTAGTCAGACACGACCTTCCCTTGACAAATCCATGCTGACTGTCCTTGATTAATCCGTGTCTTTCCAAGTGAAGATTTATCCTGTCCTTCAGGAATTTTTGCAATATTTTTCCCACCACCGAGCTTAGGCTGACTGACCTGTAATTACTCGGTCTATCCTTTTCTCCCTTCTTAAATAAAGGTACCACATTAGCAGTCCATATGACAGCCCTGGACTTTTTTGCCTCTGTATGCCTCCAGGGCTCTGCCGGAGACATTTGCAGGATCTCAGAGGCGGCGGCACACAAATGCATAAGACAGGTGACTGATGCCTTGTTTGCCAAGACTTTGATGTGAACTTTGCCTGCGCTGTCACCAGTCAGAATGAGTGGGTACTCAGATTTGAGGCTCAGGCTGGCTTCTCACAGGTGCAGGACGTCATCGACTGCACACATGTGAGAATTAAGGCACCACCAGATCACCCAGGGGAATTGTTCAATCACAAGGACTTCCACTCCATCAATGTGCAGCTTCTGTGCAACTACAAAGAGATCTTTATGCAGGTGTGCACAAGATTCCCAGGCAGCTGCCATGATGCCTTCGTCCTGCGGCAGTCCACCCTCCCTGACTTCTTCGCCCCAGAAAGCAGTTACCTGCTGGCTGTTCGGAGACCAGGGATACCCACTTCAAACGTGGCTGATGACACCGCTCAGAAAGCCGAGGAATGAGGCCCAGGAGCGATACAACGGAGGCCACATGAATTCCAGATGTGTGATCGAACAAGCCATCAGAATACTGGAGATGCGCTTCTGGTGCCTGGACAGATCTGGAGGTGGGCTTCAATACTCACCAGCCAGGGTCTCCAGAACAGTCATGGTGTGCTGCGCTCCGCACTACATTGCCCAGCAGAGAGGTTTGGTCCTCTTCAGAGGAGCAGGATGTAGATGGGGAGGAGATGGATGAGGAGGTGGACAGTAATGCAGGGAATGTATCACCTGTGGTGCACATTGTTGCCCATGATATCCTGATTATTGTGAGGTTCCAACTGCACACTCATCTCACAACCTTGTGCAAAAAACACTTTTGCCCCCCGACCACCCACCCGCACCAATGCTGCTGACACAAAGCAGTCCAGCAAACACCCATAGCAGGCCTGCGAGAGAGCCTCTTGTCAGTGTCAAGGAGCACGGAGGAGTCCGGCTCCAACAATACACGGGTCTTTGCGCAGAGCTTGGAGCCCATAATATCCAAGATGGAAATGATGGGTGATTCCATGAGAGACCTTTCACATCCGTGCCTCCCATTGTTTACCGTTCACCATCAAGAAACTGAAAAAGCCACTTGCCAGTGAGCAACCAAAAGTCCGCAACACGTGAAAGTGGTGCAATATAATAATAGTTATGTGCATCAAATGAACAAGTGAGTCTTAACCGTAAAAGGTGTAACACACTCATGTGCATACCCTTGTGCAACTACAGCTCGTTACTCCTCCTTTTCCTTGTGCCTTTACATGGTGCAACCCCTGTGTATTGAGCACAGTTAGAGGCCGCCTGCTCACATCCCTACTCTGACTCCTCATTTGCTCTTGGCTGATGTCCTGTGGGTTTTGGAGCCCGTGAGGGCCCCACCAAAGACTGATCCACCTCCAACTGTGCAGAGGCAGACTCAGCCATCAGGACACGGGGCAGCATGGGTGGTACTAACTGATGAGAGTGGTGGGGGGGCAATGGGGGAGAAGTGGGAGCGCATTGAGCCAAGTCCCACTTCCATGTCTCCTTTCGCCATCATCCCTCTCACGGCCCAGCCGCACTTCCCTGCTAGCAATGAGCTGGAGAACATTTTGCTGCAGATCACTAGGGTTCTGCAAGGCCAATGCAGGAAGCAGTTCAATGACCTTACACACACTGGCAGCTATTCAACCATGACAGCCACATCACCCAAACACATTGCACCACACTCACTGACACACTTCCCTTTTTCTTGCAGGCCAAGATGGCACATAACGGGAGACAGCAGCAGCTAACTGGTGGGAGACAGGTGCTTCACAACCTAACTCCCATGGAGGAGACCATGCTGGACATCATTCGCGGGGCTGTCAGTGAGGCCGTGGCGATCAGCGAAGCTGAAAGCATTGATGATGACGGTATGCTCATACCTATTCCTCCTTCTCACATCCCACTTCCCCCTCATCCCACATTCTCTTCTCACTGACAAACTGCCGATGTTATATGCATGGACATTTGCCTGCCCCCGCAGACCCCACACCACAACCCGACCCTTGTGCCTTTCACCTTTCAGGATATCCAAGAACTGCCAGCAGCCCAGCCTGTGCAGGTAGTACCAGAGGAGGAGACTCAGGGAGAATAAGAGACACTGTCACTCGATCTGACAATTGCATGCACCAGCTCAGATACTGGCACTGTGCAAACTTTAGCGAGTAGTATAGAGGCGGGATCTGCATGTGGTGAGTCACCGGGCACGAGTGGGCTGCAGCTCGGCCACGGGGAAAAGGGGAGCTCGGGTGCCAGTTCTCCTGAGGGCAAGGTTGCATACGGGTTCTGCTGCACAGGACTTAGATGAGGACTTCGATGGGGTGGCCTTCAGAAAAAGAGTGACGGGTGTGCACACAGAACCGCTTGGTGCAATTACAGGCCTGCCGGAGAGCCTCTTGTCAGTGTCAAGGAGCATAGAGGAGACCGGCTCCAACATTGCACGGAACTTTGCGCAGAACTTGGAACCTGTGATTTCCTGGATGGAAGTGATGGGTGATTCCATGAGACCTTGTGGACCCAGCCTTGTTGCAGGGGGTGATGGGCGAAGTTGCAGCTTCCATTGCAACAAAAGCGGAAGCGACCCAACGTCTCAGTGCTACAGGGGAAGCTCAGACTGTTCTCCTGCAGGCTCAGCTTGCACTCCCTGAATGCTTTAACAACTTTTTACATGTCTTACACCAAGGCACTACTCAGATAAATCATGAGCTCAGCTGTGCGTGTTTAGGAGAGAGCGACGTTTAAAATGGCAGGTCTTGCATCAAATCAGCGCTACACACTGACTGATGCCGCGTTTTCTGGTGCACACAGGCAACCTCTGTGCTATCGACCTGTCCAAGGTGGTGACCAGCACAGGCCGCACTGGAAATCGGCGGAAGCGAGGCGAGCGACATGTTTTCCTTCAAACCGGCCATAGCAGCCAGCGCTGAGGTGTCAGATTTTCTGGCCAGAAAGCTTTAACTAAAAGACAATGTACACATCAATGTTTCTCGAGCAGCAACACAATCCAATGTGACATCTGACATATTTATTTAAAATGCAGCCTCCTTGTTTTGAGAACTGAGCATGGTGATGGGACTATGATGGTAGCAAATGACACTTTACAGATATCGGATGCATTTTTAGCTTTAGCTATGTGATGGACACTGAGGCTGTTTCTTTGTGAATGATTTCAGTTTGTGGGGTGCAGTACCGATGGTTGGTGTACGTACTGTAATACACAGGTCATTGCTTCTGACCTGCTTTTTGGAGTACTATCTCCTGAATCATCAAATGTGCAGTGTGTATGAAGTGGAAACATGGCTGCTCTGTTACCATGACCAACCATGATCTTATTGAATGGTGGTGCAGGCTCGAAGGGCCGAATGGCCTACTCCTGCACCTATTTTCTATGTTTCTATGTTACATGTCCAGAAGACTTGAGGTATAGAAAATCTCAACGTGTAAATGCGACCTATAATTAATATGGCTTAAAATAACTTGGGCTGTGTCATTTTACAGTAACTTTCTAAATTGCTTTCCTAAATTATGTACAACAGCCTTATTTTACAGATGCCCAGAGCTAGCTGTAAAAATTATATCTGGAATCAATCATATTAGAATAACATGTATCCCAGCGGAATAAAAACATATGTTATAATTAGAAAAGGCATGAAAAATAATACGTTATTATTAGGAAGCTTCATATCGCAGTAATCTCCCAAACTCGCAAACGTCATTGCCGGGAGACATCAAGCACTTTCCCACAGGAAGCGATGGAAAATCAGCCAAGCCTGCTTTTGCGCACCTTGTCTGGGGAGGTTACAATAAGAAATGGGGGAGATTGCAGAGCAGCACACCTGCTCATTGTTTAAGGTGAGGTTTGGTGCATCAGCCAGGTTCCCCCATAGAGAAAAAAGTAGGAGGAAATCAATAAAAATGAAAGCAGATTATTCAAACAGTAATCTAAAGGAATTCAACGGAGCCAATATCTTCCCTGACTACAGTAGGAAAAATGCATGTCGCTTAGAATTGGAACACCGTCCGTATAATGTAACATTAGTGGGAAATCTTCAATGGAATAAAAGAATGTTCCTTCCTTCATAGGTCCAGCTTGGTTGAAAATCAACAACTGAACTCAACCCTGGTTACTCCTTTACATTCACTATACATCTTAGTGTCTGTTGAGAAAATGAAACATATCAATCTTCAATTCATGGGCCGGGAAATTTTGCAGCGGCGTACTTGCGGGCAGGAGTCTCTACGCCAGACGCAAAAGCCCCGACCCACTCGCAAAATTGGGGTTACCGCCCCGCAGAGGAAGAGTAGCGCAAAATAACGTGCTCCACTTCCTCTTGGGGGCGCTAATGGGGCGGAAGCAGAGGGAGTGGGGCACAGCTGCAGACTCTGCGGGGTCCACCAGGGAGTGTGGGGGGGGGCGTGCCATCATTGGCGGAAGATCAAGGCACGCACCCCACGTTCAAGGAGTTAATGGGCCGCAACGATGTTTTATTTACGTGCACATCACCTCCCCTTTAACGAGCGCCCCGCGAGCGACCGGCCGCCATGTACGCGCTCCCTGAAGCTGTCACTGGCATTGCTTAGCGCAGCTCCAGGGGGCGATGGCAAATTTTCTCTCTGGGGAGAAAACGGGTCGCTGCGCACGGTGGTGATCTCGCCATCGCCGGCACAGCAGCCCGGGAAGTTACCGGTTATCACCGCCACTAAACCCCCACGGAATTTATCGGGAGTTGTTAGTGGCGCCGCACCTTGATGAAAATCATTTGCCCCCCCCCCGCCCTCCCGGGAGAACTAACGGGAGACGTAAATGATCCCAATTTCTCCCCCACCCCAGATCTTTGTCGGGACCTGATCACCAATTGCAGCTGCCGGCCTGAGCGAGGGAGCAATGACAGCTACCCAGCCTGGCCAAACCTGTCGGGAGGTGGATCGTGCGCCAGAAGGGGCCCAGGGCAGGTAAGTAACTCAATTTCATTTTGGGCCAAGAGGAATAGGAATGGTTATCCGGCCCCCTAAGAAAGCTTTGGGCTTCCCTTGCACGAGGCTCACCCCTTTCCTCCGATCGCACCCAGAACCCCCCTCACTACTCACCTGCGTCCCCCGCTGCCAGAGTACAAATTAACTCATATTTAGGATGCAACTGTTGGTTCAGTTTCATTTAAATCTTATTAACCAAAAGGCAGTTTTATCACAATTGTGCTGCCTCTGCTTACTTGTAACAAGAAAAGCAAATCAGTAAACGGTATGTGAGCACCATTGCCATTACACAACCACACATGGAACGGGAAAGTCGGGAACGGCCAAAAATGGGTCCCAAATGGTGAGGTCTGAGGAGCCCTGGATATTGGGCCTCGGGCCTCTGTATACTGAAGATGGCACTGTGGGAGAAGGCCACATAGAAAAGTGATGGTTCACCAAGGGTTGGGTTTTCACAAGGCTCGGGGTGTTGTGGAGGTGGTAGAAGGGGTTTTGCAGAGTAGATGTCAGTGCTTGGAGGTCGCGATCGAGTGGCTTGAATGGCATCATAGTGCTCTGGGGGAGGAGAACCACAAGGGGAGGGAGAGGGGGACAGTTCAGGGATTGGGGGGAATTGCGGGGCCTGTGGAGGAAGCATTGAGAGTTGGGAAGGGAGATATCGGGGCCTCGGGGATTGTGATTGGTGGTTGGGAGGAGGGAGATCTGAGTTTTGGGGCGAGGATCTGAAGATTGGACCCGGGACGGAGGGACTTCAGAGGTCCGCCGGGGCCTGGAGTCCGTGGATCTTGGGGCAGGGAGCAGCAGCAAATGGGATGGTGACTGTGGTAAGTAACTTACCATTGCTTTACGTTGGCTATGTTTAGGTTTGGTTATCCATGTGGCAGCCAAAATTGGTGCTGGCTGCCTCAGGGTAAACCAGTGTTGCAGTGGGGACCAAAGCCAGGCATTAGGCCTCTTATTTGCACATGCAAATGGCCTAACGCCTGCTTTAGGCGTGGGTAAAGCATGCCTCTTGTTTGGCCTTATGTACTGTAGCGAGCAGCACACTTCCGGGTGGAAGCATGTACATCCTTCCTGCCGGCCATTTTGGGATCTAAGGAGGCCAGATAACGCCTGAAAATGGGTGCTACGCAGCCCAATTTAACCCACGTGTATTCTTGCATCATGGTATGCATGATCTTATGAAGACAACTTTTTTTTCAGAAGAATTCAATTCTCCGTCGATAATGCTTTGATCACTTTAAGAACATAAGAAATAGGAGCAGGAGTGGGCCATTTGATCCCTCAAGCCTGCTCCGCCATTCAATCTGATCTTGGCCTCAACTCCACTTCCCTGCCCTTGACTCCCCTATAGTTCAAAAATCTGTCTATCTCCACCTTAAATATATTCAATGACCCAGCCTCCACAGCTCCCTGGGGTAGAGAATTCCAAAGATTCACGACTCTCTGAGAGAAGAAATTCCTCCTCATCTCCGTTTTAAATGGCCGACCCCTTATTCTGAAACAATGCCCCCTAGTTCTAGATTCCCCCACGAGGGGAAACATCCTCTCTGCATCTACCCTGTCAAGCCTCCTCAGAATCTTATATGTTTCAATAAGATCACCTCTCAGTCTTCTAAACTCCAATGAGTATAGGTTCAACCTTTCCTCATAAGACAACCCCTTCATCTCAGGAATCAACTTAGTGAACCTTCTGTGAACTACCTCCAATGCAAGTATATCCCTCCTTAAATAAGGAGACCTAAACTGTATGCATTACTCTAGCTGTGGTCTCACCAATACCCTGTAGAATTACCATTAATGCATCATACCTACCCGATTGGATTTATTGTAAATTGGGTTCAGACAATTAGAATGAAATGGTCAATGCAGAGAGCGAAGAGTGCAAGTTATGTATTTATATTTACCAGGTCTGTAGTGCATTGAAGTGTCTACATGAATGACTGCTAGCAGCAAAACATTTCTGAACTTTACAACTTTACAACTCCCTGATAAAGCTTGACATGGGCTTGTTTATATGCTATTGCAACATTGAAGGTTCATTAACGTGAAAATATATTCCCCGAACCTACAAATATCAACTTGCTCTGTGTATCCAAATTATTTAACTTGGGAATTACTGAAGCCTTCCACAACTGCTAATTCATTCAAACAAATAACACATTGTTGACGTGAGGTGATCCATTCTTGTAAAGACAGTTCAGTGAATCTCTAAAGTTGAAGTATCAGTCTACACTCGATCCAGTTAGACTTTCTGACGTGGAATGTTCAAAAGACATTGTTTGTTGTCGCAATGCTGAAAGGATTTTCTATGCAACCTAACAAAGAACTGAAATAGCAAAGAATGACTCACAAATACCTCTGAGGTTGATACGGTAAAAATATAACGTTCAGGCATAATGGCCATCACAACACAAAAGCAAAATAGTGCAGATGCTGGAATCTAATTGCCACTACCATCCCTGAGAGCCTCATTATTTTCCTTGCTTCTCCTGATCCAATTATGTACACCTAAAGGTCAGGAATATGCATTATCCCTGTGCAAGATTATGCCTTTACTTTATGTAAGCTGTGGCATAAATGGGGCTTAGGAGTCCAGCAGATGTGCTGCTAGTTTGAAAATGTGTAGGAAGCCACACTTTATTCAAAAAAGCGGAACATCGGTGATTGTAACTGTGAGGAATGGTGGGAGGAAGAGCAGTGGAATTGGCAAAAGCAGAATCAAATTTATCTGTTCGCGTCAACCTCTCCACAGAATGTGGAAATCATTAGATGACAAGATCACAATGTTATCTTGGCTGCATGACATAATTACTTTTTGAAGTATAATTTCTCAATTTTTGTTGATGAAATCTGTAAGCAGCACACCTGGTGATATCTTTGTATCGGCTTTCACCATGTTTCAACATTTCCGTGCTTCAGATTCTGTAAAGTGTGTCTGTATCAAATGAGTTTGGATTCCCCTGGTCTCGCTAATGTAAGCTGCTGGAATTTGCCACCATTAGTTGTCATGGCATACGTTTTCTCCTCAGAAATATCTCGGCTTATGACCTTCCATATCACTCAATCACAAAGCATGCAGCGTGCTTTCTTAGGACATGTTATGGGTAATTTTGTATTCAATATAAGCATTAGAAGCAATACTTCAGTATGGCGAATGTTCTTTTCATTGTACATCTAATGGCTTTAACAGTTTATTATATTGCTACTCTGCAGGTATCTACTCACTCTCATGCACCAGCTCAGATGCTTTCACCTGGATGGAGTTAGTGTCTGTGAAATATGATACCAGTTGCTGCACAATACGAGGGAGTTGGAGGATTGCAGAGTGGGTAAGGATGTGTCAATTTTCCATCACAGTTTGAGGAAAAGGCTGCCCGTGGCTTTGGAATTGTAGGACAGTGGAGGGGTATGACTAAGACACTCAACACAGGTCTGTTGTGGAGAAAAGGAATGTTTAATTTGCTTGATCAAGGGAGACACGGTTTACACCAGTTCTGCAACTGGGTGCTTTCCCCAACCGTTCTCTTCGAACACATTTGGAGCTGCTTCTTTTTACAGAATTCTTTGCAAAGTCATCATTTACATTATCATTGGTCATTTTCTCTACCGTGTGACAATCTTCGCCTAATTACAGCTTGTTAATTTTAATTTGCTGATTGTTCCAGTATCTTCCTTGGGTATAAACAGATGCATCCTGCATCCTGCCAATAACAGGAACTCACCCCTTGATTTAGGACCTTCGTGCTGAATAACAGGAACCTACTTCATAAACTTAGGACCATTGTTCTGAAAAACATGTCCTGTGGTTGCATGTGATAATTTGCCACATAAGCAAATTCTGGTTTCTGCCTTGCTAGCAGAAAGCGTGTTTAACTCTTTAATTCCTCCTTCAATCCCCCCTTTGGTCATATGGTTATTCTATTAACCCACCGTGACCAATCTTTTTACCTTACTAGACTCATGTGTCTTCTGCCCCGATTTTGTTGATCAGGCGATAGGATTGGGACACTCACGACTCATATCAGGTATTTGTGTTGGTTTGGTTCATCCTCCTTGTTACCTATTTTCAGCGAAGGTTTCCTTTCTTATTTCTGAGCGGCTTTTACCAGTGCTTTCATCCTTCTCCTCCTACATCTAAAGCACCATTCAAACAGTAACATAACTACAATCAAATCTGCACTATCACTAATACAAGTGATATAATTCTTATCCAAGAGTGAACATGAACATTAAGTCCAAAATTCTATAGTCATATATACCATTCTTTGTGTCCTTTTGCAGCTTAACAATCTTTTTCATCAGGATGATGCATTTTTGTCATTGCTCACGGACACTCTTCTCCAACGCTGTCTGTTCCTCACTTAGTTTAGAAATGAGTTTTCCCTGAGGCTCTTCGAAGTCCTCTTACCCCACCTTTATAGTGTCTACCACCATTCCATTGACAGTTTCTTCTTTGAATTCTGGGTATATATGTCCCTGAATATTAACCTCTTCCCTGGTCATGAAGCAAACGTTGGTGGTAGTGATGGGACAGTGCGTTACTTCTCCCACCGTCATGTTAGTGGCTGTGGTGCTGACACACCATTGCCCGTTACTTCGTGATGCTGCTGTTGTCTCGGAATCCAGCATCAGCGGGGTTATGCTCATAACGCATCCTTCTGTGCGGCTGTAATCACAGTCATCTTGATCAAATTTAGAATGTTCTCGGCACCAAACAACCTGGTTATTCTTATAACAATCTTTAATGCACACACCCTTGGTATCATCTCCCTTCTTAATAACGTATTGGTGCAGTTTGTGGTATCTGACCCGTGTTTGGTTTCTTATTTCTCCTATATTGTCAACTTTATACAGGAGATTTCCCTTGGTCACATCATATTGTAGTATTGACAGTACAAATCCGATTATATTCTGATGACCAGTTACACATTTAGTTTTAGAAACCCATGCATGGCTGTTTTGCCTGATTTCACAGTCGTTTATTTCCCTTTTTCCTCAAGGTCCATTCCCTGAATACATCATTGGCTATCCAATCTGGGACCTCCCCATTTTGTAGCTGTTCTAAGTTATGTTCTACTGTACTTACCATCCATACTCCATGACGCATACCGCGGCGTTTCGTCCGCTTTCACTATTGTACTTTTGGTTCGCGTTTATTAAGTTAATTGTCTTGACATGATCCCTTAGTGTGTGGGCCACTTGTAACAATTCTCGTTCGGCCCCATCTCCCAATTGGGCCTGCATTTTCTCATGATCATCTCCCCTCTCCAGCAACCCTCTTAGGGTTTGGGTGAGTGTGTCAACCTGCTCTTCTACCACCTGGAGATCTTTCGTGTTTACCGCTCATCATTTTTAATATCCCCCTTTTTCGTCTAACCTTCCCTTTTTAATGTGATAAACCTCAGGATCTTAGACTCAGGTCCATCTGAGGCCCACAGCGTCAGATTCTTATATAGGCTTATGGTTTTTGTCCTGCAAAAACTGGGGATCGTTAGATTGGTCAGGTTTAGAAATATCGTGATTATCTTCTGGCGTACTCCAAAGTGTATTTTTTCCTTCATGTATTTCATTACTAACCCCTCTTTGGCCCCCTTTGTTATTGTTACCTTGGAGTTCTCCTCTTACACAGGAACATCGTTCCCCCTCCTGTATGATTGTCACAACTTGTACTTCCCTCTGGGGCGGGTGATGGGCTACTAGTTTCTTCCTTGTCCTTGTAGAATCATAAGGGCGGTGGTGATCACGTTTATATACATTCTGTTGATAAAACACATCCTGGATATTCCAGGTTTTTAGTTATATTCTTACCATTTCTACTTCTACCGGATTGTTTGCACTGTTTCTCTGGGCACATAACCTTTCCCATATCCATTTTATTATGTCAAGTACCCCTAATGCAAATATTAATCCTTGTCCCCCGAAAAGTCCATCTATCAATGCATCACTCCACTCTTTATATTCTTTCAGCTGGGACCAATATTTCGATCGGCCTCCACCTTTCATATTTACGCATGCACACATGTCTCCATTAATCAGTACCTCATAGGGTCCGCTCTATCGAGGAGCGAATCCAGGTTTTTCTAGTAACACCCTAACCATTACCCTTGCCCCTGGGTACTACCGCCAGGGGTTTTGTTCCTTTATCCTCGTCTTCCTCTTTCTGCTTATCTCGCACTTCCTGTTGCATACCTTTCAACTGCCTACTCAGTTCCATCACATACTTCCTAATTCTATCTCGTCCTCACTCTACTCCTCCTGTAACTATTCCCTCAGGGAGTTTCATTACTCATCTATTCATTAGTTCGTAAGGGGTGAGTCCTGTTGTGTGGTTCGGTGTAGCACGCAGTCTCATCAATATGGTGGGCAGGAGTTCCGGCCATGCCTGTCCGGTTCCCTGGATTGCTTTACTCAGGAAGGTTTTGAGGGTTCTATTAATTCTTTCTACCATTCCCGAACTTTGGGGATGGTAGGGGATGTGGAATTTCTGCTTAATGTTCAGTATTTTACAAGTTTCCTTCATTACCTTTCCTGTGAAATGAGTCCATTGGTCCAAATCTATCTGAATGGGAATTCCCCCATCTAGAATTACCTCTTCCACTAGTATACGGGCTACTATGGTTGCAGTGCAATTGCGGGTGGCGAATGCTTCCACCCACCTTGTAAACTGGTCAATAATCACCAAGCAGTACTTCCTTCCCCTCGAGTTTATTAGGGGCCCAGTAAAATCAATCTGTATGTTTTCCCATGGTCCCCGTGGGCAGGGTTGGTGCGCCATCCTTATTTTTATCGCTTTTCCCGGATAACTTTGAGTGCACGTAACACAGTGCTGACAATGTTTAGCAACGTCGTGCCCAATTCCCGGCCACCGCTAATCCCGTGAGATATTGGATATCATGGCGTTACGCCCGGCATGATCAATTGCCGAATGCAGGAAGGGGCAACACCTTTCCATCCTTTCTCCACACGGAGTCTATACCAGGTGATCCTCCCTTTCTCTCCCATTCTGATCTTTCTTCCTCGTTCATATCTGCATGCAGTTTAACTATGTTTACATCCTCCTCTGTGGTAATGCTACAGACTGACTCTTTTTATTTCTGCGGATGTGGCCGCTTCTCGAGCGGCATTGTCCGCAGCCTCATTTCCACGCTGTATTTCGTCTACTACTCGTTGATGGGCCTTTACCTTTATCACTGCTGCTTTATCTGGTTTGTGGCTGCTTCTAATAGTAATTTTATACGTTCATTGTGTTTGATGGCCTCGCTGCCAGAGGTAACAAACCCTCTCCTTCCCCATGCTACCATGTAGTCATGTACGACCCCAGAGGCATACCTACTATCAGTATATATATTCACTGTCTTTCCCTCTGCTAGTAATAAGGCTTCCGTCAGTGCGGATAATTCTGCTACTTGGGCCGAAAGGCCTCCATCCAGCACTCCCTGCATCACTACCTCGAGATGATGGTTTAATCCCGCCCATCCCGTATGTGGGTGGCCGTCGACATACCGTTGGGATCCGTCCACATACAATGTGAGGTCTGGGTTTTTGAGAGCTACCTCTCTTGCATTCCCTGGGGAATCTGCCCATTCTAATGGGTTACACTCATGGGGCTCCCCCCTAGTGAGGATTCCTTCTGCAGAGTTTTCCCCGGTGTCTCTGACTAGCTTTACTGATTCATCCTGGGGCAGTAAAACGGCTTCCCTCTTTGCTCGGCGGACATTGGAGACGGCCCGGAGCTTTCCAGTATTCAACACTTCTACCAGAGTGTGTGTGGTGTGTAGGACAATTTCGCCTGTCATCACGACAGGTTCGCTGACCTTGACTGCCCATGCGACGCAGTCTAATGCAGCCACGCATCTGGACAAGCCCACGGCTCCTGGTGATTGTTGGGTTGAATAGTAAGCTATGGGTCTCATTCTGTCCCCGTGCATTTGTCTCTCACCAGAGAAAATTGCATTTTTAGATTGTTTCCAAACTTTTTAGTTTTTTTCCCCTAAACTGTTTAGTCTTATTTCTTTTAAAAAGATTTCCAAACCCAAGATTTTCCAATACAACCAAAATGTATAACCAAAACCAAGGAGAATATCTCAAAATCCCAATTCAAATACTGTTCTACCAATCTTTTTATTTAAATCTCTTTTACTGAACTAGAAGCTTTCACGTCATTTAAAATAAGATTCTACACAAAAGAAAGCAAGGGCTGAGCTTCCCCCAGCCTGTAGCCTCGAGAAACCCACGCAGGCCTTATTTTTTAAAAGGCATTACACTCTCCCTTCTCCTTTCTTTATCTCACTCACAGACTAAAATTATTATCTTTCAACCTAATGTAATCAATGATTACATGTTTTTTTAACAAGTAATTGGGTGTCTCGGCTTATAATAACCAAATTGAAAAGGCAGAACTTTTTTATCATATAAGACAATCACAATATTTCACTGTATTCCAATTAAACGTCCAAATCATTTTTTTTTCGCTCGTAACTTATCAAATTAAATCCACATCTGTATTTCTAACTTAAAATGTCATTCAATTCTAGGTACACAATTCAACTTATTCACACTTTCTTAAAACTTCCCACATCTAGGATAACACAACAAAGGGTTAAAAACTTTCAGTTGTCTGCCCAAGAAAATGGGTGGAGCTAAAACAAACACACTGATGCACCATTTCTATTTTTAAAGACCAGCTTTCAGACAAATGAAAAATTCATTAACTCCCACATCAAATATTCTACAGTCAAGAAGACTTCCACGCAACCATTTTCATTCAACAAAGCTTATTGACTGACCACCATCAAAACTGCTTTGGCTGTCTTTTTATTTTTTTGTTTCGCCCACCATAATTTTTGTTTCGCGGGGTCTGCTGTGGGATCCCATCCGTCACTTAACATAGTAACTATCAATTTTTTATGGTCGTCGGTAAAATACCTACTCAACGAACCTCCCGGCCCCCAATCTAGCATATCTTTGCACGCCATCTATGTTTGGTACGTCTACCCCTCTATTGGTTCGTTATCCCCTTTAACCTGGTTTCCTCGAACCTAGGGTCTGCAATTACAAACCTATAATGCCGATCCTACTTTGATAATTACTATTGTGACCTCTTAACTGCCCTCGTCTTTTGCACCATTACAGACCTTTCTCACAAGTTCGGACACCCCAGGCGACCGACACGTTTCGCCGCAGATTACATCAGATTTATGAGCGGCATTTAAAATATACTCACTCGTGATGGTCTGCAAACAGCCGTCTGTCTTTCATCCGGGTGCATCCTGCCGACTACGCCATTTGATGTGGAGTCTGACAAAGGCACCCAACACAGGTCTGTTGTGGGGAAAAGAATTGTTTAATTGCTTGATCAAGGGAGACACAGTTTACACTAGTTCCATAACTGGATGTCTTCCCAACCGTTCTCTTCAAACACTTTAGAGTTGCTCCTTTATACAGAATTCTTTGCAAGGTCATCATTTACATTATCATTGGTCAGTCTTTCTACCGCATGACAATTTTCACTTTGTTACAGCTTGTTAATTTTAACTTTGTTAATTGTTCCAGTATGAACAGATGCATCCTGCATCCTGCCTCCTGCCAATAACAGGAACTTACTTCCTAGAAGTAAGACCTCCATTCTGAATAATAGGAACTTACACCATTGTTCTACGGTTGCACCTAATAATTTTGCCACATAAGCAGTTTGTGTTTTTGCCTTACTAATAGAAAACATGTTTAACTCTTTATTTCCTCCTTCACCTGCCTTGGTTCCATACCCTTTAATACATTTACCTAACAGGAATCGCCCCATTTGCTGTGCACGACTGCATTGGAGAGGTCACTAAGGCACTCCATGCCAGGAGGAACACCTACATCTTCTTCCCGATGGGCCAAACAGTAGCACTATGCTTTGTCCATAAGGCGGGCTTCCCCAGGATCCAAAAGGTCATAGACCAGACTCACATTGCCCTGCATACTCCCCATCACCAGCTTGACACCTTCTTCAATAGAAAGGGTTACCACTGCCACAACCTCCAGCTTGTTTGTGACCATAGGTAAAGCATAATGCGGGTCTGAGGCCATTTTTCCAGCAGCAGCCATGATGTCTCCATCCTGCGCCATTCCATCGTTCCACCTCTATTCCAACCAGACCATCAGGTCACATGCTGGCTACTTAGCAACAAGGGACAGCCCCTCCAATCATGGGTCCTAAATCCTGTCAGGAATCTGGCACAGATGCAGAGCTGGCCTACAATGAGAGCCAGGCTGCCACCAGAAATCTTATTGAGCAGACCATCGGTGTGCTCAAGCAATGATTCCATTGCTTGGGCCATTTGGGAGGAGCACTGCAGGATACACCCTGGCCATGTCCCCAGGTTTGTTGTAGTGTGCTGCATGCTGCATGCTGCACAATTTTTACATCAATAACAACCAGCCTTTACCACCACCCGGGCAGCAAATGGAGGTGGAAGGGCAGAAGTCGTGTCGGCACCAGTTCCCTTAGCTGTAAGTGCTCTGAGAGCAACTCATACCAGAGTGCTTCACCTGAATCAGCCTTCCCCTCCCCAATCCCACCATCCTTATAACCACCATTCTCACAACTTTCACCTGATTGCTAGCCTGCAGTTCAGTCTCACTTCAATATTAGCACCAAATCCAACTAAAAAGATTTACTGCAAGAACTAACTTCACAGTTGGATTAGAGTCAACTTGCAGAATTAAGAATCACGCACAAGGGTTCCACAAGGAACCCGCTAATGCCTGTCTTCTATGCTCATTTATCTATCCTAGTGCTTCGATGACGAGTACTCCTCTGGCTACAGTTCGTGGGTGACCTCGAGCAGCTCTGGGCCTTCGAGGCATGGCTGCAGACTATAGCATCATAGCACATGCCAGAATAGTCTGGCCCAGCTGGCTTTGTGGCACTGGGGAAGAGGACAACCGGCCCCTCTCGCATGGAACCAGTAGGGCTCTCATGTGACTGCGCTGCAGCACAGCTACTGCACTGCATGGGAACAGAATGCAAGAGTGGCCTGAAGCTTTGGAAAGCTTCTAAGGTGGCAGTGTGAGCTGCACAGAGCTATTACTAGAGGATCGATCATGGTGGGCCCCACTGTCATGTGCACTGAACTGACAACTCGCTTTATGGTTGGCAGCGTGGCTTCCTTGGTCTGGACGAAGCCCTGACACAAGTTAGAGCTGCATTGCTCCAAACTCTCAGCTATTGTACACAAGCACCTTGGCAGTGGGGTAATGTACTTAGCATTTCCTGCTAAATGGGCATCAGCTTTCTTTAGTAGTCTGCGCCCTCAAAGTCAATATCTGAGTCCTCTGCGGCAGGGCTATGATGTGATCATGACCTTCGTAAAGCTGGCAGCCATGCCATCCTATCCCCTTGCCCTCGGTCTTGTACACTTGTGCCCGATGATGCGCCACGTGAAGACTCCTCCTCTAACCTATCCTCTAAAGATGGCGGCTCACCACCATCTTCTCAAGAGCAATTAGGGATGGGCAATACATGCCGGCCTTGCCAGTGAAGCCCACATCCCTTGAACGAATAAATAAAACTATGCATGGTGTCAGTATCTGAGCTGATTCTTGCTGGGGTCAGATCGAGTGAGGTTCCATCTTCAGGGAGGCTACTGGAGATTTAATTGAAGTGTATACAATTATGAGGGGCCTAGATAGAGTGCAAAGGAAGGACTTATTTCCCTTGGCAGAGAGGTTAATGACCAGGGGCAAAGATTTAAAGTAATTGGTAGAAGGATTAGAGGGAAGTTGAAGAGAACTGTTTTCACCCAGAATGCATTGCCTGAAGTGGTGTTAGAGGCAGAAACCCCCATTGCATTTAAAAAGTACTTGGATATGCACTTGAAGTGCCGTAACCCACATGGTTATGAGCGAAGAGCTGGAAACAGGGAGTAGGCTGGGTAGCTCATTTTCGGCCAGCACAGACACGATGGGCCAAATGGTCCTCTTCTGTGCTGTAAATTTCTATGATTCTATGAACTCAAATTCTTACACTCTTCTGGTCCCTTACGCCTTTCCAAGTGATGACCCTTCATCAGAACTGGCAATAGTTTGAAATGTAACAGATTCTTTCGGAAGTGCAAGGGCAGTGAAAGGGGGAGGGGAGGAAAGAACAAAAGGGAAGGATCTGTGATAGGGTGGAAGGCAGAAGAGATTAGAGAGACAAAGGGGTGATGGCCCAAATAGAGATGGTAAGTTAGGAAACAAAAGGTGAGTCTAGATAGGGTGTGAATGGCAGAATAATTACCAGCTGCCCTGGTAAACAGAGAGAAACAAAATACAAATAAAAAAGGGTCGAGGGGGGGGGGGGAAGTTTTTGTTAAAAAAAAGGGAGGAAAGGGAATAAAATGGGGGCAGAGGTCAAGGTCTGAAATTGTTGACCCTGATATTAAGTCCGGAAGGCCTAAACGAAAGATGAGGTGCTGTTCCTCGAGCTTGCGTTGAGCTTCATTGGAACAGTGTAGGAGGCCGAGGACAGAGGTCAGAGTGGGAATGGAGCGGAGAATTAAAGTGACAGGCGACCGGAAACTCAGGGTCATGCTTACGGACTGAACGGAAGTATTCCGCAAAGCGGTCACGCAATCTGCGTTTGGTCTCCACAATGTAGAGGAGACCACATTGTGAGCAGTGAATACAGAATACTAAATTAAAAGAAGTACAAGTAAATCTCTGTTTCACCTGGAAGGAACGGTTGGGGCCCTGGACAGTGGGAAGGGAGGAGGTAAAAGGGCAGGTGTTGCATCTCCTGCGCTTGTACGGGACGGTGCCAAGGGAAGGGAAGTGGGTGTTGGGGTTGCTCGGAGTGCTGGGGATGACTGTGGAATGGACCAAGGTGTCACGGAGCACGGTTCCTTCGGAATGCTGAGAGGGGCGGAGGGGGAGAAAGATGTGATTGGTGGTGGGCTCACGCTGGAGGTGGTGGAAATGGCGGAGGATGATCTGTTGAACGTGGAGGCTGGTGGGGTGAAAGGTAAGGATAAGGGGAACCCTGTCATGGTTCTGAGAGGGAGGGGAAGGGAAAAACTATGCCTGTCTTTCCGTGGGATCCTTCCAGTCCTACTTGGGTCCCCTTCCTCACCTCTTTTTCCGGTACATTGATGACTATCGGTGCCGTTTCCTGCTCTCACCCTGAACTAGAAAATTTCATTCACTTTGCATCCAATTTCCATCTTTCCCTCACCTTCACATGGTCCATCTCCGACTCTTCCCTTCCCTTCCTCGACTTCTCTGTCTCCATTTTTGGGGATAGATGATTGACAAACATTCACTATAAGCCCACTGACTCCCACAGCTATCTGGACTACACTTCCTCTCACCCTGCATCCTGTAAGGACTCCATTCCATTCTCCCAGTTTCTCCATCTCCATCGCATCTGCTTGGATGATGCCACCTTCCACACTAGTGCTTCTGACATGTCTTCCTTTCTCCTCAACTGAGGATTCCCCACCGTCATTATTAATATAGCCCTCGACTGTGTCCATTCTATTTCTCGCACCTCCGTTCTCACCCCTTCCCCTCCCTCTCAAAACCATGACAGGGTTCCCCTTGTCCTCACTTTCACCCCATCAGCCTCCACGTTCAACGGATCATCCTCCGCCATTTCTGACACCTCCAGTGTGATCCCACCACCAACCACTTCTTCCCCTCCCCTCACAGCGTTCCAAAGGGACCGCTCCCTCCGTGACACCCTGGTCCATTCCGAAGTGACACCCAGCACCCCCTCCACTTCCCACGGCACCTTCCTGTGCAAGTGCAGGAGATGCAGCACCTGTCCTTTTACCTCCTCCCTTCCCCCTGTCCAGGGCCCCAAACACTCTTTCCAGATGAATCAGTGATTTACTTGTACTTCTTTCAATTTAGTATACTGTATTCACTGCTCACGATGTGGTCTCCTCTACATTGGGGAGACCAAACGCAGATTGGGTGACCGCTTTCCTGAACACCGCTGTTCAGTCCGTAAGCGTGACCCTCAGTTTCCGGTCGCCTGTTACTTTAATTCTCCACTCCACTCCCACTCTGATATCTCCATCCTCGGCCTCCTACACTGTTCCAATGAAGCTCAACGCAAGCTCGAGGAAAGCACCTCATCTTTCATTTAGGCACTTTACAGCTTTCTGGACTTGTGATCGAGTTCAACAATTTCAGACCTTAATCTCTGCTCATATTTTGTTCCCTTTCCTCCCTTTATTTTACAAAAACTTCCCCCCCCCCGACCCTTTTTTATTTGTACTTTGTTTCTCTCTGTTTCCTACGGCAGCTGGTGATCATTCCGCCATTCACACTCTATCTAGACTCACCTTTTGTTTCCTAACTTGTCCCATTACCATCTCAAGTTGGTCCATCATCCCTTTTATCTCTCTCATCTCTCCTGCCTTCCACCCTATCACAGACCTTCTCTTTTGTTCTTTCCTCCCCTCCCTCATTTCACTGCCCCTGCACTTCCTTAAGAATCTGTTAAATCTCAAACTATTGTCAGTTCTGATGAAGGGTCATCGACCTGAAACATTAACTCTGTTTCTCTCTCCACAGATGCTGCCTGACCCTCTGAGATTTCCAACATTTTGTGTTTTTATTGCCCCAGTACAGATCGCTGGGGAAAAGCACTTGTCACATTTTGCCTATTAGGGAATGTTCCCTTTATCCCTACTGTGTGTCTACCTCCCAACCAATTTTCAACCCACTTCCCAACATTACCTCCAATTCCGTGCCCTTTCATTTTTGATAATCACTTTTGCGAACCTTACCAAATGCCTTCTAAAAGTCCATATAGACAGCATCCATATACACTACCCTATCCACCTCCTTAAAAACTGACAGTTAGACTGACAGGTCTGTGGTTACCTGTGGGGGGTGGGCGGGGTTGGTGAAATTGGCCTCCTTTGCGCCTTCCATTAGCGCCTACAGAGTGCTTGGGGCGACTATGTGCGCATCGCAGGTGTCGTCAATGAAAATAAACAGCCTTAGACTTCAATGGATGTAGCATTGGCCCTTCCTTTTAAAGGAGGGAAGGAACCTGTAAAACTGGCAGAGCTGCCCCGAACATTGCTCAGCGCTCTGCCGCTACCACCCCTCTCACTCCGTTTAACGCTTTAAGGGAAGTGGTAGCACTTGATTTAGCATTCCACTTCCCTCTTGGAACGCTAAAGCGGAAGTTCCTGGTAGGAGAGAATCTTTAGCGCCCGGCCATACTTCTTTGCTCCCGCAAAAGTTATCGCCCCAAACGGGGTGCTATACAATTTCTAGCCCCTGGTTTCTCCTTCCCTCCCACCTTAAATAATGGAGTGACATTTGCAATTTTCCAATCCAAGTGCACAATTCCTGAATCTAGAGAACATTGGGAAATGATGACTAATGCATCTGCAATCTCCTCACCTATTTCTGCTAATCCCTTGGGGTGGCAACCATCAAGCTCTGTAGATTTATCTATTTTAAGCTCCATTAATTTCTCCATTACTATCCTTGTACTTATATTAAATCCACCAAGTTCCTCACCTTGACTTATTTATAGGTTCCCTGTACCATTTGTTTTTGTCCCTCTTTGCTGTGAAAACGGATACAAAGTACTTATTTAGCAAGTCTGCCATTTCCTTATTTTCCATTATAGCCTCGACTTCATCTGTCTGTAATGCGCCAACATTTTTCTATGTTTTTCTCTTTCTCTTAATATATTTATAAAAGCTTTTGCGGTTAGCTCGGATATCCTTCCTTATTTTTTTCATTCCTTTTTGTACCTCTTATTACTTTCTTTGTTGCTTTTTATAGGTCTCCCAGTCTGCTGGAATTCCTCTTTTCCTTGCACTTGTACAAACCTTTCCTTTTAGGTTAATTATTGCTCTTACCTTGTTTGTTGACTTTGGCCGTTTAACTACATAAATGGAATGTTTAACTTTTTGGGGCATGTACTGGTTTTACATGAACATAAGAACATAAGAAATAGGAACAGGAATAGGCCATATGGCCCCTCAAGCCTGCTCCGCCATTCAATAAGATCATGGCTGATCTGATCATGGACTCAGCTCCACTTCCGTGCCTGCTCCCCATAACCCCTTATCCCCTTATTGTTTAAGAAACTGTCTATTTCTGTCTTAAATTTATTCAATGTCCCAGCTTCCACAGCTCTCTGAGGCAGCGAATTCCACAGATTTACAACTCTCTGAAAGAAGATTCCATTTAGGGGCAAGTTTCCAAGATTCCATTGGCCTTCCTGATCACTTGCTGTACCTGCATACTATGCTTTTGTTTTTCATGCACAAGTACCCCCAGATCCCGCTATACTGCAGCACTTTGCAATCTTTCTCCATTTAAATAATAACTTACTCTTTGATTTTTTTTCTGACAAAGGCATGACCTCACGCTTTTCAACTTTGTAACATATCAAATGCCTTTTTGAATACGTCCCATTGTCTGTAGGTTTCTCATTAACAGTTCAGCCCAGTTTACTGTGGTCAATTTACTTCTCATCCATGTGAAGTTTGCTCAACTTAAATTTAAAGCCATTGTGATTTTCCATCTCCAACCTAATGTGAAATATTATGGCTACTATTCCAAAGATGTTCCCTTAAATCATTAACTAATTTGGGTTTGTTACTCATTCTAGTATGGCTTGCCCCAGTGTCGGTTCTGAAATATATAATTCGAGAAAAGTGTCCTGAATACATTCGAGAAATTAATTGCTTTGCTACGTGAGTTATTCTGCTTCTCACATCTATGTGAAAATTAAAACCTCCAATTGCAACTAATTTGTTTTTGCTACATGCTTCTCTGATCTCCATATTTATACATCCCACCTCTACATCATTACTATCGGGAGGTCTGTAAACAACTTCTGCCAGACTCCTGTATGTTTCGCTGCCCTTTAATGCTATCCATAATGTTCTCACGGCCTTTACTGAAATCCCTTTTTTCTAATGCTGAAATTGTATCTCTTGTCAATATTGCTACTGCTCCTCCTTTGGCAATTTCCCGGTTCTTTCTAATAATACTATAACCTGGAATATTTAGCTCCCAATCATTCCCAGCTTGTCGCCAGGTCCCCGTAATGGCTATTACATCATACCCTTCGAGCGGGGTTGCGGCAAAAATGTTGTTCTTTAACTTTTGGCCAATTTTCAGCTGGTTGACCTTTACCCTCACATCAGGCATTAAAACCTGAGGCTGCATCTGCCTGTTCAGATGGACCTTAAATATCCAATGATTTTTTGAAGGATTTCCGCCCCCCACCCAATGTTCTGGTCAACAACACCAGCAAAAAAACCCAGATTGGCCCAGAAATGTCCCCGTTTGTTAAATGTTTTCCCTTGCCCTACAGCTCAAGATAAATTGCGCTGCCCATGAAGTATGAGCATGGCGAGAGTGACGGGGCTTCAGGAACCTTGGTGGATCACAGGACCAACAGTCATAGAAACATAGAAACATAGAAATTTACAGCGCAGAAGGAGGCCATTCCGGTCCATCGTGTCCGCGCCGGCCGACAAAGCCACACAGCCCTTGGTCAGCAGCCCTAAAGGTTACATATAAACCTATGAACAATGACGGAAAGGCAAAGAGCTCCCAGCCCAACCAGACCGCCTCACACAACTGCGACACCCCTTATACTGAAACATTCTACACACCACCCCAACTGGACTCATGTGATCTCCTGGGAGAGGCAAAAACCAGATAAAAACTCAGGCCAATTTAGCGAGAAAAAATCTGGGAAAATTCCTCTCCGACCCATCCAGGCGATCGAAACTAGTCTAGGAGATCACTCTGGCCGTATTCTATTCCCTGCAGTACTTACCATTATATCTGCACCGTCCAACAAAAGGTCATCCAGTCTAATCCCAATTACCAGCTCTAGGTCTGTAACCCTGCAGGTTACTGTACTTTAAGTGCCCATCCAACCAAGTGGTAAGGGTTTCTGCATCCGCCACTCTTCCAGGCAGCGAGTTCCAGATCCCCACAACCCTCTGCGTAAAGAAGGCCCCCCCTCAAATCCCCTCTAAACCTTCCACCAACCACCTAAAAACTATGCCCCCTCATAATAGATCCCTCCACCAATGGAAATAGGCCCTTACTATCCACTATGTCCAGGCCCCTCAATATTTTGTACACCTCAATGTGGTCTCTCAACCTCCTCTGTTCTGATGAGAACAAACCCAGCCTATCCAATCTGTCCTCATAACTAAGATTCTCCATTCCAGGCAGCATCCTAGTAAATCTCCTCTGCACCCTTTCTAGTGCAATCATGTCCTTCCTATAATACGGCGACCAGAACTGCACACAGTACTCCAGCTGTGGCCTAACCAAAGTATTATACAATTTAAGCATAACCTCCCTGCTCTTATATTTTATGCCCTGGCCAATAATGGCAAGCATTCTGAACCAACTTATCCACCTGGCCTGCTACTTTCAGGGATCTGTGGACAAGCACTCCAAGGTCTCTTTGTTCATCTACTCTATTAAGTGGCCTACCGCTTAATGTGTATACCCTTTCCTTATTAGCCCACCCAAGTGCATCACCTCACACTTCTCTGAATTAAATTCCATTTGCCACTGCTCTGCCCACCTGACCAGTAGATTGATATCCTCCTGCAGCCCATGACTTTCCTCTTCATTATCAAGTCTATCTCCTTAACCAATGAGATTTAAGGATAGAGAAAGAAGCAGAGGAATGATGGAGAAGGAAATAAGGTAAATTAGATTCAAAGAGAATAAAGAGCAAGAAAGAAAGGAAAGATAAGAATTTTTTTTTAATTACATTTGAAATTTTAAAATCCGCTAGGAATAATTTACTATCTGCCGGAGTGAGATTCCAAAATGTCCTTGTTGTTGTTCCATTACTGGGCAGTTCAGTGAATTATCTTTAAATGCCACATCGCACCAACTGTACCACTAGCCTCACACACTGCTCAATGCACCACACCTCCCATCGCTCAACTACCAACAATCTCTATCAAACAGCACTCATACCTCACATTCATAGCTTCACCTCACCTTCACACTGCTGCAAGACTCACAGCCACATCTCAGAGCTTGCATACACTGCCAGCTATTCAACCATGACAGGCAAACACATTGCACCATGCTCACTGACACACTTTCCTCTGCCTTGCAGGACAAGTTGGTACATAACCAGTGTCAGCAGAACCGAACTGGCAGGGTGAGAGGCATGGCCGCATGACCTTAACCTGATGGAGGAGACCGTGATCATCATCAGTGGAGCGGCCATTGCTGATCTGGAAAATGGTGGTGGGAATTGTGATGCTCGATCACGCTACGCCCGTTGAAATGAATCCAGGCAGCATGTGACCTTCATGCAACCTACTGATGTAGTGTTCAGACCAGCGCTGAGCAGCTGCAGAGTGGCTGAACGTTCAGCACGAGGCCCAAGTCCGTGCGAGGCTAGCACTTATAGCTAGCCTCCACTTCTTAAAGGCATTCTACATCTCTTAAAGGGGAGGTGTATTCTGCATGTGGCAACTCATGCAATTGGCTGGGGAAGACAGTGGAAATGTCACAACAGGGGAGAGACCGGCACCAAGGTTCTCTGATGCAGCACTGGAGGTCTTGGTGAAGGAGGTGGCAAGGATGAGAGAGGTCATATTCCCACAGGGACCAGAAGGCCCTCCAGCCTTTGTAAACAACAATGGGAGCAGATAGCCATAGCTGTCAATGCCAGCAGTCTTGCTCCGAGGACATGGACGCAGCGCAGGAAGAAGTTCACAAGAGTGGTCAAGTTCAGTGAATTTATCTTTAAATGCCATTTCCCATTATCTGCACCACCACCCTCACACACTGCTCAATGCACCACACCCCCGTCACTCACCTACCAACAATCTTTAACAAACACAACTCATACCTCACATTCATAGCTTCACCTCACCCTCACACACTTCTCACGACTGCAAGCCCCACACCCACATCTTGCAGCTTGAATGCATTGTCAGCCAATCAACCATGACAGGTGCATTTCTCAAACACATTGTACCGCACTCATGGACATACTCCCCTTTCTCCTACAGAGCAAGGTGGCTCACAATCAGAGTGCGCTCTGCTGTGCTGGCGATGGTGACACCATCACTGTGCACAATGACCTGTTTTCACCTCGGAGTGAAAATTTGGTAGCGTCCCCGAACCTGCTGTGAGTGATACTCGCGACAGCTTCACGGGGCGCGTACCGGGCTATAGGCCGCTCGCAGGGCAATAATTAAAGGGGAGATGGGGAATATAAAAAACAAAATGGCTGACGTACTGGTCGCAGCCTTCTTGCTCCTCGAACGCGGGGTCCGTACCGCGATCTTGCAGCCTTGCACCCCGCTTGTGTGCCTATCAAATCTTTCCTCATAGCTAAATTTTTCCAGTCTAGGCAACATCCTTGTAAAACTCCTCTGTACCCTCTCTAGTGTAATCCCATCTTTCCTGTAATGAGGTGATCAGAACTGCATGCAGTACTCCAGCTGTGGCCTAACCAGTGTTTTATACAGTTCTAGCATAACCTCCCTGCTCATATTCTATGTCTCAGCTAATAAAGGAAAGTATCCCGTATGCCTTCTTAACCACCTTATCTACCTGTCCTGTTTCCTTCAGGGATCTGTGGAAATGCACTCCAAGGTCCCTCTATTGCGCCACACTTCTCAGTGTCCTACCTTTTATTGAGTATTCCCTTGCCTTGTTATCCCTCCCTAAATGCATTACCTCACACTTCCCCGGATTGAATTCCATTTGCCACTTTTCTGTCCACCTGGCCAGTCCATCAATATCTTCCTGCGGTCTACAGCTTTCTTCCTCACAATCAACCACACGGACAATTTTTATATCATCTGCAAACTTCTTAATCATGCCCCCTACATTGAAGTCTAAAAAAGTGCTGAGCCCTGCAGAACCCCACTGGAAACAGCCATCCGGTTACAAAAACACCCATCGACCATTATCCTTTGCATCCTGCCACTGAGCCAACTTTGGATCCAACTTGCCACTTTCCCTTGGATCCCGTGGGCTTTTACTTTTCTGACCAGCCTGTCATGTTGGCCTTTGTCAAAAGTCTTTCTAAAATCCTAGTAGACGACATCAAATGCGTTACCCTCATCGACCCTCTTTGTTTCCTCCTCAAAAAATTAAATCCAGTTAAACAGACATGACCTTCCCTTAACAAATCCAATGTGACTGGCCTTGATTAATCTGTGCCTGTTTAAATAACAATTAATACTATACCTCAGAATTTTATCCAATAATTTGCCCACCACTGAGGTTCGGCTGACTGGCCTGTAAGTACTCGGTCTAGGAGCATGGAGGAGCCTGGCATCAATTTGGCACGGAGATTTGCGCAGATCTTGGAGCCCAGGATTTTCAGCATGGAATTGACAGCCAAAGCCATTCGCACACTTATGGACCCAACCGTGATGCAGCGTCTGATGGCAAATGTCTCAGCTTCCAATGCCGCGCAAGCACAAGCCACCCAACGTCTGAGTGCTGCAGTGGAAGCTCAGAGTTATATCATGCAATCTCAGCTTGCTGCCACGCAAGCTCGGACTGGTGCCATCGTGGCTGCGATTACCAATGTTCGAAGGGGCTTGCAGGGTGTCACAGCAGTCCAGCAATCTGTCCTCCAACTGATTACTATGATTCCTGAGATGCCGCCATGGGGGAGTGGCAGTGGCTCCGTGGAGCAGGAACCTGCTGTCCTCTCGCAGGGTGACAGCATTCATCCTCCCAGCACTGCCACTCTGCCAGTGCCCTTGCTGTTGCCTGTCATACTGCCAGCCCAGATTGTTGCCACCCATGTCGAGACGGTGCAGTCTGAAGCCGGGCTTTTTAGACCCAGAGCTGCTCGCTGTCGCCCTGCAAGACCATCTGCAGTTTACCACAATGAAAGTCAGCAGCCTTCCACCAGCTGTGCTGCAGCCACTGGGGTAGCACTGCGTAGGAGCACCAGGACAGGCAAAGGCACACAGAAGACAGGCATTAGGGGAATGCAGAAGGGTTATTAGTTTGTGTTTGTATGCAATATGCCATGATGTCATTTATAAACTTGGTTTGGAATGTTTATTTACTTTTATTTTTGCATTGTGGCCAAGTGGCTGATGTAATGGTCACTGACAGAGGGAAGGGGATTTGTGGGACTGGCGCAGTTCTGCAGAGCTTTGATCTGATCCTGTTGATTGTCGGATCGCTTAGCTCTGTCAATTCCACGCTGTTTCTGCTGTTTAGCATGTTTGCAGTCCTGTATTATAACTTCCCCAGGCTAACATCTTATTTTTAGGTCCCCCTGGTGCTTTTCCTGGCATGCTCTTCTACACCTCATTGAACCAGGTTTGGTCCCCTGGCTTGATGGTAAAGATAGAGTGAGGAATATGTCAGGTTACAGATTGTGGTGGAATACAATTCTGCTGATGACCCACATGGATGCCCAATTTGGAGCTGCTAGATCCGTTCCATCCTCAGTCTGAAGATGGGACTTTGTCTCCAAAAGGACCGTGCGGTAATCACTGAACGGACAGATGCTTTTCGACAGGTAGATTGGTGAGGACGAGGTCAAGTAAGTTTTTCCCTCACGTTGGTTCTCTCACCACCTGTCGCAGGTCCAGTCTGGCAGCTATGTCCTTCAGGACTCAGCCAGCTCGGTCAGTGGTGGTGCTACCAAGCCGCTCTTGGTGATCGACAGTGAAGTCCCCCACCCAGAGTACATTCTGTGCCCTTGCTAACCTCAGTGCTTCTTCCAAGTGGTGTTCAACATGGAAGGGTACTGATTCATCATCTGAGGGAGGGCAGTAGGTGGTAATCAGCAGGAGGTTTCCTTGCCCATGCTTGACCTGAAGCCATGCAAATGTTAAGGACTCCCAGGGCCACTCCCTCCCGACGGTATACCACTGTGCCACCACCCCTGGTGGGTCTGTCCTGCCGGTGGAACAAGACATATCCAGAGATGGTGATGGAGGAGTCTGGGACATTAGCTGAAAGGTATGATTCTGTGAGTATGACTACGTCAGGCGGTTGCTTGGCTAGTCTGTGGGACAGATCTCCCGATTTTGACTCAAATCCCCAGATGTTGGTGATGAGAACTTTGCTGAATCGAATGGGTTGGGTGTGCCTTTGTCGTCTCCGGTGCCTAGGTTGATCCTGGGTGGTCCGTCCGGTTTTACTCTTGGTATACTTCTTCATAGCGGTTTAGTACAAGGGTCATGGGGAGTGGACAGGGAAGTGGAACTGAGAGCATGATCAGATCAGCCATGATCTTATTGAATGGCGGAGCAGGCTCGATGGGCCAAATGGCCGATTCCTGCTCCTATTTCTTATGAGTGGCTTGCTAGGCCATTTCAGAGGGCAGTTAAGATTCAACGACATTTCTGTGGGTCTGGAGTCACATATAGGCCAGACCGGGTAAGAACAGCAGGTTTTCTTCCCTAAAGGACATTAGTGAACATGAGTGGACCAGGTCTTTGCTGAAAACACTAAGTTAGGTGGCACAGTATATAATGTAGATGGGAGAAAGAAGTAAGAAAAGGATATTGAGTGGGAAAAATTGTGGCAGATTGAGTTCAATGTAGGAAGACGTGAAGTCATCCACTTTGGATCTAAGAAAGATAGATCAGAGTATTTCCTAAATGGCAAGAATCTCTGTACTGTGGAGGTGCAGGGAGATTTAGGGATCCAAGTACAGGAATCACTGACAATCAGTGGACACGAAAAATGCATCATTTCATCAGGATCTGTGGAGAGAACAGACAAGTTAATGTTTTCGGTGCTTGCTTCAACAGAACGTGAAAAAATTGCAGATGAACAGCATTTAAAAAGGAAAAAAGGAAAAGTAAGGGAGAAAATCACACACACATACCGGTAACGTGCTGACAATGACACAGCAAAATAACTGAAGTGACATTAACATTAGACGATAGGATGGACCATGTGAAGGTGAGGGATGGATGGGAATATGAGATGAGATAATTAAATTCTCTCGAGCACAATTGACTGTCAATGCTGTAAAGGAAAAAGAGGTCAGTTGAGGCCTCGATGTAAACGATCCCACTATTCGAAGATGAGCAGGGAGGTTTTGCCAGTGTCCTGGTGAACATATATCCTCAATCGACATTACCAAAGACAGATTATCTGGTCACTTGTCTCATTGCTACTTGTGGGACCTTGCTGTGTGGAAATTCTTTTCTGTAAATTTTTTTTTTTAGCAGAACAGGAGCAATTTGTGGTTTCCCAATCACAAGACTCTATTAAAAGGCACTGGGGGGGGGGGGGGGAAATTGGGGTCGTTTGCATATCCCGTTAGCTTCCCAGGGGTCCCTAAAGGGGCACAAGCAAATTTTCGCCTGGGTGTGGCACCGCTAACGAAACCGTCTAAATTCCATAGGAGTTTAGTGACGGCGGTAACCGGTAGCACCTCGCTCTGCCGCACCGACAATAATGACGTCATCATCATGCGCAATGAACCGTTTTCGCCCCGGAGTGTAAATTCGGGAGCGCCCTCTGAAGCTGCACCGGGCGATGACAGCAACAGCTTCAGGGGGTAAGTATGGGGCTGTCGGTCGCTCGCGGGGTGATATTTAAAGGGGAGGTGGCACTCGGACGAAAAAAAATAGTCTGACTTACGGGTTGCAGGGTCCATGCCGCGATCTGGCAGCCCAGCAATCCGCTTGAGTGCCGGGCTGATGCCATGGCACCCCGCTACCCGGTGGCCCAATAGGGACCCGCAGAATCAGGGGCTTGGCCCTCCCCTTCAGCGCTGCACCCCTCACTGCCCCCTTCCGCCCCGCTCGTGCCCCACAGAGCAAGTGAAGCGCGTTATTTTGCCGTTCACTTGCTCGCGGGGAGGTAACCCCAATATCGCGAGCGGGGTGGGACTTCCACGTCTTCATTCCTGAAAGTCCCGGCCCCGGAAGGTCGCCGCCCCCAGTCAGGGCGCACTGCAATTCCGCCTCCTTTATACTTACGATTGGCTCAAGCATGTCAAGAAGATTCTTGAATATCTTGATGGACGCAGTTGTAGTTGGTTTTCTCTTGCAGTCTGGTCAGCTATTTCAGAGCAATCTCGAAGTCTTTATCAAGGCAGGAAGTTGTGAGGTAGAGAGGAGTCATGAAGCCAGGGGAGCATTGAAGTGGTAAACCTGTTATGTATCTTACATTATTATATATAACTGTATCCGAACATGCTATGCATGACTGTAATAAGATATGACCTGTAACCACCAGCATACCTTACCACCAGGGGTGTACATGCAAGAGACAGGTACATAAGGACAGGTCTCAGGCAAGTGCAGCATTCCAGAGCTGTGAAATAAAGGTACAGGTCCAGAGTGACCTTGACTTCACTACATGCCTTGTGTGAATCTGTACTGAGGGGACAGGATTTTACAGTGATGACGAGTTAGGGGATTACAGAATCCACCGAATGGTGAACAACGGATCAGATGAAAAGTACAATGCGGGAGACAATTGAGAGGACTTTATAGAAAGGCTCCAGCAAAGCTTTGTAACCAAAGACTGGTTAGGCGACGATAAGGAAGACAAGAGAAGACCCCATCTCTTGACCAGCTGTGGCTCGAAAACATACGCTTTAATGAAGGATCTGCTGGCACCCGAGAAACCAGCAAGCAAGTCGTTTGAAGAACTGAGCACACTGGTAAGAGACCACATGAAGCCAGTGAGCAGCCTACACATGGCCAGAAACAGGTTCTACAACTACAGACGCTGTGTGGGCCAGAGCATACCCGACTTCGTGGCGGCACTTCAGAGGTTGGCTAGTTTACGTGAGTTCTCCGATGAACTAAGGAAAGAAATGCTGAGAGACTTTTTCATTGAAGGAATAGGCCAGGCAGGCATATTCCGAAAGCTCATAGAGACCAAGAACCTGACCTTAGAGGCAGCAGCACTGGTTGCACAGACATTCTTGGTAGCGGAAGAAGAAATGAGGTTGATTTACAATGCAGGTGCGACAACTAACGAAATATTGGAACAAGAAGTTCACAGCACTAAACAAGCTGCTACCCCCACACACAGACAAAACTGGGAGAACAGGCTCTCGACAGCAGGCAGTGGCGCCAGAAGCCATCAAGGGCCACAGGAACGGCCGTTCACATCTCATCAGCCCACAATGCGAGCAATCAATTACAAACTGAGAGAAGCTCAAGAGGGATCAGCCAGACGCAGCTCATTCTTTGGGAACACATTGAACAATGGAACCGGTCTGTGCTGGAGGTGTGGGGGTGGGCACTCGTCAAGGGGATGTCGATATCAGCAGGCTGTTTGCAGGAACTGTGAATATACAGGGCATTTGGCCCGCATGTGGAAAAAAACAGCAACTCGGCTGGTATACGAATCGGATGGGTCGGAAAGCGGACCAGAAGACGGTGGGGACAGTACCCGGGACACCGATGTACAGCGGGTCAACACGATCAATGGCCGCTGCTCCTACAACAGGACGCCTCCTATAATGATGAGGGTCCTACTCAACGGGACACCTGTCAACATGGAGCTGGATACGGGAGCGAGTCAATCTCTCATGGGCGCTCAACAATTTGAACAACTGTGGCCGCATAAAAGAGACAGACCAAAACTCACAAGGGTCGACACCAAACTAAGGACCTGTACCAAAGAAATCGTACCAGTCCTCGGCAGCACCATGCTCTCTGTCACACACAAAGGGACAGTGAACCGACTTCTCCTGTGGATTGTCCCCGGAGACCCCCCAGCACTGTTGGGGAGAAGCTGGCTGGCAAAATTAAACTGGAAATGGGATGATGTCCATGCCATGTCATTAGAGGAATGGACCTCCTGCTCAACAGTTATAAAGCGATTTGAACATCTCTTTCAACCAGGTGTGGGCACTTTCAAAGGGGCCAAAGTCAAAATCTACATCACACAGGATGCTAGACCGGTCCATCACAAGGCCAGAGCTGTACCCTATGTGATGAGGGAAAAGATTGAACACGAACTCGACAGGCTTCTGCGGGAAGGCATTACATCACCTGTGGAATTTAGCGACTGGGCGAGTCCCATCGTCCCAGTCATGAAGCCTGATGGATCCGTACGAATCTACAAATCTACCATAAACAGAGTCTCCCTACAGGACCAGTACCCGCTGCCCAGAGCGGAGGACTTATTTGCCACATTGGCTGGAGGTAAACTTTTCTCAAAAATAGACCTCATATCTGCATATATGATGCAAGAATTGACCGAGGAATCCAAGCTACTCACCACCATCAACACACATCGAGGCCTTTTCATGTACAATCGATGCCCATTTGGCATCAGGTCGGCAGTTGCCATATTCCAGCGCAACATGGAGAGTCTGCTCAAGTCCATCCCGGGGACGGTTGTATTTCAAGACGACATACTTATCACGGGCAGGGACACTGACTCCCATCTCCGTAATTTGGAGGAAGTACTAAAGCGATTGGATCGGGTAGGCCTACGAGTTAAGAAATCCAAGTGCCTGTTTCTCGCACCCGAGGTTGAATTTTTGGGCAGAAGGATTGCCGCTGATGGAATCCGCCCAACTGAGTCCAAAACAGAAGCAATTCGCCTGGCACCCAGGCCCCGGAATGTCTCAGAGCTGCGCGCCTTTCTCGGGCTACTCAATTACTTTGGGAACTTTATGCAGAACTTAAGCACACTTGCTGGAGCCTCTCCTCGTGCTACTCAGGAAGGGGTGCGATTGGTTTTGGGGGGACGCCCAGGAACGCGCCTTCAATAAGGCACGCAACCTTCTGTGTTCCAACAGTGTTTTGACTTTCTTTGATCCAGGTAAAAAGCTAGTTCTCACATGCGATGTGTCAGCGTATGGGGTCGGGTGCGTTTTGCAACATGTCAATAGTGCCCGCAAATTATAACCCATAGCTTATGCCTCCAGGTCACTTTCGCGGGCGGAGCGCGGGTACGGAATGGTAGAGAAGGTGGCGCTTGCGCCCGTGTATGGTGTCAAAAAGATGCACCAATATATTTTCGGGGCCAAGTTCGCGTTAGAAACCGACCACAAACCCCTCACGTCCCTCCTATCCGAGAGCAAGGCAATAAACACCAACGCCTCAGCGCGAATTCAACGGTGGGCATTCATGCTGGCGTCCTACGACTATACCATAAACACAGACCGGGCACAGACAACTGTGCCGACGCACTCAGCAGGCTACCCCTGACGACCACGGAAGGGTCTGACGAACAGGACTGTGAGATAGTCATGGCAATCAATGCCTTTGAGTCCACAGGTTCGCCCATGACGGCTCGCCTGGACAGCCAGAGACCCCACGTTATCCTTAATAAAAAGATGTGTCCTAACCGGAGACTGGGCAGAGGCTCACGATGCCTGCCCCGAGGAATTAAAACCCTTTCACAGGCGCATGCATGAGCTATCACTACAAGCAGACTGCCTGATGTGGGGCAGCTGAGTAGCCATGCCTCTGCGAGGCAGAGAGGCATTTGTCCGGGAGCTCCACCGCGAGCACCCAGGGATCGTTCTCATGAAGGCCAAAGCCAGATCCCACGTTTGGTGGCCTGGTATTGACGTGGACTTGGAGGTCTGCGTCCGAAGGGCACCGTTTGTGCCCAACTCAGCAATGCCCCCAGGGAGCTCCACTGAGCCCCTGGCCCTGGCCTACCAAACCGGGGTCGCGGGTGCACGTAGACTATGCGGGCCCATTCATGGGCAAAATGTTTCTCGTAGTTGTAGATGCAATTTTCAAAGTGGATCGAATGCACCATTTTAAACTCGAGCACAACCTCCACCACTGTGGAGAGCCTCACAACCATGTTTGCAACGCACGGAATCCCTGACATATTGTTCAGTGACAATGGTCCGTGCTTCACCAGCGCAGAATTCCAAGACTTTATAATTGACCACGGCATAAATCACGTCACAACGGCACCGTTCAAACCGGCCTCCAACGGCCAGGCGGAGCGAGCAGTGCAAATCATTAAACAAGGCATGGTTAAAATCCAAGGTCCCACGCTGCAGGGTCACCTGTCACGACTGCTGCTTGCATACAGATCTCGTCCGCACTCATTGACTGGGATCCCCCCCGCGCAACTGTTGATGAAAAGGATTTTAAAAACAAGGCTCTCATTAATCCTCCCAGACATGCACGAAATCGTTGAGGCAAAGCACCGTAAGCTGACTGAGTACCATGACAGAAATTCGAGGGGGAGATGGAATGAGATAGGGAACAAAGTGTTTGTACTAATCTATGGCAGGGGTCCCAAATGGCTTGCAGGGACAGTAACGGGCAAGGAAGGAAACAGACTACTGGTAGTACAAATGGACAATGGCAAAACCTGCCGGAGGCATGTAGACCAAGTCAAAAGCAGATTTACCAACAACACTGCGGAATCAGAGGCTGACTACAATGTGGAACTCGCACCACACCTGGTGGACAGACAGAGGGAACAACCTGAGGAAAGGGCAATCCCAACAGACAGCCCAGGCGAGTCAACAACAATCACACCAATCGAAACAGACAGCCCAGGCGAGATACCAGCAACCACACCCAAAGAAAAAAAGACACCAATGCAAACAACTGAACCACAACCTAGATGCTCCACGCGAGAGCGTAGACCACCTGAGAGACTGAACCTATAAAGACAATAAGACCTTGGGGGAGGGTGATGTCATGTATCTTACATTATTATATATAACTGTATTCTAACATGCTATACATGACTGTAATAAGATATGACCTGTAACCACCAGCATACCTTACCACCAGGGGTGCACTTGCAAGAGACAGGTACATAAGGACAGGTCTCAGGCAAGTGCAGCATTCCAGAGCTGTGAAATAAAGGTGCAGGTCCAGAGTGACCTTGACTTCACTACATGCCTCGTGTGAATCTGTACTGAGGGGACAGGACATTACAAAACCAGTGACTCACACACTCTAATTGCTGCTTGGAACTTTAACAACCTCTGTACCTTTGAACCAGACTTCTGGGGTGGTAATTTGTCAACAATACGCTTCTTCAAATACAGCTCCAAGATTGAGTGACAGTTCATTTGTTTTCTCTCAGCGTCTCTGAAGTAATAAAGTTAAATAAGGTGTGTGCTCAGCCAATCTCCAACCCACCCAGTGTCGAGTTCTTGTTGCTATGGTCAAGTTGCTATGGTGATCTCCTCTGTTTGGTCTTTAACGACGTGTAATTTAACAATCCCTTTCATTGTCGTTCCTTGGGCTGCTGAAGCTGATTTTACATCAAACTTTCATTGAGCAGATGTATTTTTACCTCAGCGTTTACCAACATAGCAACAGTCATCATCGGCTCCGACGGACTGCCTGAGAAGAAGAAGAAGCAACAGTGACTACACTTCAAATGTAATTTGTAGGTTGTGAAGCATTTGGAGAGACTTGGGGATGTGAAAGGCACTATAGAAATACAAGTTTGGTCTTTCTTTCTCTTATCAAACAGTGCTTAAGATGTCTGGACTGCAGTAATGGGGATGTCTCGTTACTGGGAGAGCATCTGCACTCTGATCAGTCAAGTAAAATAATTATGTTTGGATTTCTTAGTGGTTCAGTTTGCAGTAATATAATGGGTTTCAGACACCTGGCTGGCCAAATGTACTACTGTCAGAGTGAACAAGGCTGAGTGGGCTCCACTATTTGCAGTGTGCCAGTGCAGCCTTCTGTCACCTGAAAAAGAGAGTGTTCAAAGACCAGGATCTCAAACCAGGCACCAAGCTCATGGTCTACAGAGCAGTAGTGATACCCACCCTCCTATATGGCTCAGAGACATGGACTATGTACAGCAGGCACCTCAAAGCACTGGAGAAGTACCATCATCTCCGCAAGATCCTGCAAATCCATTGGCAGGATAGGCACACCAACATCAGTGTTTTCTCTCAGGCCAACATCCCCAGCATCGAGGCATTGACCATGCTTGACCAGCTCTGATGGATGGGCCACATTGTTTGTGTTGTGTATCTGTAAAGCATGCACTTCCACCACCAGGGAGCGCATCCCCTGAAGTCCCAAGGAATGCAGCCTCATCTGTGTTAGGAACACAATAACTGGTGATGAGAATACGAATCCAATGCAAAGATGCAGCAAACTGTGGGCATCCTGGAGAAGTTCTCGGAGGATGAGGACTGAGAAGCCTAAGTCAAACGGCTAGACCAGTACTTTGTAGCCAACGAGCTGGACGGAGAAGGAAGCGCTGCAAAAAGGAGAGCGGTCCTCCTCATGGTCTGCGGGGCACCGACCTACAGCCTCATGAAGAATCTACTGGCTCCGGTGAAACCCACAGATAAGTCGTATGAGGAGCTGTGTACACTGGTTCGGGAGCATCTTAACCCGAGGGAGAACGTGCTGATAGCAAGATATCGGTTCTATACGTACCAGCGATCTGAAGGTCAGGAAGTGGCGAGCTATGTCGCCGAGCTAAGGCGATTTGCAGGACAATGTGAGTTTGATGGCTACCTGGAGCAAATACTCAGAGATTTTTGTACTGGGCATTGGCCACGAGACCATCCTATGAAAATTTTTGACTGTAGAGACACCGACCCTCAGTAAGGCCATTGTGATAGCACAGGCGTTTATGTCCACCAGTGATAACACCAAATAAATCTCTCAGCACACAAGTGCTAGCAATGTTCATAAATTAACTGGAACTGTGTTTGTGAACAGAAATGTACAGGGCAGAAACCACAAGTCTGCACCTGCCAGCAGGCCTCAGGTGACCCAGATGACTCAGAGTCCCCAACAAAGGATGAATGCAAGGCAATTCACGCCTTGTTGGTGTTGTGGAGGCTTCCATTCAGCTTATTCATGCCGCTTCAAAGGGTATGTTTGCAAAAGTTGTGGAACAATGGGGCACCTCCAACGAGCTTGTAGACAAGCTACAAGCTCTGCAAACCCTGCTAACCACCACGTGGCAAAGGAAGATTGGTCCATGGTGGACCAAAGCAATTTCGAGCCTCAGAGAGGAGGTAGATGCTGAAGTATACGGGGTGCACACATTTTCGACGAAATGTCCACCTATAATGCAAAACGTAAAATTGAATGGCTTACCTGTAGCCATGGAACTGGACACTGACGCTAGCCAATCCATCATGAGTAAAAAGATGTTTGAGAGACTGTGTTGGAACAAGGCACTCAGACCAGCCCTGAGTCCCATCCACACGAAACTGAGAACATACACCAAAGAGCTTATCACTGTCCTGGGCAGCGCCATGATCAAGGTCACCTACAAGGGCATGGTGCATGAACTACCACTCTGGATTGTCCCGGGCGATGGCCCCACACTGCTTGGAAGGAGCTGGCTGGGCAAAATCCGCTGGAACTGGGATGACATCCGAGCGCTATCACCTGTTGATGAGGCCTCATGTACCCAGGTTCTTAAAAAATTTCCTTCCCTTTTTGAGCCAGAATTGGAAACTTTTCAGGGGCGAAGGTGCGGATCCATTTGGTCCCAAAGGCACGAACCATTCACCACAAGGCGCGAGCTGTACCTCACATGATGAGGGAGAGAGTGGAAATCGAGCTGGACAGGCTGCAACACGAGGGCATCATCTCCCCAGTGGAATTCAGCGAGTGGGCTAGCCCTATTGTTCCGGTACTCAAAAGTGATGGCACGGTCAGGATTTGCGGCGATTATAAAGTAACTATTAATCGTTTCTCGCTACAGGACCAATACCTGCTACCTAAGGCAGACGACCTAGTTGCGACGCTGACAGGAGGCAAGATGTTCACCAAGCTCGACCTGACTTCGGCCTACATGACGCAGGAGCTGGAGGAGTCTTCGAAGGGCCTCACCTGCATCGACATACACAAGGGACTGTTCATCTACAACAGATGCCCGTTTGGAATTCGGTCGGCTGCAGCGATCTTCCAGAGAAACATGGAGAGCCAACTCAAGTCGATACCATGCACGGTGGTTTTTCAGGACGACATATTGGTCATGGGTCGGGACACTGTCAAGCACCTACAAAACCTGCAGGAGGTCCTCCAGCAACTGGATCGCGCAGGGCTGCGGTTGAAGAGGTCGAAATGCATCTTCATGGCAACAGAAGTGGAGTTTTTGGGGAGAAAGATCGTGGCAGTGGCATTCGGCCCACAGATGCCAAGACAGAGGCTATCAGGAACGCACCCAGGCCACAGAACGTCATGGAGCTGCGGTCGTTCCTGGGACTCCTCAACTATTTTGGTAACTTCCTACCGGGGTTAAGCACCCTTTTAGAGTCCCTACATGTGTTATTGCACAAAGGTGAGAACTGGGTATGGGGAAAAAAACAAGTAAAAGCCAGAAACATTTTATGCTCCAACAAGCTGCTTGTATTGTATAACCCGTGTAAAAGACTTGTGCTAGCATGTGATGCATCGTCGTACGGAGTCGGGTGTGTATTACAACAAGCTAACATTGCGGGGAAATTGCAACCTGTCGCCTATGCTTCCAGGACCTTGTCTAAGGCCAAGAGGGCCTACAGCATGATTGAGAAAGAAGCATTAGCGTGTGTGTTTGGGGTAAAGAAAATGCATCAGTACCTGTTTAGCCTCAAATTTGAGCTGGAAACCGATCACAAGCCCCTCATATCCCTGTTCGCTGAAAGCAAGGGGATAAATACTAATGCCTCAGCCCGCATACAAAGATGGCCACTCATGCTATCAGCGTGTAACTATACCATCCGCCACAGGCCAGGCACCGAGAACTGTGCGGATGCTCTCAGTCGGCTGCCATTGCCCACCACGGGGGTGGAAATGGCGCAACCTACAAACTTGTTGATGGTGGCGCCGCCCGCAGGCTTGTTGATGGTCATGGAAGTGTTTGAAAATGATAAATCATCTGTCATGGCCTACCAGATTAGGACTTGGACCAGCGAAGATCCTCTGCTGTCCTTGTAAAAACTGTGTATTGCATGGGAGCTGGGCCAGCATCCCCGTTGAAATGCAAGAGCCAATCAAGCCGTTCCAGCGGTGAAAGGACGAGCTGTCCATTCAGGCAGACTGCCTGTTGTAGGGTAACCGCATAGTGCTACCCAAAAAGGGCAGGGAGACGTTCATCTCGGATCTCCACAGCACACAACCGGGTATAGTAATGATGAAAGCGATAGCCAGATCCCACATGTGGTGGCCCGGTATCAACTCTGACTTCGAGTCCTGTGTACGGCAATGCAGCGTGTGTGCTCAGTTGAGCAACGCGCCCAGAGAGGCACCACTAAGTTTGTGGTCCTGGCCCTCCAGACCATGGTCGAGGATCCATGTTGACTATGCGAGCCCGTTTGTCGGTAAAATGTTCCTGGTGGTGGTGGTGGATGCTTTTTCAAAATGGATTGAATGCAAAATAAAAGCACCACCACCGCCACCATTGAAAGCCTGGGGGCGATATTTACCACCCACGGCCTGCCTGATATACTGGTCAGTGACAACGGGCCATGTTTCACCAGTGCCGAATTTAAAGAATTCATGACCCGCAAACATGTCACCTCGGCCCCGTTTAAACCAGCCTCCAATGGGCAGGCAGAGCGGGCAGTACAAACTATCAAACACAGCCTCAAATGAGTCACAGAAGGCTCACTCCAAACCCGCCTGTACCGAGTACTGCTCAGCTACCGCACGAGACCCCACTCGCTCACAGGGGTGCCCCCGGCTGAGCTACTCATGAAAAGGATACTTAAAACCAGACCCTCGCTGGTTCACCCCAAGCTGCATGATCAGGTAGAGAGCAGGCGGCAGCAACAAAATGTTAACGATGCCACTGTGTCACAGGCAATTGATTTGAATGACCCTGTGTATGTGCTAAACTATGGACATGGTCCCAAGTGGATCGCAGGCACGGTGATAGCTAAAGCAGGGAGTAGGATGTTTGTAGTCAAACTCGACAATGGACAAATTTGCAGAAAGCACCTGGACCAAACGAGGCTGCGGTTCACAGACTGCCCTGAACAACCCACAGCAGACACCACCTTTTTCTAGCCCACAACACACACCCAAAGGATCAACGACACCACGCCGGACCAGGAAATCGAACCCATCACGTCCAACAGCCCAGCAAGGCCAGGCTCACCTAGCAGCGCTGCAGGGCCAACTACACGCCAGCCCAGCGAGGGCACAGCCAACACACCAGAACAGACATTTGTAGCGAGGCGGTCCACCAGGGAAAGAAAGGTTCCCGACCGCCTCGCCTTGTAAATACCTTTCACTTTGACTTTGGCAGGGAGTGATGTTGTGAACCTGTAAAGCATGCACTCCCATGTTCTGCCACCAGGGAGTGCATCCCCTGAAGTCCCAAGGGATCCCAGCATCCCTTGGGAGCACTGTATATAAGCCGGCCCCTCAGGCCTGTTACTCACTCTGGAGTGTCTTAATAAAGACTGAGATCACTGTTACTTTAACCTCCCTGTGTGCAGTCTCATCTGTGTTAGGAACACAACAGTTTGCTTACCCGATACTGGACTCCCAAAACACGCACGCTATTCCGAGCTACGTCACAGCTAAGCGAGTCCCAGGAGGACAGAGAAAACATTTCAAGGACACCCCCAAAGCCTCCTTGAAACAATGTAACATCCCCACCGACTGTTGGGAATCACTGGTCCAACACTGCTCAAAGTGGAGGAGAAGCATCCGGGAAGGCACCAAACACTTTGAGCACGCGGAAGCCAAGTACAAACAGTGGAAGGAGTGTACGCCAAGTCAAGCACCCCACCCACCCATCCCTCCAACTACCACCTGCCCCACCTGTAACAGAGACTGTAGATCCGCATTGGTCTCATCAGTCACCTTAGAACTCATTTTAGTGTGGAATTCAGTCATCCTCGACTCTGGGGAACTGCCTAAGAAGAAGAATTTAATATTTGTATTTTAATAGTGACATGAAACTACCGAATACCAGATCTTGTCTATTCAGTGTTTTTTAAAAATTAGAATGATTTCAAGAATCTCTTCAAGAATCTGGAATACAGTTTTTATAGGTTTTGCTACATGGATGTTGTTAACAGGACCGAGGGCTTCACCTCTCTGGAATATCTCAATTCATTTGTCTTGAGGGATATGGAGAGTATCAGTGAAGTCCACGTCTTTCCTTTTGGTTTTTGGACAAGAATAACTTATCTTTAATGCCTTGTCGAGAGTTTGTCCTCCCAGATGTGTACAATATAGAGCATGTTACGCTCATAATAAAGGATGAAACTGAGTACTGTGTACAATGAGCAAGTGTGACCTTAGTTCCTTTAATAAGACTCAGAGTGCAGGTACCCCGTCGGTGGCCTGCTTATATACCGTGCTCGCAAGGGATGCTGGGATCCCTTGGGACTCCAATAGGTAGGCCCTCTGGTGGTCATGTAATACAAGTTACAAGGGATTAAATACATAACATCACTCCCCCGTGAAGTCAATAGTACACTTATTTACAAGGTGAGATGATCTGGTTCTTTTCGCTGCCTTGTCGATCGTCTCAGTACAAATGCGGGTGTGGGTGAGTTGGTCAATTCTTCACTGGGCTGCTCGGCAGCCGGCCTTGCCGGGCTGCTGGCGATGGTGAGTTCGGCTTCGTGGTCAAACATGATGTCAGTTGCCACTTGTGTGTGTGTTGGAGGGTCAAAGTTAGTGGTGTCTTCTTCAGGTTGTTCGTAGCTGTTGGTGAACCGCAATTTAATTTGCTCCAAATTTTTTTTGTGCGTTTGTCCATTGGTCAATTTGACCTGAAACAACCTATTCCCCTCTTTGGCTATGATCGTGCAAGTGAGCCATTTGGGACCATGTCCATAATTGAGCACAAACACAGGATCATTGATCTCAATACCGCGTGACAAATTTGCGCGGTCATGGTACACACTTTGTTGATGCCGCTTGCCCTCCACTTGATCATGGAGATCAGGGTGGACAAGAGAGAGCCTTGTTTTTAGCGTCCTTTTCATGAGCAGCTTGGCTGGGGGAACCCCGGTGAGTGAGTGGGGTCTGGTAGCTGAGTAGCACTCAGGACAGCCGGGTCTGCAGGGAGCCTTCCGACACACGTTTCAAGCTTTGTTTGATGGTCTGAACTGCCCGTTCTGCCTGGCCATTGGAAGCGGGACAGCTGTGACATGTTTGATCCCATTGCGGGACATGAATTCCTTGAATTCAGCACTGGTGAAGCACGGCCCATTGTCGCTGACGAGGACATCAGGCAAGCCGTGCGTGACAAACATGGCTCGTAGGCTTTCAATAGTGGCCGTGGATATGTTTGCAGACATTATCGCACATTCAATCCATTTTGAGTAAGCGTCCACGACAACCAAAAAACATTTTGCCTAGAAATGGGCCCGCATAGTCCACGTGGATCCTCGGCCACGGTTTGGAGGGCCATGACCACAAACTTAGCAGTGCCTCTCTGGGTGCATTGCTCAGCTGAGAGCAAGTGATGCACTGGTGCACGCACGACTCATGCCGACAGCGTGCGTGCCCATCTTTGGATGCGGGCAGAGGCATTGGTGTTAATCCCTTTGCTCTCAGAGAACAACGATATGAGCAGTTTGTTATCAGTTTCAAGCTCAAACTTGAGGCCAAATAAGAACTGGTGCATTTCTTTTACCCATAAATGCACGCCAGAGCCTCTTTTTCAATCATGCTGTAGGCCCTTTTGGCCTTGGACAAATTCCTGGACGCATACGCGACCGGTTGCAAAATCCCCGATTCGTTACTGTAACACACACCTGACCCCGTGTGGCGACGCATCGCAAGCTAACACTAATCTTTTACAAGGGTTATACAGGACAAGCAGTTTGTTTGAACACAACAGGTTTCTGGCTTTCTTAAAAGCAGTGTCTTGTGAATTCCTCCATATCCAGTCATCTCCCTTGCGCAGTAGCGCATGTAGAGGTTCAAGCAGGGTGCTGAGTTTAGGACTGAGATGAGGAGAAACTTCTTCACTCAGAGTTGTTGACCTGTGGAATTCCCTGCCGCAGAGAGTTGTTGATGCCAATTCATTGGATATATTCAAGAGGGAATTAGATATGGCCCTGACTGTTAAGGGGATCAAGGGGTATGGAGAGAAAGCAGGAAAGGGGTACTGAAGGAATGATCAGCCATGAACTTATTGAATGGCGGTGCATGCTCGAAGGGCCGAATGGCCTACTCCTACACCTATTTTCTATGTTTCTATGTTTCTATGCTTAACCCAGGTAGGAAATTACCAAAATAGTTAAAGAGTCCCAGGAACGACCGCAGCTCCATCACGTTCTGTGATCTCGGTGCGTTCTTGATGGCCTCCGTCTTGGCGTCGGTGGGTCTGATGTCATCTGCCGTGATTCTTCTTCCCAAGAATTCGTCCTCCTGCACCAGGAAAACACACTTCGAGCGTTTCAACCTGAGCCCAACGTGATCCAACCGACTAAGAACCTCTTCCAGATTCTTCAAGTGCTCAGTGGTGTCCCAACCTGTAACCAGTATGTCGTCCTGGAAAACCACGGTGTGAGGTGATACGTCCTTACTACACAGTATAAATGCACACGAGGCCCATGCTTGAGAGAAGGTCAGTCTGTGACCTGTCCTTTATTCCTTAGCACTCAAGGTGATGAAGGTGGGTAGAGCTTCCCCTTTTCTACCTGAAGGTCCAGGTTAGGAGTGTCTCCCACCTAGTGGTCAGTGTTCTCACGGTGTACAACTTAGGTCAGTTTATACATGGGTTACAATGCTGGTTGAATACATGACATCACCTCCCCCCACAAAGTCTTATTGGGATCACAGGTTGAGTCTCTCTGGTGGTTTACGCTCCCTTGTAGAGCGCCTGAGTTGGGGCTCCGGTTGTTGGGCGCTGGCCTGAGTGTCTGCTGTTTGCAGTGCCTCAGGCCTGTCCGGACTGCCCACAGTGACTGGGCTCTCCTCCCTTTGGTTCCAGTGTTCGGTCACCTGTGGTGGAGTGAACTCTATATCGTGTTCTTCCTCTGCTTCTTCTATGGGGTTGCTGAACCTCCTTTTTGTTTGATCCACATGTTTGTGGCAGATTTGTCCATTGGTAAGTTTAACTACCAGAATCCTATTTCCTTCTTTGGCAACCACAGTGCCTGCGAGCCATTTGGGCCCTGCAGCGTAGTTGAGGAAAAACAGGATCATTTACATCAATACATCGCGCCCTCACATTCCTGTCATGGTAGTGATATTGTGACTGCCGCCTGCTCTCGACAATTTCTTTCATGGTGGGGTGTATAAGGGATAATCGGGTTTTGAGCGTCCTTTTCATTAGTAGCTCTGCGGGTGGAACCCTTGTGAGCGAGTGTGGTCGGGATCTATAGGCCAACAGGATGCGTGATAAGCGGGTTTGTAGTGAACTCCCTTGGAATTGAGCATCCCCTGTTTGATTATCTGCACTGCTCGTTCTGCCTGGCCGTTTGAGGCCGGCTTGAACGGTGCCGTTCTAACATGGTTAATTCCATTGCCTGCCATGAAGTCCTGGAATTCAGTGCTTGTGAAGCACGGGCCATTGTCGCTGACCAACATGTCCGGTAGACCGTGGGCGGCGAACATTACCCGTAGACTTTCTACCGTGGCAGAGGATGTGCTTGAATTTAAAATGTCACACTCGATCCATTTGGAGTAGGCGTCGACAACAACCAAAAACATTTTCCCCATGAAAGGACCTGCGTAGTCCACATGGATGCCTGACCAAGGCTTGGCGGGCCATGGCCAGGGGCTAAGGGGGGCTTCCCTGGGCGCATGGCCCAGCTGGGCACACGTGTTGCACCTGCGAACACAAAGTTCCAGATCTGCGTCTATCCCTGGCCACCAAACGTGTGACCTGGCAATTGCCTTCATCGTGACAATGCCCGGGTGCCCATTGTGGAGTTCTCTGATGAACACCTCTCTGCCCATCTGGGGCATGACTACGCGGTTTCCCCACAGTAGGTAATCGGCCTGAATCGAGAGTTCATCCTTGCGCCTGTGAAATGGTTTAAATTTCTCAGGGCATGCCCTGTACGTGGCTGCCCAGTCCCCATTCAGGACACATTTCTTGACTAGAGACAATAATGGGTCTCTATTTGTCCAGACTTTAATCTGACGGGCTGTCACAGGTGAGTCTTCGCTTCCGAAAGCTTCAACAGCCATGACCATCTCAGCACCATGCTCGGTAGCCCCCTCAGTGGTGGCTAGTGGGAGCCTGCTGAGTGCATTGGCGCAGTTTTCGGTGCCCGGTCTGTGACGAATCGTGTAGTCATAGGCAGCTAACGTGAGTGCCCACCTCTGTATGCGGGCCGATGCGTTTGCATTTATGGCCTTGTTGTCGGCCAAAAGGGACGTTAGGGGTTTGTGATCTGTCTCCAGCTCAAATTTCCTGCCAAACAGGTACTGGTGCATTTTCTTTACCGCATATACACATGCGAGCACCTCCTTTTCTACCATCCCGTAGCCCCTTTCTGCCTGGGACAGACTCCTGGAGGCATAAGCTACCGGCTGTAACTGAACCTTGGCATTGACATGCTGCAACACACACCCGACACCATAGGAAGGCGCATCGCACGTTAACACAAGTTTCTTACATGAGTCATATAGCATTAATAGATTGTTGGAACATAACAAATTGCGTGCTCTATTAAAAGTCCTTTCCTGGCTGTCCCCCCAGACCTATTCGCAACCTTTGCATAGAAGCACGTGTAGCGGCTCTAGCAGCGTGTTCAATTTGGGAAGAAAGTTACCAAAATAGTTCAGGAGCCCCAGGAACGAACGCAGCTCTGTCGTGTTACAGGGTCTGGGTGCTCTCTGGATCGCTTCCGTCTTGGATGCAGTAGGGCTGATCCCGTCTGCTGCTACCCTCATCCCCAGGAATTCTACCTCTGGAGCTAGGAAGACGCACTTCGCCTTTTTCAGTCGCAGACCTACCTGGTCCAATCTGCGTAGCACCTCCTCCAGGTTGTGGAGGTGTTCTTCAGTATCGAAACCCGTATTGAGGATGTCGTCCTGAAAAACCACCGTCCCTGGAATCGACTTGAGGAGGCTTTCCATATTTCGTTGGAAGATTGCGGCGGCCGAGCGAATCCCGAACGGACATCTGTTCTACTCAAACAACCCCTTGTGTGTCGTGATGGTGGTCAGCTTCTTCAACTCACTCGCCAGCTCCTGGGTCATGTAAGCTGAGGTCAGGTCCAATTTTGAAAAAAGTTTGCCACCGGATAGCGTCACAAAGAGGTCCTCCGCTCTCGGTAGCGGGTACTGGTCTTGGAGTGACACCCGATTGATGGTGGCCTTGTAATCGCCACATATCCTGACCGACCCATCCGCCTTGAGCACCGGCACAATCGGGCTCGCCCAGTCACTGAATTCGACTGGCGAGATGATGCCTTCCCTCAACAGGCGGTACAATTCGCCTTCTATCTTTTCCCGCATCACGTACGGCACCGCTCTGGCCTTGTGGTGTACTGGTCTGGTGTCCGTGTTTATGTGAATAACTACCTTGGCCCCCATGAAAGTGCCAATGCCGGGTTGAAATAATGAGTCCAATTTGTCCAGGATCTGTGAGCATGATACTCGCTCCACAGAGGAAATTGCATTGACATCGCCCCATTTCCAGTTCATGACAGCAAGCCAACTCCTCCCCAGTAGTGCGGGATCGTCCCCTGGGACAATCCAGAGTGGCAACCTGTTCTTCGAATCTTTGTGGGTCACGACTACCGTGGCGCTGCCTAGCACCGGAATGATCTGCTTTGTGTAAGTCCGTAGCTGTGCGTCAATCGGCGATAATTTTGGCCTCCTGGCCTTGGATGCCCACAACTTTTCGAACTGTTTGATACCCATCAGGGACTGGCTGGCACCCATGTCTAACTCCATTGATACTGGGATGCCATTGAGGAGCACTTTCATCATTATCGGTGGCGTCCTGGTGTATGAACTGTATACGTGCTCCACATGAACTTGCTGAACTTCAGCTTCCAGCGATTTCCCCCAGTGTCCATTTCTGCAATTTCTGCAGGTATTTTGCTCATCTCTGCAAACTCCAGCTGAATGTCTGCCTCCACGCCTCCAGCATGAGTTGCGGTTTGAAACAAAAGGTCCCTTGCCAGTCGATCGTCCCTGACTGCCCCTGTTATTGTCCTTGAGTGCACCATTAACAGATGTTGATGGCCCCATTACTGGCCGCATTGTCCCTTGCAATGGCGTGAATCACTGTTCAGCTTGCCATTGTCTTTGTCGAACTCCCCATCTGGGTTCGACTACATGTTGGGGCATGCCTGACTGCCCTTGTCTGCCTGGAGAACTGTGTGCTGCTTTAACTCTCTGTCCCAACCATTCCTTAACACAGTACCTCTCGTCTGTTCTGTTAGTGGCCATGCTCGCGTGATTTAAATCCCAGTTTCTTGTCACCATTGATACGTCCTTACTACACAGTATAAATGCACACGAGGCCCATGTTTGAGAGAAGGTCAGTCTGTGACCTGTCCTTTATTCCTTAGCACTCAAGGTGATGAAGGTGGGTGGAGCTTCCCCTTTTATACCTGAAGGTCCAGGTTAGGAGTGTCTCCCACCTAGTGGTCAGTGTTATCACGGTGTACAACTTAGGTCAGTTTATATATGGGTTACAATGCTGGTTGAATACATGACATGAAGAACTGACTTTAGCAGGCTCTCCATGTTCCGTTGGAAGATTGCCGCGGCCGACCGAATCCTGAACGGGCACCTGTTATAGATAAACAGACCTTTGTGCATGTTGATGCAGGCGACGCCTTTCGAAAACTCCTCCAGCTCCTGCGTCATGTAAGCCGAGGTGAGGTCCAGCTTGGTGAACATCTTCCCTCCAGCCAGGTTCGCAAATAGGTCGTCTGCCTTGGGTAGTGGGTACTAGTCCTGTAGCGAAAAACGGTTAATGTTATTTTATCGTCCCCAAAAATTCGAACCGTCCTCTTTAAGTACCAGGACAATCGGACTGGCCCACTCGTTGAATTCCACCGACGCGATGATGCCTTCTCGCTGCAGCCTGTCCAGCTCAATTTCTACTTTCTCACACATCATGTACGGTACCGCCTGTGCCTTGTGGTGGATGGGTCCCGTACCGGGAATCAAATGGATTTGTACTGTCGCCCCCGAGAAGCTTCCAATGCATGGCTCGAACAATGATGGGAACCTGCTCAGAACCTGGGCACATGAGGCGTCGTCGACAGACGAAAGCGCTCAGATGTCGTCCCAGTTCCAGCAGTTTTTACCCAGCCAGCTTCTACCAAACAATGTGGGGCCATCCCCGGCACAATCCACAGCGAGAGTTCGTGTACTGTTCCGTCATAGGAGACTTTGACTTCTGCACTGCCAATTACAGACATTAGTTTCTTGGTGTAAGTCCTTAGAATGGGGCTGAGCTTGGGCCTGTGTGCCTTTTTGCCCCACAGCCTGTCGAAGGCCTTTTTACTGATTCGCACCCGTGTCCAGTTCCATAGATACTGGAATTTCGTTCAGTTCAACTTTCAACATTATTGGTGGACATTTCGTAGTGAATGTGTGTACCTTGTACACTTCTGCCTCTTCAGTATGAGTCTCCAATTCAGCCTGATCCCCACTGGATCGATTTTCCTTTGCAACGTGGTGGTTTTCAGGGTTTGCAGCTCGCCTGTACATTTGCTGGAGGTGTTCCATTGTTCTGCAGCTATTGTACGCATAGTGCTTGAAGCGACGTTGATGGGGCCAGTGATCACCTCCACAGCTCCAACAAAGTGTTAACTGCCTCACATTAACGATTGATGGCGGACTCTGGGTTATCTGAGGTTGGGTAGCAGCAGCCAGCATGTACATTCTGCCATGTATATTTCTGCTCGAAATCAACATTACTTTCTGCACTGTACTGGCTGAAACTTCTTTACTCTGCGAAATCTGTTTGGTGTTGTCGCTGATGTACATAAAGGCCTGGGCTATCATTATGGCTTTACTTTGACTCGGAGTTTCTACAGTCAACAGTTTGCGAAGGATTGTCTCATGTCCAAAGCCCAGTACAAAAAAGTCTCTGAGCATTTGTTCCAGGAATCCCTCAAATTCACAATGTCCTGCGAGGCACCTAAGTTCGGCGACTGGCCCTCCGATCGTTGACAGGTGTAGAACCGATAGCTCGCCATCAAAACGCTTTCATTAGGATTTAGGTGCTCCTGGACCAGCATACACAATTTTTCACAGGATTTCTCTGTTGGTTTTGCCGGAGCTAGGAGATTCTTCATGAGGCCATAGGTTGTTGCCCCACAGACAGTAAGGAGGATCGCCCTTCATTTAGCAGCGTTCTCGTCCCTTCCAGCTCGTTGGCCACAACGTATTGGTCGAGTCTCTCCACGAAGGCCTCCCAATCGTCCTCTTCTGAGAACTTCTCCAGGATACCAACAGTTTCTTGCATTTTTTCCCGGTTGTTCGTTACCTCGTTGCCAATTGTTACGCTCATAATAAAGGATGGAAACTGAGTACTGTGTACAGTGAGCAAGTGTGACCCTAGCTCATTTAATGCGACTCCAGAGAGCAGGTACCTCGTGGGTGACCTGCTTATATACCGTGCTCCCACGGGATGCTGGGATCCCTTGGGACTCCAACAGGTAGGCTCTCTGGTGGTCGTGTAATACAGGTTACAAGGGGTTAAATACATAACAGAGCAGAAGGATGCAAATCAAATGCTAACCAGATGAACTTCTTAGATGAGTAACCACCGTTTCTCTAGAGTTTCAGCGGATCTTTGGCCCAAGTTATGGCAGGCAATCAGAAGAACCCCCGGCCACTCAGCCGATCACACCTGTGCTGATTCTGTGAAATAATTGTCCATTTAATCTAATTTAGTGGCTTGAAACAGTGAAATATTAAAAGAGATTAGACTAGGTGAGCTAAGTGGAGAAAAACACTGGCAGGAGTCTTCAGGAGCAATGTAGCTTCTTCTTTTGCTGTGATATGCTTCGATTCCATGAAGTGGCTTTGATTCATCAAATGGACTTGTCTTATATTTGACTTTTCCTTACATGCTTTTTTTCTTAACCTGCAATGGAACAAATAATACCTTTTCTGACAATTAACACGACTTACTATGGATGAGAGATCACTCTGAGAATTATACAGCACTCCCCCCCCCACAAATCAAAATAAGTTTGCTACCAAAGATATTAATAATAGCACCGACACAGTAACCTCACCGGTCTTATCAGCTGTTAATTCCTCACTCTTATTTTCTCCCTGTCTTTGAGAGTGTCACTCATAGGCGATCCCTCGAACGAGGATGACTTGCTTCCACATGAGTTCACAGATGTTTCAATGAAGGACCCGATGTTCCAGTCCTGAACTCCAGTTGAAAGGGTGGAAGATGCCTGTGCGTGGATTTTTTTAACATGTGGTGACCGTTGCTCACCAGCCACCACATGGGCTTGACAGAGCTGGGCCTTTATCCAGTGGCAAGGGTTAACCAGGACGACTGGAGGCCTGCTCTGCTGCATGGACCTAGTGGGCACACATATCGCGGTGTGGGCTGGCCCGTGCTGCCCCTGGGCCCTCAGCTCTTCTGGGCCCCATACCCTCATTTGCTGCGCCTCTGCCACAGTCTCTCACCGCTCCTCCACCACAAACATTCGCCGCACCTCCGCCAAGATCTCTCACCGCTATAGCCTTTATGAAATTTATTATTGAATCTGCTTCCACAGCCCTTTCAGGTAGTGCGTTTCTAATCATCAAAACTCAGTGCGTTGAAAAAGTCTCCCTCTGATAGAATCTAGTATGTAGTTTGCAATACAGTACAGAAGGAACACTTAGGGCCAGCTCCTTGTTAGATTAATCCACAGCATGTGTCTGCCATGGCTGAGTTGGCAGCACTCTCGCCTTTGCTTCAGAAAGTTGTGGAGTCAAGGCCCACTCCAGACTACCATAAAAGATCTCGGCTGGTACTCCCAGTGCAGTACTGAAGGAGTGCTTATGAACCAAACTGGAAATCTTACTACAAAAGCAAAAAGCTGCGGAGGCTGGAAATCGGAAATAAAAGCAGAAAATATACTAAATCATGCAATGGGCATCCTCTGGTGCCTCCTCCAGGTGACAATGGTTTATTTTGCAGCCTATAACAGCGGTGACAAACAATGTTCCCTCTAATTTCTTTAGGTACTGAGCGGGCCACGAACAACTCCTTTGAGCATGACCTTTTCGTCTGAGAGCAAATTTTACAACAAGAGCAACAACTTTTATAACGATGATGACAGTAATAGCAACTACTAAAAGCGTTTTTACAGTAATGCTATGTTACCACCCTACTGTCTCAAATCATGAGACAATCAGACAAGGTCCCATACAAGTGTAACATAACTTCTTTGCTTTTTCATTCAATTCTCTAAAAATGAATCCCAGTGCTTTATTTGCACTTTTATGGCTTTTTTTAATCAGTATTGCTACTTTTAATGATTTGTGAATCTATACCCCTAGATTCATTTGCACTTCTACCCAATTTAGACTAATATGAGGGAGAAATTGGGGCACTTGCACCTCCTGTTATGGCTTTGCGGCTGGGCGCGGCGCTGACATCGCCTCCCGCCATATTGGGCAGGAGTTTAGCGGCAGCGCTACATCGTTGCACCCCAATCTCCTGCACCCAGAGATCGTGACATCACCGCCGTGCACATCGGCCTGGTAACGCCCCGGACCCGAAATTCACTTCTGCCCCATGCAGCAGCACCGGGCTAAAGCACATACTGCTGCAGGAGGTGTGGATCGGACGGTGGCTGCTATGGGGACAATGATTAAAGGTGAGGTGGCCTTGGTAATTAAAAAAAACTTACCTTATTGATTTTTTTTGCAGGTTCCTGCCTGCAATCGTTCAGCCCGCGCACTGCCTGAGTGCCGGACTGATCGCGTGGGATTGCCGCTCCCCTGGTGTTCCAGACAGGTCCCCTTCATATTGCAGAACCTGCAGCGATGGCTCTTCCCTTTAAGGGAGGGGAGGGAAGGCCCTTTGAATGTGGCAGCGCTGCACGGCCCAGTGTGCAGCGCTGCTAAAGTCTCCGCTGCGCCTGTTTCCGTTAGCGCTCCAGGAAGGAAGTCGAGTGCTTGATCGCGCTCCACCTGCTTCTTGGAGCGAAAACAGCAAATTTTTTTAAAGTTTGAAATCGTTAGCAACTGACGATCATTTTTCAAACTTTTAAAAATAAGCAGCCAAAACGGGGCAATAGTGAATTTCTCCCTCTTATTTTCGAAGGAGGAAGTCACCTCCTTATTCCTCCTACCAAAAAGCACACCTACACTTATCTATATTGAAATTCATTTGTCATTTACATGCCCATTCTGTTTCTGGTAGAATTAATTAAAAGCTTTTAATTTGTCATGTACAAACTCTATTTTAAAAGTAAAATTACTTGTCAAAAATGACTGGGATATAAAAGCATCACATAATAATGCATTAACACTTCAGAAACGTCACTCAGTTACATGGTCATGCATCGATAAACAATCCAAAAGCCCAAGGTGAGCTGAAAGCGGCATATCTATTCGTGCGATTAGTGTTAATTTAAAGTTTTCAATGTATTCGCCCATCCCTCATGTCACTATAGCAATGACTGCACAAGCAGCAGGAGCTGACGTGCTGAACGCCCACATAAGTAATAGAATATTAATCGCAATGCAATCAGGCAACCAACAAATATAAAGTGCCGTAGTCTTTAGTTCACAGTATTAAAAAGAACTGAACAATTGAACAAGAATGTGTATCCATTTTTTTAACTTCAATCAGTTCCATTAATAAACATTGTCTTCTTGAACCAGCACACCCGCCATGTAACATGTCAGAAATGCAGCACTTATTCACAAGTGCAGAAAAACACAAACATAATTTGCGTCACCGAATTAAAAACAAAAAGCAGGAAAAGCTATGGATCCTGAAATCCCGCTCCACTGCTTCCCGCGAGTGCTTGACAGAAAAAGGTAAAAAAGATGGGCACCTACCTGTTCCTGCTGCGCCCGCCCACCAGCGATCCCGGTCCTGAGACCTCCTCTCCCCGCGCATCGCAGCGTGTGCACGTCGGAACAGACGTATGCTAGAGCTGGAGTCACATGGCACTGGGCAGCCAATCCAGGTACAGTATTTTCTCATTCATAATAATGGAAACTTCGTAAGTAGGAGTTCTCATTATTATGATTGAGAAACATCCCCCAACACCCAAACACAAAACATAGAAAAAATACATCACATATTTAAGATTAATTTAAATTAAAGTCTTATAAAAAAAACTGTTTTTCCGATTTAAAAAAAAAAGTTATTTGATTGTGGTTTAAAATAAACTTACCTTAGTCGGCAGGGTTTTTAAAGTTAAAATATGTTTTTTAAATTTTACTTTACTATGTTTTTGTGTGTTTTAAAACTCTTATACCTGTAAAAGTAAGCTATGTGCCTGCTATTACCAGGCGCAAGAGTTTTCAGGACATTCGCTGGGCAAGAGATGGGTAAATACCACAATCTTGCCCATGCAAATGTCCTGGCTGTGGGGATAGGGAGAATCTGTCAAGCCAAAGCTTGGCAGATTGGAAATGGCAGTTTTTGGCACATGTGCATCGTGCGCCGAAAACCGGCTTTTGTGATGTCTTCCCGGTTCCGTACACACTCCGTTCAGACCTGGGGAGGCCAGGATTTCTGCCTCAAACATACATCTTTCTTCCTGGACAGGAGATCCAATCAGACTGACTTGGAAATGTTTACTAATATGGTGATGTAAAGGTGTTAATTTACAAATATCGCTTCTCATGCTTTTCTCTCAAACATTCGCCACAATATTAATCCCTGCTCTTATCACGAAAAGCGTTGCATCATTTTAGGTACTTCGCAATTAAATAACGGGAAATAAACTTCATTGTACTCTCAATTTTTAATCTCCTATTTCAAACATTTATACCAAATTTTACATTATCGGTTTAGTCAAGTATTTTCTGTGTCTTTCTCAATAAACAAATAGTGGTTTTCCCTAAAGTAGCCTCCAGCAATTTTTATATATCATTACATAACTCATGTTTCTATTAACACTCTACTAAACTTTTAAGAGGAAATCTATATTTCTATTATTCTTGGGATTTGTTACGACTATAGAATGACAGACAAAATAAAATGCTTTGTGATTTTCCCATTTTTTGTTTCTCTTCCTAAATGTCTTAATGATATATTTTTAAAAATGCAATAAAAAATAATGTGTAACTCCTACAAATCCTCTCCTGCCCTCCCTTTCATAACACCACAAATCCTCTGCTACTCTCCATTCCACAACAACAGGATTGTATGTTTGTGTAAAGCTACTCACTTCAGTCGATTGCTCAATATCAGATATTGATACATTTCAATTTTAAAACATTTGACGCATTTCGGAGCCTCTTTAAAAGTGTTTGGACTTCAAGACCTGGTTGAAACCAATCGTTTAGAAACATAGAAACATAGAAAATAGGTGCAGGAGTAGGCCATTTGGCCCTTCGAGCCTGCACCACCATTCAATAAGATCATGGCTGATCATTCACCTCAGTACCCCTTTCCTGCTTTCTCTCCATACCCCTTGATCCCCTTAGCCATAAGGGCCATATCTAACTCCCTCTTGAATATATCCAATGAACTGGCATCAACAACTCTCTGCAGTAGGGAATTCCACAGGTTAACAACTCTCTGAGTGAAGAAGTTTCTCCTCATCTCAGTCCTAAATGGCTTACCCCTTATCCTTAGACTCTGTCCCCTGGTTCTGGACTGCCCCAACATCAGGAACATTCTTCCCGTATCTAACCTGTCCAGTCCCGTCAGAATTTTATATGTTTCTATGAGATCCCCTCACATCCTTCTAAACTCCAATGTATAAAGGCCCAGTCGATCCAGTCTCTCCTCATATGTCAGTACTGCCATCCCAGGAATCAGTCTGGTGAACCTTCGCTGCATTCCTTCAACAGCAAGGACGTCCTTCCTCAGATTAGGAGACTAAAACTGAACACAATATTCCAGGTGAGGCCTCACTAAGGCCCTGTACAACTGCAGTAAGACCTCCCTGCTCCTATACTCAAATCCCCTAGCTATGAAGGCCAACATACCATTTGCCTTCTTCACTGCCTGCTGTACCTGCATGCCAACTTTCAATGACTGATGTACCATGACACCCAGGTCTCATTGCACCTCCCCTTTTCCTAGTCTGCCGCCATTCAGATAATATTCTACCTTCGTCTTTTTGCCACCAAAGTGGATAACCTCACATTTATCCACATTATACTTTATCTGCCATGCATTTGCCCACTCACCTAACCTGTCCAAGTCACCCTGCAGCCTCTTAGCGTCCTCCTCACAGCTCACACCGCCACCCAGCTGAGTGTCATCTGCAAACTTGGAGATATTACACTCAATTCCTTCATCTAAATCATTAATGTATATTGTAAATAGCTGGGGTCCCAGCACTGAGCCCTGCGGCACCCCACTAGTCACTTCCTGCCATTCTGAAACGGACTCGTTTATCCCGACTCTCTGCTTCCTGTCTGCCAACCAGTTCTCTATCCACATCAGTACATTACCGGTAATATCATGCGCTTTAATTTTGCACACCAATCTCTTGTGTGGGACCTTGTCAGAAGCCTTTTGAAAGTCCAAATACACTACATCCACTGGTTCACCCATGTCCACTCTGCTAGTTACATCCTCAAAAAAATCTAGAAGATTTGTCAAGCATGATTTCCCTTTCCCTGTAACATTGGTCTCCGGAACCATGGCACCAAAGAAGGAAGAACATGTTGCCCTCATCACTATGGCAACCAGGTAATTAAGTGTTATTTTTCCTGCATTGCAACAGTGACTACACTTCAAAAGTACTTCATTGACTGTAAAGCGCGTTGGGATGGCTGGTGGTCATGAAAGGTGCTATATAAATGCAAGTCTTTCTTTCTTTGGGCAAGGAACTTCAGGCAAGGCACAGATGCCAATACCTAAAATGTGCTGTCCGAGCCCCAGCCCAGGCCCAATCTCTGCTGGTGAATTCACGAAAATGCCATCTCGTTGTCCGCCTCCCCATTGAATGGTGCGAGGTTGCTGTATTTGAACGATTGATATGGACATTGAGGGCGAACTTTCCCCATGCCCCATTTGGGACGCAGCATTTGAATTTAATGAAAATTTAGCGGTCAGCGAGATGGGCAGCCAAATGCCCTGGAATTGGGAGTCTTTGAATCAAAAACAATCTGTGGGGTAGTATCAGAAGTGTGATTCCCCTCCGCGGGGCAGTAAAGGGGCAATAGAGGGGCAATAGAGGGGAGATAGAGGGGCGATATAAGGGAGATAGAGGGGCGGAAGTGCTGCATCGTGATGACATCTCATAACACGTCCCACCCCTTCTTATCTTTCTGTCTCTTTTTCTCTCTCTCTTAATTCAATCTTTCTGTCCCTTGCCTTATTCCTCTTTCTACACCTGATTTGACATTGAATTCACCCACTCTAATGTACACTTCCTTCTCAGTCCTTGCGCTATTTATTTCACAATCCTTCAATCTGATTGGTTAAGGCATTACACAGTTGCTTGACCTGCTCACTCTGGTCCCAGATGCGCAGTTTCACTCGCTGTGACGTTATCAGCTCACACTTTCAGCAACATCCATCGTAAAAATTTAATAACCTACACGTACAAGATCAAGTCTAACTAATGGCAGACGCAGTTAGATGCCCTGCTGCAGCAAAATCCAGACTCAATGGTGCAATCCAAAATGCCATCAAGTGTATGAGCACCGTGAGTCTTCTTTTAAAGTTGGGATCCTTTCCTTGGGTTATTTTTACAGTAGGACACAGAATTTAGGAGGAACTATGACTGCCCTCTAATGCAAGAAGGTTGTAGCCACCCTTTTGAAGTTGAGTATAAACGTGAATTATTGCAGTCGTTAGTGGTGCTCTAGCCGTATAACTGCCCAGCGTGACACTAGACTGAAAATTCTTTATTAATGTAACAAAATGTAAATACACAAACATGTTTATCTAAAATCTCATGTGTTAATGAGAATCATAAATAAACATGGGTATTGGTCTGCTTAGCAGTTACATATAATTTATTCATATGCAAACCCAACTCAATTAAAATCACTTGTCGATAACTTAATGGACTAAAAATACATAATTGAGATTTAAAATTTAGATTAATGTCTTAACATCTTCCAAGGGGTGGTGTGAATCAGCGCTATTTCTGTCAGCATCCTTACTGTAGTGCTCAGTCTAATTAATGGCAATGAAGTGCATGGTTAGAGTAGGATTACATTCCGAGGACTGTGTGACACAGATAGAGATGAATAATGGAAGGCTGCCAATGTAGGTGATGAAAGTCCTGGTCCCAGGTTTGTAATAAGAAACCTGCCTAGGTGACTTCTTTGTCATTGATTGCTCAGGGCTTGCGTAGTTCAGACGCCGTGTGCCATTGAGTGTGAGGTATATACATGTGTTAAATAAAGAACTGCTCCAGAAATACTGATGACTTTCCGAGCTCTGTAACATGATGTCGTTCATGACCTTCTCCAAAGTCCCTTCAAATTGTGCATTTTTAAGCGAATATTTACAGATTCTGGCATTTTTAAAGCTGGAAAGGAAGGTGCTTGTTCTGTATTTAAAAGATAAAAATATATTGCATTTGGGTTCATTGAGGTTTTCCCCCTTTAACCTCTTCAGTTGTGTGATAGTTTTAATTGCTTTAAAATTAATTGAATAGGCCAGTGTTCACATTTTACACACATTTGATATAATACTGCAGTAGATATCAATAAATATCCTGTATTGCTTTCATTTCATATGTCACCATGATAATTGGCATAATCATTTTATGAATAGAATTAGATTTCCCTTAGATTTGTGATCTGAAAGGTGTGAAGGAAATCTGTATTAAAAGGATAAAGCCTCAATTTAATTAACATTTGAAACTAGTATTAGTTGGGAGCATGGTTATCGCTGAGTATTAGTCATACAGACACATTTCTGGCATCAGGCACCGAAATGTCATTTCACTTAAATAATATATTCAGAATTAAAATTATACAGGATCTAATTCTGATTGATGTTAGCCAAGACCAATCATTTTCATATTCTGTATAATTAAAAAGGAATTCCTTGACTTGTCGAAGAATACCTCAAAGATGTGTGGCTTTCTTTGAAAATCAGGCGTTTATAATGATGTTCCACAGAATGTCGAACTGTGGGGTTCTTTTATAATGAATTTTTTTTTTAATATTGGAAAATCAGATCCTGCTGTTTTATATTATATTCAAGAACTGCTGAGGACTGTTTGACTAAACTGACTTTTTTAAGCTGTCAATCTGATGAAAGGAGTGTGGGGCTCTCTAAATGTATGCTGCCATTTGCTATCCAAATTCAGTGCACTTAGAATTCAGATTGTGTTGGTTGTATTCATGCTCCCTGGGGTGAAGAGCATTTACACTGTGTAGCAGGGAAGAAAGAGTGCTCTCCTCCAGAAAGAGCCTTTTGCAGACGCTTAATATATTTGATATACTTAATATTGTTGTCAGGCATTGGGCTGACTTGAGGTAATTAAGAAAAAGGGATAACTTGCAGCGTGCAGAGTGCTCTGTACTTGCTCACAAAAGTGTGATAATCAGCACTGCTACAGTAGCCTGCAGACAGCCTGGTCCTAGAAATTGAAGAGAATCGCAATTCTGAAAAAGACTTCGTTTGAGCTAACACATTCCTATATTCTGGCATTTTACCCTCTGCACTGGAGACTACAGCCTTCTGCTTCAAGCCTGGGACACGGAAGGGAACTCTACAAGCAGGTTGCAAGGAATCTGGGCTACTCCAGACTTGTTATGGTTAGTTTAAGTGATCCTTCCTTGATCTTTTTATGCAAATCGGCCTTTCAGTCTAGCGGTATTAATGTTACATGCTTGTCAGTTTAAAAAAAAGACTTATTGGGATTGTTGTGGAGCGAGAGCTCACCGCGTGGTATTCCCTGTGCAGTTACAGTTTAATTGAGCCTATTTTTCTCTCGGTTGTAAGTGATGCTATTTGCATATTTTTTGCATTAGTATGCGGCAGTGTGATACTAAATGCTCTGCAGAGTTGGAGAAAGGTGAATTTAATTTTGAGCTTTTATTACACTCTGGAATGTTCTGCTATGGAAAAAGGTTAAGAATATCGCCTGTTTATATTTTCCAAACATCAACTCTTGACATCTAACACACGTGCTTACACTAACTATAATATTTTATTTTAGTTAAGGGTATTGAGATATAAATTCATAAATATATTTGGCAGTGGTAAAATTATAGGGCTAGATAAATCTGGCATTCATAAATTCCTCCTAGATTTCAGAACTTTTCCCATTCGGATTTCTAGGCAGCAAGTAATGGTACTTCTTTACCAAATGATGCTAATCGCTTTGATCTTTTTTTGAAGTCACCAGTTTTCAATGGGCGCTAACTGTCTAAACTAATAGTTTCAGACCTCAGAGTAGCCTTTAATTACTTGTGGCATTCAACTTAAGTATTGGCTTACTGGATTTTTCACAGACAAGTTGTAAATGTATCAAAATGGGAATTTATGCATCCCAGTTTTGTCTAGCTGATCGCATTTTGCCATTTGTTCACAGCCAATTAACTAAAATGCCAACAAGCTTTTAGTGCATAGGAGATTGGCAAGGAATAGGAAAGAGTTCTTGCTATATTGTGCAGCATCCAGATGTCTGTGCAGGACTGCAGGCTGTTAATAAAGAATTAATAGCTGTTAGAGAGTCAGAGGCCTGTGGAACAGAAACTGTTGCTCGTAAACGTTTAGAAAGATCAGCAAGAGTACAACTGAAGGACAGGTGCCATTCGGGGATACACTGAAGGTATACGGTACATCTGTACATGTGGCTGGATTCTATCTATTAGTCTGAGGAAAATACAAATATACACTAGGGGTGGAAATGGCTATTTTTCAAATGAGGCATCAAATTTAAAAATATTCTACTTGTAAAGAAAATGCTTTCTCCATTTCATACAGCAATCTGATATGTTCAACCCTAAGTTATGATTGCCATAAACATGTGTTAAATTATACTTTTACCCACTAGTTATCAGCTTTCCATTCATGGGGTGATACAGATGAGAAATGTTATTCAAAATAAAAGGTGCTAACAGTAAATCATTGTTACGCTGTATGTGTGTAAGGTGCATGCATGTTAATTGATATAGAGATAACCAAACTCTAATTGTTTCCCACATCAGAAAAGATCATTAATATCTGATCATGTATCTCGGGTCAAGGTTTTTAACGATGTAATGTAAGCTGTTCAGTGACTTATTCTTGTTGATACATTTCAGCATTTTCCGATCAGTCTTGAAAGATACGTGTGGGACTGTAAAAAAGAGCTCTCTGAATAGTTGGTCAATATGTAATGATGATTGTGCTTGGGTGAAGGGATTAATTTAGAACTCTGTGTTGCTGGCTGTCATATGCTAAGTATAGTGAGAAGTAGAATAAGTTGGTGTGTAATCATTTTGTTTTTTGTTATAGTGCTATGACTTATTCAATTTTGCAACTGTATTAGCACTTAACTTGAATACTTCAGGATTCTGATTCACATTAGGAACTGCTGAGTCCTGGAAAAAGCTTTGTTTGTTAAGAGAACTGTTAATTGTTTATAGATAATGAATAAAAACTTAGAATCAATGTAATATAATTGAACAAAAATGATATGACTGTAAAAGCCAATGTAAAGTTAAGGAACAGATATTTGCCTGTCAAGTCTATCCCATTGTTTTCGTATATGTTCAATACTTAATGCTGACAACTTTCAGCTTCCTCCTGTCTCAATGCTATCAATACAGAACTTTGAAAGCACTCATTTTTAGGAGTAAAGTGGAACATTTATGTCAAACTTTCTTGGCTATTCACATGAATGATGTTTAGAAATGGTGCGGTAGAAACAAGCATTAGAGAAATGTTAAAACATCATAAAAAAATACTTTGAAGCGCTCAGACACAAGTTAAAGATCTCAGTTGTTTTTCAGGAGGGCTGAGAAATGGTCTGGCATTCTCTGAGTTACAATGGAAATAATTGTTTTGTTGAAGATGAAAAATTATTGTAAATTATTTCTGAATGCATCTTTCTAAAGGGTTTAAACTCTTGACCTTGCTTTGCATTTACAATCATAAATATTGAGTAACATGTTACAAATCAATTGGAAGTGAGTTCAGATGGCATCATGAAGTGTAAAGCGTAAACTTAAACAGTTTGCAAAATCATTCAAATCACAATCTTTATAAAACTGAATGAACTTGAAAATTGCACGTGCTAACTAGTATAAATTGTTAACTTGTTTTTGTGAATGTCACTGACATAGTTAATTGAAAATAGTCTCAAACAGCTGGAAGATAATCATTGAACTGCATTAGAACAAGACTGTGTATGAGATATAACACGGGCTTCTCGAATTGATGCTGCATGTATGCCACAGAACCAAAGGTTGCAAACTGAACAGTAAATGAAAAATACATTTCATGCACCACACTTGCAATGTTTGACTTTGGAATCCAGGTAAGTTGTAGTACATCATTTAAAATCTTTCACCAAACTCTTGGCTGAATATTAAACGGCAACCCTTCAACTGGAACTCGAGCACCATATTATAAAGTTTTTTCATATTTACCAGCCGTGTGATTTTTAAGTTAGAGCAATTAAAGAGACATGTGTATTTGAATACAATGTAGTCCTCTTATGCCCATTTCTTTAAAACCCAAATGATGAACACCTTCTTCACTTTCTCTGATTGCCCCATCTAGTGCAGCATCTGTATTTTTTCTTACAATGTGGTCTTTGAATATTAATGTAATCTTTGCTCAACAGTTAAACAGTCCCACCGGCTTCTGGTGGGAGTCAGTGTCGGAGCATGTAAATGAGGGCCAGGAGTTAAAATCTCTCCGACATCATGTTCCGGGGGGGGGCATGATGGTTTGCCACCCACTATTGGTCCCCCACGCCCAATTACTGCCACGCGTTAAAATCGAGACGGAGAATCTTTTTTCAGAAGTGTATACTAAGACATATCTGTCGAATTTGTGTCTTACAATTTTTATTGCAATATTTTTAAAACAAGTCAATTTCCTGTTGTTTACTTCTGACCTTATGGGGGAACTGGTGATTTATTATTACCTGTCAATCTATGGAGGAACTTATCTAGCAACAGGAAATACCCTTTAAATGACCTCAGCATCTGTCCAACAGCAATTAGCCTACAATTGACCGTGACAGCAGCTAGATATTTTGGCCTTAAAGGAAAACAGCAGTTTCACACAGCTCTAATTTAGCCGCAGAATAATGTATTGTTTGTTACAAAATGTTCCTGTCCTTATAGAATAATGTGGGTGGGTGGGATATGCTTAGTAGATGTCTGGAGGAGCTGACTTGGGATCCATACAGTTATGGGGGGGGGGGGTCCGTCTGTCATTATCATGCATTCAGCGAGTTGCCAGCAAAAAACATGCTCCCATTAGGCGGCTGGCTGAATTAGAGGCAGGACGTCGAGCAGTGCGGCCACTGGTCAAGGGTCTGCAGTAGCAGCTTAAAGGGGAGGTGTATGTTTTGGTCAGGAGTGGAAAGGAGCAATCCTTGTGGAACAGCAGGCGGCATGTCCAGAAGCTGCACCAGCAACTACATCAGTTCTCAAATCTGAAAAGTCACAAGCTACTGACACAAAAATGTCTCCAAGCTGTATGTGACAGCGGCTGGAGATGCCGTTAAATATCAGCGGAAATCACTGCCTCCAATTTGTATCAGCACGGTTGTTGGGCTGAACCAGGAACTGATGGTAGTCAAGCAGGGAGAGACATAAATGGCGGGGGTTTCTGAATTATATCACTTTACCCCTAATTGCATGTACGCATGAGGCTTACATCTGTTTCTGACGGGACCTCAGGCTGCCAAGTATCAAGTCCATCTGAAAATAACATCACAGACTTGAACAACATCACAGGTGCTTTGCTGCTATACACAAAAGTTCTGAAAGAAAAAGTAATGGCAGCAGCTTTATTTGGTCATCCTCATTTAAAGGGTCAATAGGAACAAGAGTCTTGCACAGATCTGATTAAATGCTGGTCGTGAAATGTGAATATTTATCAATTGCACTATTTAAATAAGATCAAATCTTTCTTCGGCCGCGATTGCCCCTACCTTGGCAGGTCCATGGTGGGCAACATTGGTGGTGAGTCCCGGCCTCGCTGATGGCTCCAGCCCACTGTCCAAAATGATTTTTCTCTGGTTGGGCTTGTTAAGCCTGTCCAGTTTGTTTCTCGGCAATTGAATGAAGCGGGTCTGATGATGTCATCAGCCGGTTGCCTTAAAGGGACCATACACAAATTAATTTTGACAGTTGTGCTGTCAATGTTCTACAGCACTGAGGTGCAGCAAACACCGACAAACTGCACAGAGGTGCACGGCTGGACCCAGACTCTCCCATGACTCCCTCCAAGGGCTTATGGAGGGAATCACAACATGCAGGGAGGTTCTCTTCCCTTCCAATGGGCGGAAGAGACCTCCCAGGACACCAATACAGCCTGGTTGCACATTGTACAGGAGGACCAGGCTGCAGTGGCGCAAACCTTTCAATGATCTCAGTAGATCACAAAATGTTACTGCAAAGCCACAATCAACCTCATCCTGCTATGACACTTATCATATTCCCATCACTCTACCTTCCCTACCCTACTCCTGCCCATCCTTACACCAACTTACCTTGCACCTCCGCCCATCCCTCTCGATCTACATTATCACTTCCCAATCTCACCAGCCACCCCTCACACACACCCGCATCCTGATGCAGTCATACCAACTAACAACAGACGGGTCGGCGCTCTGGGTGTTTTATGCAATATCTATGTAAAGTTTTTGTTAATGTGGTGTCAAACATCGAATCCTTTATTTTCAACACTTTGCGTTCTTGGGCAGATCTATATGCACCTTTGGAAGTGGCTTAGTGAGTTCTAGTGAATGGTGAGACATAACGGTACTCCCTGTAATGGTGATGAGTGTGAAAGGAATGGCTTGGGCATTGCAGGGATGCTTTATGGTGTTGGTGTGGGGTGGTGCCAACCTGGCGCATCGTGTGGCAGCCAGGGTGTACAGCATCAAGTGAAGTAAATGTGGTCATGGTGAGGCTATCCCTGGTGTCCCAGACAGCAATGTGGTCGGGTGCTGATGCAGTGTATCCTGTGCAGCATCAGGTAATTGCAGAGAAGGTTGGTGTTGTTGGTGCTGCTGCTGGTGTGTCTGGTGCTGCTGGTGTTGGGGCTGATCGTGGTGGGATTCTGAGGACCAAGGTCGATAGTTTCAAGGACACCGTTGCTAATGGAATAGATGGCAGGTGAACTTGAGATGACAGAAGTGATCTGGTCAGTGGTGAGAGAGGTTGTTCCAATGAGGATGGCGCTGGATAGTTTACTCCAAACACCTGCAACCTGCATCAAGTCCAATCTGTCTTTCAAATGCAGTTATCAACAGCTTCTGAGCTTGGAACGTGAACAGTTGTGAGATGGGAGCTTTTATAGTGGATTTGCAGTTGTCAAGTAATGAGCTGATTCTATGGTAACACAACTGCCGACCTGATTACCTGATGTGATCCCTAAGCAACGTGGACCCTGAGGACAACTTTGTAAAATGTAATGGTGAGCTCAAAATACTAATTAATGGGCTGCTAACAAGGTCATAATGACTTGAATTGTCTCCCCTGCTGGTGCGTGTTGCGTCTATTCAGCACTGACAGACCCGACATCTGGGAAAGGCGCGTGGCAGTGGTTTGATAGCAGGGTCCTGACCCACTATCAAAACATTTTTTCCCACCCGACCCACTACTGAATGCGCCCGCGGACCCCCTCCCCCCAAAGAAATTCCCCCCTTAGTGTTGATTTTGTGATTAACCAGCACTATGAAACCTCTAATTTCCTTTATATTACAGTGTTGGCAACAGGGGAAGCATTGCAATAAAAGGGAGTTTGCGCACTTGTCTTCAAAAGGCACATGACCAGTGATGCTTCTCTGTGATCTACCTCTTCCTCTTCGCCCACCCATAAGATCAGGAACGTTGACCTTTTTCTGTAGCGACTTCTCATTGCTTAAAATTGCTCAAAGTTGTGAACCTGATAATTGTCTAACTGTAGCTGCATTGTTTCTTTAAAGTTGTGACTGTTCTGGCTTCTATGCAACTTCAACAAACTTTTCTTTGTGTGCTTCAAAAGATCTTACTGCAATAAAGATGCACTCTAAACATGTAAGTTGTTGGTTATTCCACTGTTGGCAAAGGTACTCCATAATAGACATGGAGTGAGATCCATACAGTGTAACGTGTACCTTTGTAAATGAAACAGACTGTAACATATTTATTAAATGCAGTGCCTGTACTAAAAAACAAAGGCTTTAATTCTATGGGTCAATTCTTTACTCATGGTTTGGTTACTACCAAGGGCACATTTTTTGATATGAGGAATAAATCTATTGCTCCATGCTCAGCATTGACATATTGTACAATATGACTTCAATATTGTAGAATAGGATTGTGAATCTTTGGAATGTTCTACCCCAAAGGTCTGTGGATGCTGAGCTGTTAGTTATATTCAAGGCTGAGATCGATAGACCTTGGATTTAGAGAAATCAAGGGATACGGAGATCGGGTGGGAAAGTGGAGTTACAGTTGAAGATCAGCCATAATCTTATTGAATGGTGGAGCAGGCTGTGGGGCTGAATGTCCTACTCCTGCTCCTATATCTTGTGTTCTATTATGCCAGGAATAATCGAAATTAGATAGTATAACTGTGGACAAACAAGAGTTTAAGTAAAAGCACATCCCACTGAATTAACTTTGTATCTTAGGGATGATGGAGACATTTTTAATAGTTTTCAAATACAATTAATATTGAGAAAATAGAAGTACCAGAGAATACCTGGAAATTGATATAAGGGAGAAAAATCAAAGAATAACATGCATGCATCAGAACACCACTGCTAGTTCCAGGCTAGCCATCTTGATTAGACAGAGGTTATTGTGGAAAATAAACCAAGAACAATTATCGTCCAACCTATGGCAATGACCCTCTCGAGGTACAGAGCTTCGGGCCCGAGTTTGGTGAACCTACCACCGACTTCTCCATGTTTTCTGGGCGCTCTCCCCTCCCAGCGAGTTTGGTCAGGTCTTCACGCCGGCAGGGAGAGAAAACCACTGGGGAACGTCTGCTGGTGTGCGCCGGCGTGCAACACCGGCAAAAGTCCTCCCGCCCGCTCACTCCCCAGGCTGGTCCGGGCAGCCCTCCACTCCAGCAGCAGAAGAGACCACCGTGTCGAGGCAGGTCTTACCTCAACGATGAGTATGAAGACCTGTAAGAAAAGGTTAGTACACTTTACACTTCTTTTCTTCATTTCTTTTGCAGGGATTTTGGTGGATGGCATCCTCTGGAGGGTTTGTAGTAGATTTTTAAAAATGTTTTGAAATGTTTTTTTTTCCCATTCCCCCCTCCCTGGGCCCCGACTCTAGCCTCAGTGTTAATTTGCCGAGGATCGCATTTACCGCCCAGAATCCAACCTACTGCCCGCTGCCGCCCAAAGTACCGTCAGGATCTTAGCGGTCCTTTCAATGGTACTTGGACGGAACTTAGGTTTCATCAAACTTGGGCCCTTTAAGTCCGTTGTTGCTTTTTTGATGTCATGGAATTTTACCATTCTATTTTTCTTATGCACCGAGCTCTCTAGCCTTATCTGAATGCCGGATAATTTCCTAACAGTGTCTGTCCTCTCAGGGTCAGAAGATTAGAAACAATTTTTACTAGTCATTAATAATCATTCAGCATTACCAGTACTATCAGTCTCCCTCCTGATACTCTCTGCAGTTTAGAAGAATGAGAGGTGATCTCTTTGAAAGATAGAAGATTCTGAGGGGGATTGACAGGGTAGATGCTGAGAGGCTGTTTCCCCTGGCTGAAGAGTCTAGAACTAGGGGGCACAGTCTCAGGATAAGGAGCCTATTGTGACTGTAAGCACTCTAGTAATGACTCCACGAGGTAAGGTATTGTACTTGAACTGTGGTGACCTTAGTCCATTTATTACAGCTCCTGAGTGAGGGTACAGCATGGTGATCTCCCTTTTATACCTGGTTACCTGTCATGTACAGGTGGCCCCGAGGTCTCCACCAATTGCACCCTCTGGTGGTACAGGCATAGTGCATACAGTGTGAAGATACATTCTTATGTAACTGTACATTGAGTGTACAGGGAGTATACTTATATTATACATACACAACATCACTCTCCCCTAAGCCTTGTGCCATTGGCCTTTGCATTGTGTGCTCTGGCCCTAGATTTGAGTGCCCAAAGCCCTTGCACCTTATCTATGCTTTGGCTAGGCTCTCCCCTGTAGACCCCCAAATCCTTATTGTCACAACATTGGGAAATGGTCAGCAGTGGATGGTTAGAGGCTGCAGTGGGGGTTGAGTGGGTTCTGGGTGTGATCCATGTGTGTCCATTTCCCCTTCTCCCCACCCCCCATACATAGACCATGTGTGTGGCTCAACACCTGCATATTTATACATGTACAGAAGGAAAGAACAACAAAAAAAAGGAACATAGGATTAATTACATCACTGTTTGGGTTCTGCAGTAGTGGAACAAGTACATTTTACAGATAAGGTACATACGTAGTATCACAGTCTTGCCCCTGGATTGTGTAGGTGCAGGTGGGTGAGGACGCTAGTTCCAGAGTAACCGGACTGTGTCCAGGTTGTCTGATGACGGCGCTGCACCCCCTGCCAGCTGGGTGGGCTCGGATCGCTCACCTGGCTGAGTCTCAGGGCCTTTGCCATTGCCTAGTGATGGGCAGAGCCACAGGAGTGTGTGGCCTCCCTGTTCTCCTTTGAGGGCTGCAGTGTCTCCTTGCTGCCATTCAGCGGTAGTGGGAGCCTGGTCATCCCAGGTCCCGTTGGGAGGGCTGGAGGGTACTAGCCTCTTGCTCCCGGTACTGGCCCTAGTAGCCAGAGGGGTAGAGCCAATCAGGGGCAGGGTACAAGTACTGGTGCCTTTGCCGTCCACTGATCGCTGACCCTCCAGCTGGTATGCTCCCTCTGATGTGTGGTCACGGTCTCTGGGACATCACATTGGTTCCGGAGGCACAGGCTACATAATCGGATAGCCCGCTGGACTTGGGTGCTTCTGATGGGAGGTTGCCCTTGGTTTTGTCGGCGTACATGTAGAACCCGGCATCGCACATCATTTCTTCATTTACTGTCATAATACATTGGCTCCAACCGCAATCGCCCGATTCAACACGGTTAGTTATATTTACATACTTGCATTTGTCAATTACACCTTTTATATGTGTATTACCGTCATCTCTGTACAACGAGTGGAACTGTCCCTTTAATTGTGATGGGTTGCCGGTCTCCTTTAAGAGGGCCTTGCAATCTTTACCCCAATCCGGTTCGCTGCTCGGCATCATGTGTTGCTCCCTCAACACTGCCCCTCGTGGTCTGGTTGCCGCCATCTTTACTAAAGGCGCTTCACCTCGTGGTGCGGGCACTATCTTCTTTCTCTCCACGAGGTAGGCTGCAGTGATCCTTTTCTCCCCAGGTTCTGCCACGGAAACAGGGAAGTTACCTTCTGTGCCGATTTTCTTCCTCTGGAGTCCTGCCACTGAAGCCTGGAAGGTAAGGTCGGGTCGTTTGGGCTGGATCATCTCACCGTTGGGTTCAGCGGTCTGCGTCTTCTTCACGCAGTCGAGTTGAGTGGCTGATTTCTCAGGTGTCGTGCTGGATCCAAATTCGGGGCTGCATAGGACGTCGATCGCGGAGGCTGCAGGTTTTCCCAGCTCCAACAGATTTGTTTCATCCATCTTTTTCCTAGCAGCATTGGACCATCATCAGAAACGATCCACAAAGGTAACTTGTGCATCGCGCCGCCATGGGACACTTGGACATCCACGCTGCCTACGACTGAGATGGTGTCGTTTGTGTAGGTGAGCAGCTTCACTTGGATCGGGATCATTTTAGGTTGTTTGACTGGGTTGTCCCAAAGTTTCTCAAAGGCCGACATCATTCATCAGCGATTGGCTCACCCCTGTGTCCACCTCCATCGTGACTGGAACGCTGTTGATTTCAACTTCCATTTTCAACGGAGAACTCTCGGTGGAGCAGGTAAACACTCCGTATACCTCTTCGTGGGGCTGAGCTGCTTCATGGACTCTCTCTTCATCGTCGCTGGAGTCTGGATGATCAGCCAACTCTTCATCGACTCGGTGAGTAAAGTTTCTCTTGCACATTCGCTGGAGGTGGCCATTCATGTTACAACCTTTGCAAGTATAGTCTTTGTCGCGGCACTGGTGGGCCCTGTGATTTCCTCCACAGCGCCAGCATGGGGTTGGCCCCATATGGCGCACTCAGGGTTGCGGGACTCAGGGTGCTGTTCTCTCTGCCTTGAGACCGCTTGCAGCAGCCTTGCCTCTAAAAGGCGCCAGGTGAAGCCGATCCAAGTGAAGCTGCTCACCTACACAAACGACATCATCTCAGTCATAGGTTCACAGTACTTGCCAGGTTAGAGTCCTGGGGGTGAGTCATCTGCTTGGAATCGCAGGCTGAGGCCATGAAGGCCTGGCTCACATTAATTGCCTTCTGCAGGATGACCATGGTGTCCACAGAATGCAGCCTGTGGAGAAGGCCCTCGTGGCCGATTCCAATAATGAAGATATCCCGCAGCGCTTCGGTGAGGTGGTCACCAAAGTCACATGGTGCAGCCAATCGTCTGAGGTCTCCAGCATATTTTGCGATTTCTTGGCTTTCTGGCCGCCGGTGGCTGTAGAACCGGTGTCTCGCTGTTAGGATGCTCTGTTTAGGTTTGAGCTATTCCTGTATTATCGTTACGAGCTCTGCATATGTTTTGGGTGTTGCCTTCTCTGGAGCTAGCAAGTCCCTGATATGGCCATAGACAGTGGGCCTACAACTGCTGAGCAGGATGGCTCTGCACTTATCAGCCAGCGAGGTCGGTGTGTCTCCCGCCATGTCGTTCGCAATGAAAAAGTGTTCGAGTCTTTCCACATTCTTCCCCATTGGCGAATTGTTGAAAGGTGCCAAGGTTAGCCATTTTTCACGTGGAGATTCGTAATCTCGTCGTCAGTTATTATGTCTGTAAGCACTCCAGTAATGACTCCACGAGGTAAGGTGTTATACTTGAACTGTGGTGACCTTAGTCCATTTATTACAGCTCCTGAGTGAGGGTACAGCATGGTGAGCTCCCTTTTATACCTGGTTACCTGTCGTGTACAGGTGACCCCGAGGTCTCCACCAGTTGCACCCTCTGGTGGTACAAGCATAGTGTATCCAGTGTGAAGATACATCCAGTAGTCTTATGTAACTGTACATTGAGTGTACAGGGTATATACTTATATTATACATACACAACAGGGTCGGCCATTTAAGACTGAGATGAGGAGGAATTTCTTCACTCGGAGGGTGGTGAATCTTTGGAATTCTCTACCCCAAAAGTGAATGCTCAGTCATTGAGCAGATTCAAGGCTGAGATCGCTAGATTTTTGGACTCTAGGGAAATCAAGGGATTTCGGGATTGGGTGGGAAAGTGGAGTTGAGGTCGAAGACCAGCCATGATCTTATTGAATGGTGGAGCAGGCTCGAAGGGCCGTATGGCCTACTCCTGTTCCTAATTCTTATGTTCTTGTTATCTGACGCCTTTTAATGACTACAACAACAATGAAACCTTTTAGTATGCGATGGATTAATTATTGAATTATTTTTTTCTGGTCATGCCACACACAGAGTTAAAATACTTTGCAAAAGCCAAATACTGCGGATGCTTGAATCTGAAATAAAAACAGAGAATGCTGAAAATCTCAGTGGGTCAGGCAGCATCTGTGGAGAGAAAAACAAAGTTAACATTTCGGGTCAACAACCCTTAGCTGATTCAATAGTCAGCAAAGAATGTAAACTATTGGTCTGGAATGCCAAAGTCACATATAGGGGTTTGATTTATAACAGGGGGTACATTCAGAGTGGGTGGGGATGCTGGGCTGGAGGATACCTCGACAGGTAGTTCAGAGTGAGGCCTGGGCCACTTTAACTCCCAGACTTCATTTGAACAAAACAGGGCAGTTTCCTGCCTGAAATGGCCAGGAGTGAAACCGGGGCCACTGGGCAGGAGGCAACATCAGGGCACGAGCCTGACGAAACCAGGGACCCAAGGGAACAGGCCCCAACATAAAGTTGGTGCTGTGAAGGCGTACTGGCAACCAATGGAGAGCCAAGGTTGGGGAAGCCCAAAGACTTCTTCCAGGGCCTGGTGGATCATTCCTGCTTTAATTGAGGATTCCACGGTAAAGTTAATGTTTAAACTTAACTTGATCTTTTCTGGCCGCTTCAAGACCCCCACCACAGTTTTACCCTCAAGTGTGGCCTATGCAGGCCTCCCAAATCCAGAAGTTAAAATGCTGTTGCGGAGCCGATGGCAGCATTGGGTCATGACGTCCCGATGTAAAGTAGGCACCGGCCTGCCAAAGGTGAGAAGCCCTCCCCTGTCTGTTCGCAGGCAAGTTAACATTGTGCGGGCAGGAACACGTCAGGAACGCTGCGTGACACCATGCCATCTTAATCCCTCCCTGCCCGCACTGTTCCCACCGAGTGAAGTGGGGGTTAACATACACCCATCTGTGTCTGCTCTTGTGGAATAGAAGCTAGTTTAATATGCTAATATCCATTGAGCTATTAGTGTCATTCTGTGCCGTGCTGCCCCTGATCAATCTCTCGATATGGGTGAATGTCCTGCAGATACAGGTCTGGAGTTTCAAACTGTGGTAGACATTACCCTGGACCAGAAAATCTCCTTGATGTTTGGAAGTCTGTGAATGGCCGACAGCGTTTACAACCTCAAATGTAATTGCGAGAAATACTGGGCTGGATTTTCCCGGGTCCCATCCCGCGCAGTGTGGGCAGCCCCGGGACATGGCGGGAAGCTTGGAAGGTCAGGTTTCCCAGCATGCTGTGGGGTTCCCCACCCGAAAGTCAGCCTACTTGGCAGGCTGGCTTCCAGTCATGCGGGGAACTCGGAGAAGGAGGCCGCAGCGACAGATAAGTGCTGGGCCCGGGATGCTTGGGGAGGGGAGGGCTGTCCAAGCCTGAGGGGGGGGGGGTGGGGAAGGGTCAGGTCCCTCCCATGGGGGTCAAAGCCCAGGGAGGTCCAATCGGAGTCGCGATGGCCGGGGGGGTGGTGGGTCCGATCCCTAACCCCGGGGTCAAGTCCTGATCCCGGGGTGGGGGGGGAGCTCCAATCTCTGTGGGGTTGGACCCTCGACCCTGGGGAGGGCAGTCTGATGGTGGGTGAGCTTGGGGGTCCAGGAGGAAGTACTCCTGCTCCTCTCAGCATACAAGGATTGCTCCCCGAGGCTGAGGCCTCCTTGGTGCAGTTACCGGGAATCCCGAGCCCCGGGTCCCCGGCCGCCTGCAGTAAAACCTGCAGAGCAGGTTAAAGTCGAGGCTTCAGACCTCATTATAATATGTAAATTACCAACCCGCCTCCTGGCAGTGGGTCGGCAACCCGCTTACTCCCCATCCCGCCTGTGTGAAAGGTGAAAGTGGGTGGGTTGGAGGCGGTTTAGGGTCGAGGGTCACATTTTTTGAACTTTCACTTCCCCCCCACACCTCCAACCCACCTGTTCCTATCTGTGAAAATTCCAGCCGTAGTTTTTATGTTTTTTGTTTAAGTCTATTTTCAGAAGAATTTTGGATCTATAGTTATACGTTGCCTTAGCTCACCAATCAATCTGCGAGCTTGATGAGTACAAGAATAATCAGCGTGTCTATGGATCTCATAGAAACATGTAAAATTCTGACGGGACTGGACAGGTTAGATGCGGGAAGAATGTTCCCGATGTTGGGGAAGTCCAGAGCCAGGGGTCACAGTCTAAGGATAAGGGATAAGCCATTTAGGACCGAGATGAGGAGAAACTTCTTCACTCAGAGAGTTGTTAACCTGTGGAATTCTCTACCACAGAAAGTTGTTGAGGCCAGTTCGTTAGATATATTCAAAAGGGAATTTTGTGGCCCTTATGGCTAAAGGGATTAAAGGGTACGGAGAGAAAGCAGGAATGGGGTACTGAGGTGAATAATCAGCCATGATCATATTGAATGGTGGTGCAGGCTCGAAGGGACGAATGACCTACTCCTGCACCTATTTTCTATGTTTGTATGTTTCTATGGTAGTGGATAACTGTATGAGAAATATATCACCCTGTTTCAGTGGTTTTCTACATTAAAGCAGTGACTACACTTCCAAATGCACTTCATTGGCTGTAAAGTGCTTTGGGACGTCTGGTGGTCGAGAAAGTCTTTCATTTTTCTTTTTATGTTGAGATTCGGTGCCGGAGAATATATTTGACACACCAAGGAGAGCAGTAAAATTTACAGTTTGTACTGAATGTTGTTCAATCAAGTTGTCTTTCGCAGCCTAAGTTATAGTCTGCTGGCATGCTTATTCTTCCACCTCCTGAGGCCTAGGCAATCATCTGATGGCAAGTGATATATTCCCTTCGACTGCCAAGGGGTCTCTGTTCAACCTCTGGGTCTCGCTCAATTTATACGGATATTGGTTGGGTAAATGCACACCGGCTTATAAGGGAGGGATGTGAAGTCTGCTTACTGGAGTGGTCAGTGATACTGAACTCACGGAAAATATGATGGAACAGTAACCTGCAGCTAAAGAATAATGGAAAAACTGGAAAACACAGGTTGAAAATCAAAACACAATGACAGCCAAGGAAAGAAAATTCTGCAGCTATAGCCTATAGTCCCACTTTACTTCACAAGCCAAAATGTCCATTAAATATGAACTATCAAGGAAAAAGCAGACATTTTTAAACAATTATCAACAAGTACAGAATTACAGTCTCTGTCACAGGTGGGGCAGGCAGTTGTTGAAGGAAAGGGTGGGTGGGACTGGTTTGCCGCATGCTCCTTCCGCTGCCTGCGCTTGCTTTCTGCATGCTCTCGCCGACGAGACTCGAGGTGCTCAGCGACCTCCCGGATGAACTTCCTCCACTTAGGGCAGTCTTTGGCCAGGGGCTTCCGGGTGTCGGTGGGGATGTTGCACTTTATCAGGGAGGCGTTGAGGGTGTCCTTGTAATGTTTCCTCTGCCCACCTGGAACTCCCTTGCCCTGTAGGAGTTCCGAGTAGAGCGCTTGCTTTGGGAGTCTTGTGTCAGGCATGCGAACAATGTGACGGAGCTGGTTGAGTGTGGTCAGTGCTTCGATGCTGGGGATGTTGAGGATACTAACTTTGGTGCATCTATCCTCCCAGGGAATTTGAAGGATCTTGCGGAGAAATCGTTGCAGACATTTTTAAACAATAATCAACAAGTCCTTTGTTTAAGTCTGCCTGTTTTTCTTGCCAAATGAACCATTCTTCAGGATGATTGGATGAGATAAGCAGACAATATTTACAATCTTGTTCAAGTTCTCCATGTTGTCTCTGCTTTTTTTTTGCCAATTATCTTAAATCTGTGTCCTCCAGCACGTCTCCCACTGGAAACAGTTGTTTACTCTATCAAAACCATTCATGATTGTGAACACCTCTATCAAATCTCCTCTTAACCTTCTCTGCTCTAAGGAGAACAACCCCAGTTTCTCCAGTCTATCCACGTCACTGAAGTCCCTCATTCTAGTAAATTTCCTGCAGCCCGTCCATCAAGCTTAGACTGCCTCTCCTCATTCTTTCTATCAAAATGAATCACTTCCCACTTCTCTGCATTAAATTTCATTTGCCATGTGTCTGCCCATTTGACCAGTCTGTCTCTGTCCTCCTGAAATTTGTTATTATCCTCCTCACTGTTTACTATATTTCCGAGTTTCGTGCCATCTGCAAACTTTGAACTGATGCCCAATTTACACCCAAGTCCAGGTCATTTATATTTATAAAATGAGAAGATTTCTAACAACGAAGAACACTTCCCTCCAGTCCGAAAAACAATCGTTTAAAACTACCCTCTGCTTTCTATCCCTGAGTCAATGTCTTATCTACGCAGCCACTGCCACATTTATTCCTGTTGTGTTCCCAACAGAGATGAGACTGCACACAGGGAGGTTAAAGTAACAGTGACCTCAGTCTTTATTAAGACACTCCAGAGTGAGTAACAGGCCTTAGGAGCCGGCTTATATACCTTGCTCCTAAGGGATGCTGGGATCCCTTGGGACTTCAGGGGATGCACTCCCTGGTGACGGAACATGGGAGTGCATGCTTTACAGATACACAATATCACTCCCCCCACAAAGTCAAAGTAAAAACTATTTACAAGGTGAGGCGGTCAGGAGCCTTTCTTTCCCTGGTGGACCGCCTTGGTACAAATGTCTGTTCTGGTGTGTTGGCTGTGCCCTCGCTGGGCTGGGTTGGCCCTGCAGGGCTGCTGGGTGAGCCTGGCCTTGCTGAGCTGTTGGGCATGATGGGTTTGATTTCCTGGTCCGGCGTGGTGCCGTTGATCCTTTGGTTGTGTGTTGTGGGCTTGAGAAAGGTGGTGTCTGCTGTGGGTTGTTCAGGGCAGTCTGTAAACCGCAGCCTCGTTTGGTCCAGGTGCTTTCTGCAAATTTGTCCATTGTCGAGTTTGACTACAAACACCCTACTCCCTTCTTTAGTTATCACTGTGCCCGCGATCCACATGGGACCATGTCCATAGTTTAGCACATACACAGGGTCATTCAGATCAATTTCCCGTGACACAGTGGTGCAACCATCATTTACATTTTGTTGCTGCCGCCTGCTCTCTACCTGATCATGCAGGTTGGGGTGAACCAGCGAGAGTCTGGTTTTAAGTATCCTTTTCATGAGTAGGTCAGCCGGGGGCACCCCTGTGAGCGAGTGGGGTCTCATGCGGTAGCTGAGCAGTACTCAGGACAGGCGGGTTTGGAGTGAGCCTTCTGTCACTTGTTTAAGGCTCTGTTTGATTGTTTGTACTACCCGCTCTGCCTGCCCATTGGTTTAAACGGGGCCGAGGTGACATGTTTGATCCCATTGCGGGTCATGAATTCTTTAAATTCGGCACTGGTGAAACATGGCCCGTTGTCAATGACCAGTATGTCAGGCAGGCCGTGGGTGGCAAACATGGCCCTCAGGCTTTCAATGGTGGCGGTGGCGATGTTTCCCGACATTATTTCACATTCAATCCATTTTGAAAAAGCATCCACCACCACCGGGAACATTTTACCAAGAAACGGGCCCGCATAGTCGACATGGATCCTCGATCATGGTCTGGAGGGCCAGGACCACAAACTTAGTGGTGCCTCTCTGGGCGCGTTGCTCAACTGAGCACACACGCTGCATTGCCGTACACAGGACTCTAAGTCAGAGTTGATACCGGGCCACCACACGTGGGATCTGACTATCGCTTTCACCATTACTATACCCGGGTGTGTGCTGTAGAGATCCGAAATGAACGTCTCCCTGCCCTTTTTGGGTAGCACTACGCGGTTACCACACAACAGGCAGTCTGCCTGAATGGACAACTCGTCCTTTTGCCGCTGGAACGGCTTGATTAGCTCTTGCATTTCAACGGGGATGTTGGCCCAGCTCCCATGCAGTACACAGTTTTTTACACGGGACAGCAGAGGATCTTGGCTGGTCCAAGTCCTAATCTAGCGGGCCGTGACAGGTGATTTATCATTTTCAAACGCTTCCATGACCATCAACAAATCTGCGGGCTGCGCCACCATCAACAAGTTTGCAGGCTGCGCTATTTCCACCCCCGTGGTGGACAATGGTAGCCGACTGAGAGCACAGCACAGTTCTCGGTGCCTGGCCTGTGGCGGATGGTATAGTTATATGCTGATAGCGTGAGTGCCCACCTTTGTATGTGGGCTGAGGCATTAGTATTTATCCCCTTGTTTTCAGCGAACAGGGATATGAGAGGCTTATGATCGGTTTCCAGCTCAAATTTGAGGCCAAAACAAGGGGTACTGATGCATTTACTTTACACCGAACACAGACGCTAATACCTCTTTCTCAATCATGCTGTAGGCCCTCGGCCTTAGACAAGCTCCTGGAAGCATAGGCGAAAGGTTGCAACTTCCCCGCAATGTTAGCTTGTTGTAATACACACCTGACTCCATATGACGATTCATCACACGCTAGCACGAGTCTTTTACATGGGTTATACAATACAAGCAGCTTGTTGAAGCATAAAACGTTTCTAGCTTTCTCAAAAGCAATTACTTGTTTTTTTCCCCATATGCTGTTCTGACCTTTACACAATAACACATGTAGGGGCTTTAAGAGGGTGCTTAACCCCGGTAGGAAGTTACCCAAATAGTTGAGGAGTCCCAGGAATGACCACAGCTCCGTGACGTTCTGTGGCCTGAGCACGTTCCTGATAGCCTCTGTCTTGGCGTCTGTGGGCCGAATGCCATCCGCCGCGATCTTTCTCCCCAAAAACTCCACTTCTGTCACCATGAAGACTCATTTCGACCTCTTCAGCCGCAGCCCTACGCGATCCAGTCGCTGGAGGACCTCCTCCAGGTTTTGTAGGTGCTTGATGGTGTCCCGACCCGTGACCAATATGTCGTCCTGAAAGACCACCATGTGTGGTACCGACTTGAGTAGGCTCTCCATGTTTCTCTGGAAGATTGCTGTAGCCGACCAAATTCCAAACGGGCATCTGTTGTCGATGAACAGTCCCTTGTGCGTGTTGATACAGGTGAGGCCCTTCGAAGACTCCTCCAGCTCCTGCGTCATGTAGGCCGAAGTCAGGTTGAGCTTGGTGAATGTCTTGCCTCCTGCCAGCGTCGCAAATAGGTCATCTGCCTTAGGTAGCGGGTATTGGTCCTGTAGCGAGAAGCGATTAATAGTTACTTTATAATCGCCGCAAATCCTGACCGTGCCATCACTTTTGAGTACTGGAACAATCGGGCTGGCTCACTTGCTGAATTCCACTGGGAGATGATGCCCTCGCGTTACAGCCTGTCCAGCTCGATTTCTACTCTCTCCCTCATCAGGTGAGGTACCGCTCGTGCCTTGTGGTGAATGGGTCGTGCCTCTGGAACCAAGTGGATCTGCACCTTTGCCCCTGAAAAGTTTCCAATGCCTGGCTGAAAAAGGGAAGGAAATTTGTTCAGAACCTGGGTACATGAGGCCTCATCGACATGTGATAGCGCTCGGATGTCACCCCAGTTCCAGTGGATTTTGCCCAAGCAGTGTGGGGCCATCGCCCGGGACAATCCAGAGTGGCAGTTCATGCACCGTGCCCTTGTAGGTGACCTTGACCATGGCGCTGCCCAGGACAGTGATAAGCTCTTTGGTGTATGTTCTCAGTTTCGTGTGGATGCGGCTCAGGGCTGGTCTGAGTGCCTTGTTCCACCACAGTCTCTCAAACATCTTTTTACTCATGATGGATTGGCTAGCGCCAGTGTCCAGTTCCATGGCTACGGGTAAGCCATTCAGTTTTACATTTAGCATTATAGGTGGACATTTCGTCGAAAATGTGTGCACTCCGTATACTTCAGCATCTGCCTCCTCTCTCTGAGGCTCGAAATTGCTTTGATCCACCTTGGACCGATCTTCCTCTGCCACATGGTGGTTAGCAGATTTTGCAGTGCTTGCAGCTCGTCTGCAAGCTCGTTGGAGGGCACCATTGTTCTACAGCTCTTACAAACATACCCTTTGAAGCGGCATGAATAGGCTGAATGGAAAGCTCCACAACGCCAACAAGGTGTGAATTGTCTTGCATTCATCCTTTGTTGGGGACTCTGAGTCATCTGGGTCACCTGAGGCCTGCTGGCAGTTGCAGACTTGTGGTTTCTGCCCTGTACATTTCTGCTCGCAAACACAGTTCCAGTTAATTTATGAACATTGCTAGCACTTGTGTGCTGAGAGATTTGTTTGGTGTTATCACTGGTGGACATAAACGCCTGTGCTATCGTAATGGCCTTACTGAGGGTCGGTGTCTCTATAGTAAAAAGTTTTCGTAGGATGGTCTCGTGGCCAATGCCCAGTACAAAAAAGTCTCTGAGCATTTGCTCCAGGTAGCCATCAAACTCATATTGTCCTGCAAGTCGCCTTAGCTTGGCAACATAGCTCGCCACTTCCTGACCTTCCTTCGCTGGTACGTATCGAACCATTAGCACACTCTCCCTCGGGTCAAGATGCTTCCGAACCAGTATACACAGCTCCTCATACGACTTATCTGTGAGTTTCACCAGAGCCAGTAGATTCTTCATGAGGCTGTAGGTTGGTGCCCCGCAGACCGTGAGGAGGACCGCTCTCCTTTTTGCAGCGCTTCCTTCTCCGTCCAGCTCGTTGGCTACAAAGTACTGGTCTAGCCGTTTGACATAGGCTTCTCAGTCCTCACCCTCCGAGAACTTCTCCAGGATGCCCACAGTTTTCTGCATCTTTGCATTGGATTCGTATTCTCATCGCCAGTTATTGTGTTCCTAAGCAGGGAGGCTGCACACAGGGAGGTTAAAGTAACAGTGACTTCAGTCTTTATGAAGACATTCAAGAGAGAGGAACAGGCTTTAGGGGCCTGCTTATATACAGTGCTCCCAAGGGATGCTCGGATCCCTTGGGACTTCAAGGGATGCGCTCCCTGGTGGCTGGACATAGGAGTGCATGCTTTACAGATACACAACAATTCCCATGGGCTTTAATTGTGCTAACAAGTCTATCATCTGCTACTACATCAAATCCCTTTTGAAAGTCTAGATAGACAACATCAACCACACTACCCTCATCAACCCTTTCTGTTACTTCATCAAAGAACTCAGTTTTGTTTGTCTAAAACGATTTGCCTTCAACAAATCTGTGCTGGCTTTCATTTATTAACCCATGTTTTTCAAAGCGACAATTGCATTTGTCTCGAATTAGTGTCGTTATAGGATTCCCCACCACCAACACTAGGCTGACTAGTTTGTAAATGCTTGGTTTATCCCTTTCTCCGTTTATAAACAGGAGTGTAATGTTTACAATCCTCCAGCCCTCTGGCACCACTCCCATATCTAAGGAGGATAGAAGATTGTGGCCAGAATGCCCAATATCTCCACTTTTACTTCCCTCAACAACCCAGGATGCATTCCATCCGGACCGGTTGACTTTTCTACTTTGTGAACTGCCAACCTTTTAAGTACTTCCTCTTTATCTATTATTATCCCATCCAATTTCTCTACTACCTCCTCCTTTCATCATCATAGGCAGCCCCTCAAACGAGGATGACTTGCTTCCACACCAAAAGGGATCAGTTCACAAATGCTTCAATGTTATGTCCTTGGATGCTCTAATAATGATTCCACGAGGCAATGTGTTGTACTTGAACTGTAGTGACCTTAGTCCTTTATTGCTAACTCCAGAGTGAGGATCACACTTGTTGGCCTGCCTTTTCTGCTAGGTCAGGTACACCTGCACAGGTAACCTACAAGTCTCCCACTGCTGTGCCCTCTGGTGGCACAACTTGTGATAGCACAAACAGTAGCCATGTAGGATCCATGACATCACTCTCCCCCAAGCTTTTCATGCAAGTCACCTCTGCATTTACTATGCTCTGGGCTTTGCTCTATCTGGTTGACCTTTGGTGGGTCGTTTCTATCTTGGGTGAGTGGTTGGTGTTTCGTTGGCAGTAGAGTGCTGGTGGTTTCTGTTTGTGTGTGCCCCTGACCACTCCATCCTCTCCCTCCCACCCTCCCCCGCCCCCACATATAGATTATGCTGGAGGCTCATTTCATTCATAGATATTCCAGTCCTGAAAAACAAGTTTGCATTATATTTGTAGCTTTGTTGTGAGACAAGTAAATCAGACTGATGAGATATATTATCAATACATACTGGGGATCGGTAACCGGTGCCTAAGGACAAGCTAGTTCCAGAACTGCTGGATGGCATCCAGGCAGTCTGGTGGTGGCGCGGTGCCCAGTGCTGGCAGTGGGAAGCCGGTTGGCTCAAGTTGCCTGCTCTCGGGGCTGTTGCCTTTGCTCCTAGCATCGGTCAGGTTCACAGATGCCTGTGACTTCCCTATCCCTACTTTGCGCCCCGGGTCGCTGCTGCTCCCTGAGGAGCTGTTGTCTCGCAGTGCACAGGGAACTGCTGACTCGCTGGCCTGGGCATTGTTTGGTTTGGGATCCTGGCTGGTCCCGGTCTCATTTGGGAGAACCGTTGCGGGTGACCCTTCGTTTGCGGGTGTAGCCTTGGTGGCAATAGTGTCTGGGGGCAGCGCCTTAGCACAGTTTGCTCTTTCAGGCTCATGGCGGTTGGTGCCATCGGGTGTCTGAGAGGCGGAGCTGACCAGGGGCAGGGTATCGATACTGGTGCCATTACCCTCCTGAGATCGCTTGCTCTGCAGCTCGTGTGTATTGGCTGCTTGTGGCCACACTCCATGGTGCATAACTCTGGTCCCAGGGATGCAAGCTACAGTGTTGGGCAGCTCGCTGGACCTGTGTGCTCCCGATGGGTGTTTGCCCGCTGCATTGGCAGTGTGCAGTTGAAATCCTACATCACACAACGTTTCATTACTTATTGTGAATACCCTGTAGCTCCGATCGCGATCGCGCGACTTTTACTTGCTTGTTGTATGTACACAACTCTGATTATCAGTTACACCTTTTACCTCTAACTCACAGTTGCTATTACATTGCTTGAGTGTGTGGAACTGTCCCTTTAAGTGTGGTGGGTTGCAGGCCTCCTTTAAGAGAGCCTTGCTATGTTTACCCCAATCCTCTTCTCCGTTTGATGCCACGTGTTGCTCCATCAACGTTGCACCTCGTGGTCTGGCCGCCGCCATCTTTTTCTTCAGTGTATCACCTCGTGGTTCGGGCGCCATCTTTCCTCCATCCACGATGTTGACTGCGGTGATCCTCTTCTCCCTGGGTTCTGCCACCGAAGCTGGGGAGTCGCCTCTGGATCCGATTTTCTTCCTCCGGAGTCCGGCCACTGGAGCCTGGAAGGTGCGTTCGGGTCGTCTCAGCTGGATCATCTCCACGCAGTCGTGCTGAGTGGTCTGTGCCTCGGGTGCTGTGCTGGTCTTCTCTCTGGTGCCGGATTCACCCTCAGGTGAGGGCTTGCTTTTGCCTCTGAGTGCAGAGGACGTCGATCGCTGGAGGGGTGAAGGCTTCCCACTTCCAATGGATCTTCTCCATCCACCTTCTTCTGAGTAGCATTGGTCCATCACCTGTAACAACCCACAGAGGTAACTTGTGCACCGCCTCATCATGGAGTACCTTTATACCCGCACTACCAACGACTGGGATACGTTCCTTGGTGTAGGTGCACAGCTTTGCCTGAACCGGGACCAACTTGGGTCGTTCAGCTTGATTGTCCCATAGCCTCTCAAAGGCTTCTTGATTCATTACTGACTGGCTCGTCCCCATGTCCACTTCCATGAAGACTGAAACGCCGTGTATCTCGACTTCCATCCTCAATGGGGAACACTCGGTGGCGCAGGTAAACATGCTATATACCTCGTCGTGGGGCTGAGCTGCCTCTCTGCCTATCGTTTCATAATCCGCGCTGGATTCATGGCCATCTTCAGAATCTTCATTGACACAGTGAGTCATATTTCTCTTATCCATTCATTGGAGGTGGCCCTTTGTGCTGCAGCCTTTGCATACATAGTCTTTAAAATGGCACTGGAGAGCCCTGTGATTCCCTCCACAATGCCAGCATGGTGCTACTCGGTTAGCCCCCCTTGGCAGACTCTGAGTTAAGGGACTCGGGGGCCTGTTCCCTCTTCCCTGAGAAGGTTCGTGTTCTACAGTTCAACCTCTAAAAGGCGCCACTGGGTACCAGCTGGGTTTGAGTCCTGAGGATGAGTTATCTGCCTGGAGCCGCAGTTCGTGGTTGTGAATGCCTGGCTCACAGAGATGGCCTTCTGCAGTGTGACTGTAGCTTATGAAGAAGGCCCTCATGGCCGGTTCCAATGACAAAAATGTCCCGCAGCGCTTTGTTGAGGTGGTTGCCGAACTCGCACGGTGCCGCCAGCCTCCTGAGGTCTGCGACGTATTTCGTGATTTCCTGGCCTTTGGGCCGTCGGTGGGTGTGGAACCGGTGTCTGGCTGTGAGGATGCTCTCCTTGGGCTTGAGTTGCTCATGGATCAGGGTTACGAGCTCCTTGTACGTCTTGGCCATTGTCTTCGCTGGTGTCAGCAAGTCCCTGACGAGGCCATAGACGGTGGGCCCACAACTGGTTAGCAGGATAGCTCTGCGCTTGCCAGCCAGTGTGGCCGGGTTGTCTCCTGCCAGGTCATTTGCTGTGAAGAAATGGTTGAGCCTCTCCAAAAAGGCGTCACAATCATTACCATCGGCGAACTGCTGCAAAGTACCAAGGGTATCCATTTTCATGTGAAGGTCCATAATCTCGTCGCCAATTGTTATGTCCTTGGATGCTCTGATAATGACTCCACGAGGCAATGTGTTACACTTGAACTGTAGTGACCCGAGTCCTTTATTGATAACTGCAGAGTGAGGATCACACCTGGTGGCCTGCCTTTTATACTGGGCCAGGCACACCTGCACAGGTAACCTACAAGTCTCCCACTGCTGTGCCCTCTGGTGGCACACTTTGTGATTGTACAAACAGTAGCCATGTAGGATACATGACAGACCCGATATTCCAGTCCTGAACTCCAGGGGTGGAAGATGCCTGTGCGTGGATTTTTTTTAACAGATGGTGACTGTTGCACATCAACCACCACACAGGCTTGACAGAGCTCGGCCTTTATCCAGTGGCAAGGGTAAACCAGGACGACTAGAGACCAGCTCTACTGCACGGACCTAGTGTGCACACATATCGCAGTGTGGGCTGGCCCGTGCTGCCCCTGGGCCCTCGGCTCTTCTGGGCCCCGCACCCTCATTTGCCGCACCTCCGCCATGATCTCTTGCGGCTCCTCCGCCACAAACATTCGCTGCACCTCTGCCATGATCTCTCACCGCTCCTCTGCCACGATCTCTCGCCGCTGCTCCACCACAAAACATTCGCTGCACTTCCGCCACGATCTCTCACCACACCTCCACACCAAACATTTGCCGTACCAACGCCACGATCTCTTGCCGCTCATCCGCCCGACCTTCCCGCTCCTCCGCTGTGCCTGGGCCCTGCCGATGTTCCAGCCCACGCTCTAACTGGTGACCTGGGCCGCGATGATGTCACCCAGCCACCCACCTCGAAGATGTCGCACACTTGGAATGACTCACGCTGGAAGTTGTTGTGGCATGCCCTTTTATAAACCGGCCTGCGGTGGTGTTCTCTCGCAGGTCGGGGGGCCACAATGTTCCTGGCCCACCGCTCCAGCTCTTTTATAGCCCGACTTGCGGAGGTGTTCTCGAGAGGACACCATCGCAGGTCGGGAGTATAAGTGTTGGAGCACGGGCCCTTCAACACCCTGGATCTCCTCCTTTACTGTGACATTTGCAGCATCTTCTTCTTTAGTGAAGGCAGATGCAAAGTTCTCATTTAGTACCTCATCCACACCCTTTGCCTCCACAAGTAGACCTCCTTTTTGATGCCTAATATGCCCCACCCTTCTTTCGACTACCCTTTTACTTTTGTATGTTTATAAAAGACATGGGCACAGAGCTTGGAGACGGAGCTGGGTGAACACAATCAGAGTGGATCGCAAGCAGAGTGGGAGACTTTGGTGAGAGCAGGAATCGGTGGAGAGGAGGAAGGTGGTTGAGACGTCTAATTGAAAAGGAGGAGTGGAGCCACAGAACCCAAGGACTCTGAGTTAATAGTCCCGCGAGCAGACCTGTGGGAGATTGAGAGGTGCAGCCGAAGATAAGGTAGGCCCCAGAGCCCAGAGCCTGGAGGGAACGTGAGCGTCAGGGAGTGAAGTCAGAAAACCTAAAGTGACGTCAGCAAACGGGAAGGAGCTGATTGGTGAGTAGCTGGTGATTGTTTATTTTTAAATCTTGAGTTTATTTCTGTTAAGTTAGTTCATTATCTATTAAGTAGAGGCATGGCAGGGCACCTCAGTCCCATGGAATACGCACCTTGTGCCATGTGGGTACGCCAGGATGCTTCTCGAGTCCTGGACAACCACGTGTGCAGGAAATGTCGTCAGCTGGAGGAGCTCAAGCTCCAGTACTATAGAGTAGTGATAATGGGGGACTTCAATTATCCTAATATAGACTGGGATAGTAATAGGGTAAAGGGCAGAGAGGGGGAAGAATTTATGAAGTGTGTTCAGGAGAACTTTCTTGATCAGTATGTTTCTGCCCACCAAGGAAGGAGGCATTGCTGGATCTGGTTCTGGGGATTGAGAAGGTCAAGTGGAGCAAGTGTCAGTAGGGGAACATTTAGGGAACAATGATCATAGTGTTATACGGTTTAGATTAGCTATGGAAAAGGACAGGGAGCAATCTAGAGTAAAAATACTTAATTGGAGAAAGGTCAATTTCAGTGGGTTCACAATGAACCTGGCCCGGGTAAATTGGAATCAAAGATTGGCACGCTAAACTGACAGCGAACAATGGATTGTCTTCAAAGAGGAGATGATTCGGGTACAGTCGAGGTACATACTCACGAGAGGGAAAGTTAAGGCAACCAGAGCCAGAGCTCCCTGGATGATGAAAGAGAGAGTAAGATGAAACAGACAAATAGGGTGTATGACAAATGTTAGGTTGAGAATACAAGTGAGAACCATGCTGAATATAGAAAGTTCAGAGGGAAAGTGAAAAAGGAAATAAGAGGGGAAAAGAGAGAGTTTGAGAATAGATTGGCAGCTAACATAAAAAGGAATCCAAACGTCTTCTATAGACATATAAATAATAAACAGTTCGTAAAAGGAGGGGTGGGGCTGATTAGGGACCCAAATGGAGACCTACACATGCAGGCAGAGGACACGGCTGAGGTACTAAATGAGTACTTTGCATCTGTCTTCACCAAGGAAGAAAATGCTAACCAAAGTCATAGTGAAAGAGGAGGTAGTTGAGATACTGGATGGGATAAAACTTGATAAAGAGGAGGTACCATAAAAGCTGGCTGTACTTAAAGTAGATAAGTCATTAGAACGGATAGATTGCATTCTAGGATGTTGAGGGAAGTAATGGTGGAAATTGCGGAGACACTGGCCATAATCTCCCAATCCTCTTTAGATACAGGGCTGGTGGCAGAGGACTAGACAATTGCAAATGTTACACCCTTGTTCAAAAAAGAATGTAAGGATAATCCCAGCAACTACAGGCCAATCAGTTTAACCTCGATGCTGAGTAAGCTTTTAGAAACGATAATCAGGGACAACATTAACAGTCACTTGGACAAGTGTGGATTAATTAAGGAAAACCAGCATGGATTTATTAAAGACAAATCGTGTTTACCCTAGCCACTGACTCCATCCCTCTGCCCACCTCCCCACATATCCGCAGCATAACTAAGACCGCCTATTTTTATCTCCGTAACATCGCCCCACTCAGCCCTTGCCTCAGTTCATCCGCTGCTGAAGCCCTCATCCATGCCTTTGTTCCCGCTAGCCTTGACTATTCCAATGCACTCCTGGCTGGCCTCCCACATTTTACCTTACGTAAACTAAAGGTGATCCCAAACTCGGCTGCCCGTGTCCTAACTCGCACCAAGTCCTGCTCACCCATCACCCCTGTGCTCGCTGACCTACATTGGCTTCTGGTTAAGCAACGGCTCGACTTCAAAATTCTCATCCTTATTTTCAAATCCCTCCATGGCCTCGCCCCTCCCTATCTCTGTAATCTCCTCCAGCCCCACAACCTCCCAAGATGTCTGCGTTCCTCTAATTCTGCCTTCTTGAGCATCCCTGATTATAATTACTCAACCATTGGTGGCCATGCCTTCTGTTGCCTCGACTGCAAGTTGTGGAACTCCCTGCCTAAACCTCTTTGTCTCTCTTTCCTCCTTCTTGACGCTTCTTAAAACATACTACTTTGAACAAGCCTTTGGTCACCTGCACTAATTTCTACTTATGCGGCTCGGTGTCAAATTTTTGTCTCATAATACTCCTGTGAAGCGTCTTGAGATGTTTCATTACATTAAAGGGGCTATATAAATACAAGTTCTTGTTTAACAAACTTGATTGAGTTTTTTGATGAAGTAGCAGAGAGGGTTGATGAGGGCAATGCGGTTGATGTGGTGTACATGGATTTGCAAAAGGTGTTTGATAAAGTGCCACATAATAGGCTTGCCAGCAAAGTTGAAGCCCATGGAATAAAAGGGACAGCGACAGCATGGATACAAAATTGGTTAAGTGACAGGAAGCAGAGTAGTGGTGAACGGCTGTTTATCGGACTGGAGGAAGGTATACAGTGATGTTCGCCAGGGGTTGGTATTCGGACCACTGCCTTTCCTGATATATATTAACGACTTGGACTTGGGTGTACAGGTGCAATGGGCGGACACGTGGCAGAAAAGTGCGAAGTGATACATTTTGGTAGGAAGAATGAGGAAAGGAAATATAAACTAAGCGGTACAATTCTAAAGTGGGTGTATGAACAGAGAGACCTGGGGGTATATGTGTACAAAATATTGAAAATGGCAGTACAGCTTGAGAAAGCAGTTAAAAAAGTATACGAAATTCTGGGCTTCATTAATAGAGGCATAGCGTACAAAAGCAAGGAAGTTATGATGAACCTTTATAAAACATTGGTTTGTCCTCAACTGGAATATTGTGTCCAATTCTGGGCGCCACACTTTAGGAAGGATGTGAAGGCTTTAGAGAGGCTGCAGAAAAGATTTACAAGAATGGTTCCATGGATGAGGGACTTCAGTTACGTGGATAGACTGGAGAAGCTGGGGTTGTTCTCGTTTGAGCAGAGAAGGTAGAGAGGAGACTTGATAGAGACATTCAAAATCATGAGGGGTCTGGATAGAGTAGAGAGAAACTGTTCCCATTGACAGAGGGGTCCCAAATCAGAGGACACAGATTTAAGGTGATTTTCAGAAGAACTAAAAGTGAAATAAGAAAAATCGTTTTTACGCAGCGAGTGGTTAGGATCTGGAATTCACTGCCTGAAAGGATGGTGGAGGCAGACTCAATCATGGCTTTCAAAAGGGAATTGGATAAGTATCTGAAGGAAAATAAGTTGCAGGGCTACAGGGAAAGGACGGGGGAGTGGGACTTGCTGAAGTGTTCTTGCAGAGAGCCAGCACAGATTCTACGAGCTGAATGGCCTCCTTCTGTGCTGTAACCATTCTATAATTCTATTCCTTTCTATTACCCACTAATCTATTCTCATTCATTCTTTTTCATCCTCTTATTTCCTTTTTTAGTTCTCCGCTGTACTTTCTGTATTAATAAAGGTGAGAGAGAGATACCAGGAAATTATAGACCTGTTAGTCTGAAGTCTGTTGTGAGCAATTTATTGGAATCTATATTTAAGGACAGTGATGGAGTACTTAGAGAAATTTGAGATGGTTCGAGAGAGCCAACATGGATTTGTAAAGGGTAGGTCATGTCTAACAAACCTAATTGAATCTTTTGAGGAAGTAGCTAAAGTAGTAGTTAGAGAAATGTCTACGGATGTCGTTTATATGGACTTCCAGAAGGCATTTGGTAAGGTTCCACATAAGAGATTGTTAGCTAAAATTAAAGCCCATGAAATTGAAGGCAAATTATTGACCTGGTTAGGAGTTAAATTAGTGGATTAGTACAGGTACAATGTCTGTTTTCCGGCAACCTTGAACCGAGTCCGTGCCGGTTTTCGGGTTTCTCCGGATATCGGAACTCGCTGTTGGCGTTCTTCATCGCCTGCCGATCCTCCGTTCCTTGCCGCCCGCCGATTCTCACTGCCCGCAGTCCCCCCTACCCCTGGCGCTGCATTTTTTTACCGGTTTCCATATTTCTCGCCGCCCAATCTCGGCATCTTGGCTGCCTCAAAAATGTCCGGTTTTCGGACAATTCCGCTTTTCAGAATTCCAGATTCGGGACGTTGAACCTGTATACTAATTAGGAGAGTAGGGATAATGGGTATGTACTCAAATTGGAAAGAATTGACCAGTGGTGTCCCACAAGGATCTGTGCTGGGGCCTCAACTATTTTTGTTAATGACTTAGATGACACAATAGAGAGCCATAACTCTATGTTAGTCGATGACACAAAGTTAAGTGGCCTAGTAAGTAGTGTGGTCAGGATTACATTTCTAAGAGACATTGGTAGACTCAGTGAGTGGGCAAAACTGTGGCAGATAGTTTTAACCCAGGTCAGTGTGAGATAATCCATTTTGGACCAAAAAAGTATAGATCTGAGTAATTTTTTAATGGTGACAAGCTAGGAACTGTGGAGGTCCAAAGAGATTTAGAGGTCCCTGTACACAAATCACAAAAATGTCGTGGTCAGTTAAATCAAATAATTAAATAGGTTAATGGAAAATTTGGATAAGCTATACAAAGCCCTGCTTCGATCACACCTGGAGTACAGTTCTAGGCACTGCACCTTAAGAAGGAGTGCAGTGCAGGTCCACCACAATGTAACCAGGGCTCCAAGGCTTAAATTATGAGGAGAGATTACATAAACTAGGCTTGTGTTCCCTGGAATATAAAAGGTTAAGGGGTGATTTGTTCGAGGTGTTTAGGATTTTGAAAGGAATTGACCGGGTAGATAGAAAGGTGGTGGGGAGTCTAGGATAAGGGGACACAGCCTTAAAATCAGAGCCCGTCCATTCAGGGGAGAAGTTCGGAAACACTGCATTTTATTTTTATTGTAAATGTTTCATTAAAGGGACTTTTAATTACATTTGAGAATGGGAACATTTATTTTTCTTCCAGTTGTGCAAATTATTTAATTATTTGGGGATTTCTCATAAGCATATGGGAATTCCGTTCATAAATGGAATCCTCACAAGCTTATGAGGAATCTCCCTTTCTAATTGGTTGACCTGGCCCACGTGATCCCAGGGACATTTCTGAACCGCCTGCGTCCCTGGGATCCGTGGGCCTTTACGCAGGTGTACGCCTGGAGGCCCAGGACCCGAGGACCCCGAAGCCCATGAGCCAGCAGGTAGGTTTGGATTTTTTTCTGGGTTGGAGCTGTACTCCGCAGGTGCGCATCTGATCACAAATTATGGCCTAATGGAAATACCGGGAACCTTTCTTTGTCTCCTTTATACAGATATACATGCCTCCAAAGTTGAATCTCACACCAAAAGGCTGCCATTATAATAAATTCTATAGTGTCAAATCGTCTCATGGTAACAATCTGTCATTGTCAATCTCTCATTGGAACAAAGTATGATTATTCAAAGTTCACAAACATCAGTTGTTACAAACCTCTCATAACACATACTCGCATTACAATTCTCTCATTACTTTACACTCTGATTATTAACTTCGCATCAATAAAAAGGTCGCAAATCATTCATTTAATGCTTAATTCAGTGTGCTTGTAAACACTGTGGTCGGAATTTTGCCGGCGCTCAATGGGTGGCAGATCAGCTGTTAATTTTAAATGATTGACAACGGGCTGGGAACTCACTGTCAAAAACTACAGACTGGACTTTCCCGATGTTGGGTCTGTCAGCGCTGAGCAGATCTGACAGGCAACGGCAAGGGAGGCAATTAAAATCATTAGTGAACTGTTTATAGTCACATATCAATGTTTTTTTTCCCAGCTTCTTGGATTTGACAGGTCGCCAATCGATTTCCCGCTGTGTCTAGACCTCGTCTGTGAAGCTGAGGCAGGAGGGTAGTGGCCATTGAATCAGCTGATGAGTTGACAGCTTCAAATGTCAAGTCAAAGCTCCAAGCTGATTGAGATATCTTCCCTTAACCATTAGCTTCTCTAAGCTGCATTTCCCTACAGATGCTGCAAGTCTTTACACAAGTCTCCATGCAGTCTGGCCTCATTACCTCTCCCACCATTAACAGATCGCTCCTGTCCTCTCTATTTCACCAGCTATTCCATCAGCATCAGTGCACTTTATATGGTCTCAACTTGGTCCTCAGAATCCCACCACGATCAGCCCGAACACCAGCATCACCAACAACACCACCAACCTTCTCCGCAATCAACTGATGCTGCACAGGACACAGGGCATCAGCACCCGACCACATTGCTGCCCAGGACACAAGGGATGGCCTCACCACGGCTACATTTACTTCACTGGATGCTGCCACATAATGCGCCAGGTTGGCACCACCCCACACCAACACCATAACGGTGCCCCCCGCAATGCCCAACTCATTCTTTTCACACTCATCACCATTGCGGGGGGTACTGTTATGTCTCACCATTCACTGCAACTCACTAAGCCACTTCTAAAGGAGCACACAATTTGAAAATAAAGATTACAATGTTTGACACCACATTAACAGAAACTTTACATGAGCATTGCATAAAACACCCAAGTTGCCTACCCTTATGTGTTGTTAGTTGGTATGATTGCATTAGAATGAGGGTGAGTGTGACGGGTGGCTAGTGAGATGGGGATGTGATAAGGTAGATAGAGAGGGATGCGTGGAGGTGCAAGGTAAGTTGGTGTGAATAAGAATGTGTAGGAGTAGGGTAGGGAAGGTGGAGTGACGGGGATGTGATGTGAACCACAGCAAGATGAGGTTGCGTGTGGCTTTGTACTAACATTTTGTGATCTACTGAGATCATTGAAAGGTTTGCAACACTGAACCCAGGTCCTCCTGATGACATCCCTACTTGTGTCCTCCAGTGCAATGTGCAACCAGGCTACGTTGGTCTTCTGGGGAGGTCTCTTCCGCCCATGCGAAGAGAAGAGGACCTCCCTGTGAGCTTCACTCTCGCCATATTGAGGAGGAAGTGCTTCCAGGAGGGCGCTGAGCACCTCGAGTTTCATCGCCGAGAGCATGCAGAAACCAAGCGCAGGCAGCGGAAGGAGCATGCGGCAAACCAGTCCCACCCACCCTTTCCTTCAACGACTGTCTGTCCCACCTGTGGCAGAGACTGTAATTCCCATATTGGACTGTTCAGTCACCTAAGAACTCACTTTTAGAGTGGAAGCAAGTCTTCCTCGATTTCGAGGGACTGCCTATGATGATGATGAGGATTGAGGGAGTCATGGGAGAGCTTGGGTGCAGCTCTGCTCAACTCTGCTCCTCTGGGCAGTGAGAAAAGGATCCTTTCCTGATAGGTATAAACTCGCAGTTCTGGTATCACCCTTGTAAATCTTTCTTACACCCTCTCAAGTGCTTCGATATCCTTTTTTTAATATAATGACCAAAACCAAGGTTCGATACAAATTTAATATAACTTCTCTACTTTTCAATTCAATACCTCCAAAAATAAATCCCAGAGCTTATTGCTTTTTTTATGGTCTTATTAACCTGTGTTGTAACTTATAGCGATTTGTGTATTTGTACTCCCAGTTCCCTTTGCTCCTCTACCCCATTGAGATTCTTATTTTCCAAGTAATTTGTGACCTCCTCATTTTTCTTATTAAAATGTAATACCTCACACTTATCTGTGTTAAAATTAATTTACTAATTATATGCCCATTCTGCAAGTTTATTAATGTATTTTTGTAATTTGTTGCAGTCCTCCTCAGTATTGACCGTTTGGTGTCATCCGCAAATTTAGAAATTGCGTTTTTGATTCCAAAGTCTAAATTTTTAATATAAACTGTGAACAACAGTGGTCCCAGCACTGATGCTTGTGGAACATCACGACCCACCTTCTGCCACTGTGAATAGCTACTGTTACCCTTACTCTCTGCTTTCTGTCTTGAAGCCAGCTAGATAACTATTTTGCTACTTTTCCCTGACTCTGTATGCTCTGACATTATTCATTTTCATTTATTTATTTATTATTAATAAAAGATTGATAGAGTTTTGCTAGCCAAGGGTATTAAAGGATATGGAGCTAAGGCGGGTAATGGAGTTAGAATATCGATTAGTCATGATCTCATTGGCTGAATATGGATTTTAGCAAGGCTTTTGATAAGGTCCCACATGGCAGATTGGTTACGAAAGTAAAAGCCCATGGGATCCAGGGCAAAGCAGCAAGTTGTATCCAAAATTGGCTCAGAGGCAGGAAGCAAAGGGTTATGGTTGATGGACGTTTTTGTGACTGGAAGGATGTTTCCAGTGGGGTTCCGCACGGTTCAGTATTAGGTTCCTTAAATTTTGTGGTATGTATCAATGATTTGGACTTGAATGTAGGGGGTATGATTAAGATGTTTGCAATTGATATAAAAATAGGCTGTGTGGTTGATAATGAAGAAGAAAGCTGCGGACTGTAGGAGGATATCAATAAACTGGTCAGGTGGGCAGAACAGTGGCAAATGGAATTCAATCTGGAGAAGTGTGAAGTAATGCATTTAGGGAGGGCTAACAAAGCAAGGGAATATACATTAAATGGTAGGGCACTGAGAAGTGTAGAGGAACAAAGGGACCTTGGAGTGCAGGTCCACAGATCCCTGAAAGTAGCAGGCCAGGTAGATAAGGTGGTGAAGAAAGCATACGGAATACTTGCCTTTATTAGTCGCGGCATAGAATACAAGAGCAGGGAGGTAATACTTCAACTATAAAACGCTAGTAAGGCCACAGCTAGAGTACTCCGTACAGTTCTGGTCACCTCATTACAGGAAAGATGTGATTGCACTGGAGCGGGTACAGAGGAGATTTACAAGGATGTTGGCTGGCCTCGAAAATTTTAGCTATGAGGAAAGATTGAATAGGCTCGGTTTGCTTTCCTTGGAACAGAGGAGGCTGAGGGGTGACCTTATTGAGGTATATAAAATTATGAGGGACCGAGATAGAGTGAATAGAAAGGGCCTATTTCCCTTAGCAGAGGGGTCAACAACCAGGGGACATTGATTTAAAGTAATTAGTAAGAGATTTAGAGTGGATTTGAAGGGAAATTTCTTCACCCAAAGGGTGGTGGGGATCTGGAACTCACTGCCTGAAAGGGTGGTAGAGGCAGAAAACCTCACCACATTTAAGGGGTGCTTGGATGTGCACTTGAAGTTGTGTAACCTGCAGGGCTACGGACCAAGAGCTGCAAAGTGGGATTAGGCTGGATTGCTCTTTGTCGGCCGGCACAGACACGATGGGCCAAAATGGCCTCCTTCCGTGCCATAATTTCTATGATTCTATGAATGGCAGAACAGCCTTGAGGGGCAAATGGCCTACTCCTGTTCCTGTATGTTTGGTTTTCTACTGAATTATGAACCTGACATTTATCATAAGCCTGGAAACACACTGGTCAAGAAAGTTCTCCTGTAATCATTTCAGGAATTCCTCCCCCACTTTGCCCTTTACACTGTTATTTGAAATCCCCCATTTTCACTGCAACATAGTTCTTGCATCTCTCCGTAATTTTCCTGAAAATTTGCTACTCTATCTCCTTCCCGCTATTTTGAGGCCTATGGTATACACCCAGTAGCATAACAGCTTTTCTATTGTTCCTTAATTCTAATCAAATAGACTCTTCTTTGAACCCTCAAGTGCATCATTCCTTACAGAGGACCCCACAGTGCAACCTGAGGGATCAAACCTTCCTCGCAAACAGTGGGCAATCATCAACCGCCTCAGAACCAGTCATGGTCGATGCTGCCATCTTCTCCATAGGTGGAAGATTAAAGCATCCCCATCATGCGACTGTGGAGCTCCTCATCAGACGCTGGGGCACATCATTGAGCACTGCCCCTCAGAGGAAATTTGCAGGCAGCCTAGAAGATATCCACAGTGTTACATCGGAAGCTTTGGACTGGGTATCCAGCTTGGATATTGATATTTGATTTGCTATTACCACAGGAAAGAAGTAGAAGATGAAGATGAAGAAGAAGATTCCTTTCCTGTGCTGTAATAGTGGGCTGAATTTTTATGTTGCCATTGGGATAAGAACATAAGAACATAAGAATTAGGAACAGGAGTAGGCCATCTAGCCCCTCGAGCCTGCTCCGCCATTCAACAAGATCATGGCTGATCTGGCCGTGGACTCAGCTCCACTTACCCGCCCGCTCCCCGTAATCCTTAATTCCCTTATTGGTTAAAAATCTATCTATCTATGATTTGAATACATTCAATGAGCTAGCCTCAACTGCTTCCTTGGGCAGAGAATTCCACAGATTCACAACACTCTGGGAGAAGAAATTCCTTCTCAACTCGGTTTTAAATTGGCTCCCCCGTATTTTGAGGCTGTGCCCCCTAGTCTCCCCGACCAGTGGAAACAACCTCTCTGCCTCTATCTTGTCTATCCCTTTCATTATTTTAAATGTTTCTATATGATCACCCCTCATCCTTCTGAACTCCAAGGAGTGAAGACCTAGTCTACTCAATCTATCATCATAAGGTAACCTCCTCATCTCCGGAATCAGCCTAGCGAATCGTCTTTGTACCCTCTCCAAAGCTAGTATATCCTTCCTTAAGTAAGGTGACCAAAACTGTACGCAGTACTCCAGGTGCGGCCTCACCAATACCCTATACAGTTGCAGCAGGACCTCCCTACTTTTGTACTCCATCCCTCTCGCAATGAAGGCCAACATTCCATTCGCCTTCCTGATTACCTGCTGCACCTGCAAACTAACTTTTTGGGATTCATGCACAAGGACCCCCAGGTCCCTCTGCACCGCAGCATGTTGTAATTTCTCCTCATTCAAATAATATTCCCTTTTACTGTTTTTTTTTTCCCAAGGCGGATGACCTCACATTTTCCGACATTGTATTCCATCTGCCAAACCTTAGCCCATTCGCTTAACCTATCTAAATCTCTTTGCAGCCTCTCTGTGTCCTCTACACAACTCGCTTTCCCACTAATCTTAGTGTCATCTGCAAATTTTGTTACATTACACTCTGACCCCTCTTCCAGGTCATCTATGTATATTGTAAACAGTTGTGGTCCCAGCACCGATCCCTGTGGCACACCACTAACCACAGATTTCCAACCCGAAAAGGACCCATTTATCCCGACTCTCTGCTTTCAGTTAGCCAGCCAATTCTCTATCCATGCTAATACATTTCCTCTGGCTCCGCGTACCTTTATCTTCTGCAGTAACCTTTTTTGTGGCACCTTATCGAATGCCTTTTGGAAATCTAAATACACCACATCCATCGGTATACCTCTATCCACCATGCTCGTTATATCCTCAAAGAATTCCAGTAAATTAGTTAAACATGATTTTCCCTTCATGAATCCATGTTGCGTCTGCTTGATTGCACTATTCCTATCTAGATGTCCCGCTATTTCTTCCTTAATGAAAGCTTCATGCATTTTCCCCACTACAGATGTTAAACTAACCGGCCTGTAGTTACCTGCCTTTTGTCTGCCCCCTTTTTTAAACAGAGGAGTTACATTAGCTGCTTTCCAATCCGCTGGTACCTCCCCAGAGTCCAGAGAATTTTGGTAGATTATAACGAATGCATCTGCTATAACTTCCGCCATCTCTTTTAATACCTTGGGATGCATTCCATCAGGACCAGGAGACTTGTCTACCTTGAGTCCCATTAGCCTGTCCAGCACTACCCCGCTAGTGATAGTGATTGTCTCAAGGTCCTCCCTTCCCACATTCCCGTGACCAGCAATTTTTGGCATGTTTTTTGTGTCTTCCACTGTGAAGACCGAAGCAAAATAATTGTTTAAGGTCTCAGCCATTTCCACATTTCCCATTATTAAATCCCCTTTCTCATCTTCTAAGGGACCAACATTTACTTCAGTCACTCTTTTCCGTTTTATATATCGGTAAAAGCTTTTACTATCTGTTTTTATGTTTTGCGCAAGTTTACTTTCGTAATCTATCTTTCCTTTCTTTATTGCTTTCTTAGTCATTCTTTGCTGTCGTTTAAAATTTTCCCAATCTTCTAGTTTCCCACTAACCTTGGCCACCTTATACGCATTGGTTTTTAATTTGATACTCTCCTTTATTTCCTTGGTTATCCACGGCTGGTTATCCCTTCTCTTACCGCCCTTCTTTTTCACTGGAATATATTTTTGTTGAGCACTATGAAAGAGCTCCTTAAAAGTCCTCCACTGTTCCTCAATTGTGCCACTGTTTAGTCTGTGTTTCCAGTTTACTTTAGCCAACTCTGCCCTCATCCCGCTGTAGTCCCCTTTGTTTAAGCATAGTATGCTCGTTTGAGACACTACTTCCTCACCCTCGATCTGTATTACAAATTCAACCATACTGTGATCACTCATTCCGAGAGGATCTTTTACTACGAGATCGTTTATTATTCCTGTCTCATTACACAGGACCAGATCTAAGATCCCTTGCTTCCTTGTAGGTTCTGTAACATATTGTTCTGAGAAACAATTCCGTATGCATTCTATGAATTCCTCCTCAAGGCTACCCCGTGCGATTTGATTTGACCAATCGATATGTAGGTTAAAATCCCCGTTCCTTTTTCACATGCCTCCATTATTCCCTTGATTATTGCCCGCCCCACCGTGAAGTTATTATTTGGGGGCCTATAAACTACGCCCACCAGTGACTTTTTCCCCTTACTATCTCTAATCTCCACCCACAATGATTCAACATTTTGTTCATTAGAGCCAATATCGTCTCTCACAACTGCTCTGACATCTTCCTTTATTAACAGAGCTACTCCACCTCCTTTCCCTTTTTGTCTATCTTTCCGAATTGTCAGATACCCCTGTATGTTTAATTCCCAGTCTTGGCCCCCCTGCAACCATGTTTCTGTAATGGCCACCAAATCATACCCATTTGTAATGATTTGTGCCGTCAACTCATTTACTTTATTTCGAATGCTGTGTGCGTTTAGGTAGAGTGTTTTAATACTAGTTTTTAAACCATGATTTTTAGTTTTGACCCCTCCTGCAGCCCCTTTATATTCATACATATTGTCCCTTCCTATCACCTTGTGGTTTACACTTACCCCAGTGCTACTCTGCTCTGTTGCCTCCTGCCTTTTGCATTCTTTCTTGGGGTCCTGTTCATCTGAGCTCTCACCCACTCTAACTAGCTCAGAGCCCTCTCCTGGGTTCCAAATACTCCTTGCATTGAGGCACCGAGCTTTGATGCTTGCCTTTTTATTACACTTTGACCCTTTAGAATTTTGCTGTACAGTGGCCCTTTTTGTTTTTTGCCTTGGGTTTCTCTGCCCTCCATTTTTACTCATCTCCTTTCTGTCTTTTGCTTTTGTCTCCATTTTGTTTCCCTTTGTCTCCCTGCATTGGTTCCCATCCCCCTGCCATATTAGTTTAACTCCTCCCTAACAGCACTAGCAAACACTCCCCCTAGGACATTGGTTCCAGTCCTGCCCAGGTGCAGACCGTCCGGTTTGTGCTGGTCCCACCTCCCCCAGAACCGGTTCCAATGCCCCATCTGAGTTATCCTGCGATTCCTACTCTGAGTAGCACGTGGCGCTGATAGCAATCCTGAGATTACTACTTTTGAGGTCCTACATTTTAATTTAGCTCCTAGCTCCTTAAATTCATCTCGTAGGACCTCATCCCTTTTTTTACCTATATCGTTGGTACCAATGTGCACCACGACAACTGGCTGTTCACCCTCCCTTTTCAGAATGTTCTGCACCCGCTCCGAGACATTCTTGACCCTTACACCAGGGAGGCAATATACCATCCTGGAGTCTCGGTTGCGGCCACAGAAACGCCTATCTATTCCCCTTACAATTGAATCCCCTTACAATTGAATCCCCAGCAGGGGTGGGGGGGCGGGGGTGGTGGGAGCAGGGGGCCTTGCATTGCATCGGGAACCTGGACATTGAAGCTTTTTAAAGCCACTGCAATTGAATCAGACTTCTGGGTTTCCCAAATAACTGTAGCGGGTCTGACGATGTCACGGCTGACTGGACTTCAGCTCAGCTATTTAAAGGAACAATGCACAGATGACAGTTTTTCAGTTGGTGGAGGTACAAGAGAGGTTGTTTGGAAAGAAAGTGTAACAAGTAAGTAGCTTGTTGGCATATACATTTATATTGACTGATAATCAAAAATGCAACCGTACTGTCAAAAAGCTGCCCCTAGATTCAATGAAGCTTCCCTGAAAATCCTGTTTCAAAGAGTCAGGGCCCGCAGGGAGGTCATCTTCCCTGGTGACGGGTGAAAGAAGCCGGCTGCCGAGACCAAGAGGACATGACTGGAGATTGCGGAAGGAGTGAGCAGCAGGAGTGTGGTACCCAGGTCGTCGATATAGAGCAGGAAGAGCTTTAATGACCTCGAGAGGGAAGGAAAGGTGAGTACAATTCCACATTGTCCTACATCCTGATGTACGTGTCAGTCCAAACCCCTTCACTTTGCCTTCCCAAGCCTACTCCTGCACATCACTCCTCACACCAACATACCTTGCAGGTGCCCCCATCCCTCACTATCTATGTACATATTCACATCCGCATCTGACCATCCACCACTGACACTCACCCTCACCTTAATGCATTCATAGAAATTATCGCCACAGAAGGAGGCTGTTCGGCAATATCACGCCACTCCCTCAGTCATCCTTTAGAGATGTTCTCCATCCATTGCTTACACTCATTCCATGACTCTCCAAGGTCTCTTGTTTCCCTCCTTGCAGGAGAAGAGAGCCCACAACATGTGGGAGAGGTAGAGAACCGGAGGCGTCCCTCCAGTAATGACACCACTGACTGTGGCAGAGGGGGAGGCCCTGGAGACCACCAGAGTTGTGGAGCTGCTGGTGGTGGGGGAATGGAGAGAGGAGAACCTCACAGCAACATGGTGACAGAATTACATCTCATATAGCCACATGGCATACGACAGTCATTCATGGTGACTTGATGGCAGCAGCAGCCAGTGAAATATGATCTTGTGCATAATGTTAACTTAAAACATTCTGATCATAACAGTTCTAATTCATGTCTGTACTCTCCCACATGCCCATCAAGTGTCCCTCCGCCGTTTCCCCCCCCCCCACACCTGTCCAGGCAGAGGAGAAAAACAATTTCTAAGAGGAGGCTGCGGCCTCTGAGGGCGCACCGTCACCAGACCCAAGCGCACCCAGCACCAGCGCAGAGATACACACGTTGGTGGGTCCAGCGAGGTCGAGAGTAGTGTTGTCACCTGGTGTCTCACAGATCATATGTGAGCAAGAGCAGATGGTGGTGACAGGAACAGAAGTGGAGACTCCTCGCCGGAGGCCGCAGGACGCTCCCAGCTCTGCTCAGCTGGACACAGGTGCTGAATCTCGGGGGCCATTGCCAAGGACGATAATTCTTGAGGAGCAACAAAAAATACTGGAGGGTCTGGCAACTTTTGCAGCCACATTGTGCTCAATTGCAGAGAAGATGGAGGAGTCAATCTCCAACATTAAAACCAGCATCTCGCAGGTGATGGCGATGATGTGCTGATCCATGGAAAGGATGGCCACCTGCATGGAGCAGCAAATGCACCAGTCGAATGAGTACATGCTTGCTATGAACCACAGCTTGCAGATTGTAACTGCAGCCATATCTAGGATGGATAGAGACCCAGAGCTGGCCGCTCATCACCTCACTGCTCTACAGCAAGATGCTTTCCAGCTCCTTGCTAGCAGGGAAGTGCGAGTGGCCCATGAGAGGGATGACGGTGAGAGGGGACATGGAAGTGGGGACTCCTCTCAAAGTGCTCCCACTTCTCCCCCATTGCCTCCCCCTCAGTCAGAGCCCCACATGATGTCTCGGATCACGATGCCTGGGTCTGCCCCTGCACATTCGCCGGAGGAACAGACTTTGGTGGAGCCCTCACAGGCTCCGAAACTCAGAGGACGTCCGCCAAAAGTGTCTGAGCAGTCAGAGCAGGGAAGTGAGCACCTCGCAGAAGTAGCAGAAATAGAAAAAGGACAGAATTGTAGATGCACAAGGGGATCCACATGGGTGTGTTATAACATTTTAGTGTTAAGTTTGCGTTGAAGTTATGAGCCACATAAATGTATTCCTTTGCACCACTTTCCGGTCTTGTCCTTTTTTGCCTTCTCCCTGGAAAGTGGTCTTGTCATTTGAAGCAAATGGCGAGATGTTACTTAACTTCGAGCAATGGGTGTATGTGTGACAGTAATGGTTTGGTCATTTTATGACTGCATTGTGATAATGGGGGTCGGTGGGGTGGAGAGATGGGGAGAAGTTGGTTCAGCATCAGGGTGCCACATATATATATATATGATAATCACTGGTAAATCCAATCGGGAATTCAGGAGAAAATTCGTTACCCGGAGAGTAATGGAACGTGCTACCACAAGGAATAGTTGAGGCGAATACCATAGACCTGAGGACTGGGAAAAATTTAGAATTCAGCAGAGGAGGACAAAGGATTTAATTAAGAGGGTGAAAATAGAGATTGAGAGGAAGCTTGCAGGGAACATAAAAACTGACTGCAAAAACTTCTATAGATATGTGAAGAGTAAAAGATTAGTGAAGACAAACATAGGTCCCTTGCAGTCAGAACAGGTGAATTTATAATGGGGAACAAAGAAATGGCAGAACAATTGAACAAATACTTTGGTTCTGTCTTCACCATGGAAGACACAAATAACCTTCTGGAAATACTAGGGGTCCGAGGGTCTAGCGAGAAGGAGGAACTGAAAGGAATCCTTACTAGTCAGGAAATTGTATTAGGGAAATTGATGGGATTGAAGGCCGATAAATCCCCAGGACCTGATAGTCTGCATCCCAGAGTACTTAAGGAAGTGTCCCTAGAAATAGTGGATGCATTGGTGATCATTTTTCAACATTCTATTGATTCTGGATCAGTTCCTATGGACTGGAGGGTAGCTAATGTAACACCACTGTTTAAAAAAGGAGGAAGAGAGAAAACAGGTTAGCCTGACATTGGTGGTGGGAAAATGTTGGAATCAATTATTAAATATGAAATAGCAGAGCATTTGGAAAGCAGTGACAGGATCTGTCCAAGTCAGTATGGATTTATGAAAGGGAAATCATGCTTGTCAAATCTTCTAGAATTTTTTGAGGATGTAACTAGTAGAGTGGACAAGGGAGAACCAGTGGATGTGGTGTATTTGAACTTTCAAAAGGCTTTTGACAAGGTCCCACACAAGAGATTAGTGTGCAAAATTAAAGCACGTGGTATTGAGGGTAATGTATTGGCGTGGATAGAGAACTGGTTGGTGGACAGGAAGCAGAGAGTCATAATAAATGGGTCCTTTTCAGAATGGCAGGTAGTGACTAGTGGGATGCCGCATGGTTCAGTGCTGGGACCCCAGCTATTTACAATATACATGAATGATTTAGATGAAGGAATTGAATGTAGTATCTCCAAGTTTGCAGATGACACTAAGCTGGGTGGTGGTGTGAGCTGTGAGGAGGATGCTAAGAGGCTGTAGGGTGATTGGACAGGTTGGTGAGTGGGCAACTGCATGACAGATGCAGTATAATGTGGATAAATGTGAGGTTATCCACTTTGGTGGCAAAAACAGGAAGGCAGAATATTATCTGAATGGTGACAGATTAGTAAAAGGGGAGGTGCAACGAGACCTGGGTGTCATGGTACATCAGTCATTGAAAGTTGGCAAGCAGGTACAGCAGACAGTGAAGAAGGCAAATGGCATGTTGGCCTTCATTGCTAGAAGATTTGAGTATAGGAGCAGTGAGGTCTTACTGCAGTTGTAAAGAGCCTTGGTGAGGCCAAATCTGGAATATTGTGTTCAGTTTTGGTCTCTTAATCTGAGGAATGACATTCTTGCTATTGAGGGAGTGCAACGAAGGTTCACCAGACTGATTCCCAGGATGACAGGACTGACATATGAGGAGAGACTGGATCGACTGGGCTTGTATTCACTAGAGTTTAGAAGAATGAAAGGGGATCTCATAGAAACGTGCAAAATTCTGATGGGATTGGACAGGTTAGTGGCAGGAAGAATGTTCCTGATGCTGGGGAAGTCCAGAACCAGGGGTCACAGTCTAAGGATAAGGGGTAAGCCATTTAGGACCGAGATGAGGAGAAACTTCTTCACTCGGAGAGTTGTTAACCTGTGGAATTCTCTACCGCAGAAAGTTGTTGGGATCAGTTCGTTAGATATATTCAAGTGGGAGTTAGATATGGCCCTGACGGCTAAAGGGATCAAGGGGTATGGAGAGAAAGCAGGAAAGGGGTACTGAGGTTGAATGATCATCCATGATCTTATTGAATGTTTGTACAGGCTAGAAGGGCCGAAAGGCCTACTCCTGCACCTATTTTCTATGTTTGTATGTTTCTATGCATTTAAGGGGAAGCTGGATTCACACCCAAGGGAGAAAGGAATAGAGGGTTACGCTGAGAGGGTTAGGTGAAGAGGGATGAGAAAAGGCTTGTGTGGAGCATAAACACTGGCATGGACCCATTGGGCCGAAGGGCCTGTTTCTGTATTGTACCTTACTGCAATATTTTGTAAGAATCTGTACTGTGACTAAAGCAGCTTCTATATTGCTTGAGTGCCATGCTGGTGCCACTATTTCCTGTCAAATGGGTCTCCAGCAGCCAGTGGAAACCACAAAGTTAAGAGGCCATATTTAAAAGTCTGGCTGCTCGAAAGATCGGCAGGACTTTGTGATTCTGAGAAGTTTACTGTGGGCTGCCGCCGGCTGTGTGAGACACGTCTGTTAAATGTAATGTATTTGCTTCATGGGTTCTTTGCTTAAGCATTCATAGCAACACATTGCTATTAATCATCATAGGCAGTCCCTCGGAATCGAGGAAGACTTGCTTCCACTCTAAAAGTTAGTCCTTAGGTGGCTGAACAGTCAAGTACGAGAACCACAGTCCCTGTCACAGGTGGGAACTAGTTGGTTTATTAACAAAGGTTTAACAATCACACTACACATTACCAGTTCATCCACTGGGCTTACAACTGCATACCTCATCATGGTTGACCTATACCCAACTGACTGGGGTTTTATGGGGCTAGAATCCCCACTTTTGTGCTAATCGCCCAAAAATGGGCGTTATTTCTGGCGTGGACGGTAAAAAAGGGTTTCCAGATCGCCGGCTTCTCGCCCATTCTCAAAACACCTCGTTTACATTTTTGAAAATGGGCATTACCACAAGCGATATCAAATGGGTGGTAGCGTTAAATCTTTTTGATCTTCTGCCATAAAGTGTGGCCGTCCTTAGCAATGGCATGGCAACGCTCGATTCCCGCGATTCAGGAGGTCAAGGGTCATCATGACATGCGCAGAAGAGTAGATAGAGAGAGAGGGAGCTCAGAGGGACTGAAAGCGTGTGTGGCTGTGGTGTGTGCTTGTCTGGCTGTTGTAAGAGGCACGACGGAGAGTCACCAGTAGCAAAAAGCCTACTAAGCACCAAGAACATAGTTGTTACCGAATTTTGGTCCAACAAATAAGAAATAACATGAAAGGGATGGAGGCTACCCTGGAGCTGGTAGTCAGGAACACTGGTGGCAGAGGGCTCCCAGTGGTCCCCGAGCGCGGCACTCCACCCCTAGGTTCCGCACCACCACTACAAATGACAGATGAGAACAAGAACCCAAATCCTGCTTTTGCATCAGAAAATGTTGCCCCCTCTGCACCCCCCCGCTCCTATGCAACCACCGTATTTGCCTTCATCCCCCCCATTGAGGCACTGTCTGAGGAGCCAGGTGCCGTGGAGTGAGGAGGAGAAGGGTTAGAGGTGGGGAGAAGGGGAGGGGGGAAAGAAAGTGAGGTGCATGTGTGCAGGTGATGGCTGTGTTTTTCAATTTGTATGCAATTTGTTGCAATGTATGAGGGCTGAGGACCATGCTCCTGCTTTGTCTTTGTATTCTGTGTTGGTGGACATGTTGAACATGTGATTTTTGTCAATGGTGGAAAAAGTGGGGTGTGGGCGGGTGTTGGGTGTTATTGGCTCTGATACTTATGATTTCAGACCAATGTTGGTATTAAACTTTGTTATTGAACATAACCTTGTTGCGCATTGCCTCAGATAGCTGGACCGTTACACACTGGTGATTCCTTACCGTGAAAGGGTTAAATACAACTTAACATCAATCAATGTAAACTTTAACTGGCACCAAGGTGATGGGCACCATTGATGTCTGAGCTGCACACACACAGCAGCATGTCAGTGTTGTAACTCATATCAGCGCTCTTTCAGGCAAATCTTTCCGATATCAGCTCCTCACGTAAGAGTGAGATTTAACAAATGCCAGCCACACCGCTGGCGTTCATTCCGGTTAGTTCCACTTTTTGTGGGCAGTTTTTTGAGCGAGCGATATTGTGGGCGATATATGTGCGAGGTGGCGAAATTGATGCTGGGCGATCTCCATGGTCGCTAGTTTGGATAAATATGCTCTTTACGAAAAAGAACACTGGCTGGGCGTCCATATTGAATCGCGGCGTTAATTCCATGAGGAAAATAATGCTGGGCGATATTATGGCCATTGATTTTGCCCATTCTGCTGATTCCGCCCCAAAAAAGTGGGCGAGCAGTAATATTTTTTCCCGGCATTAAGCCCATTGGGAAAATAACACTCGCCGATAAGCCTCCTAAAAAAGCCCCTCAGTTTCCATTTTGTGCCAAAATGGATGATATCTGGGCGTTATACGTCATTTCAGCGGTAAAATGGGTGTTAAGTGGGCGTTAAGCATGCAAAAAAAGTGGAGGCTCTAGCCCATTGAGTCTTGTGAACATCATGTGACTGGCTAAGCCACTCACAATGCAACAGCTCTACAAACCTGTGAGCATACTCACAGGGGCATACATTACAATGGCAGTTGTGGCTTTAGTCACGTATCCTGTCCCAAAGTGTCAAAACACCCTCTCCATATCTGCTTTGTCATGTTCATTTTGTAACAGTTTTCTGCTTGTACGTAACTTAGACTATTTTCATCCTTTCAACAACAACAACTTGTATCTATATAGCGCCTTTAATGTAGTAAAACACCCCAAGGCACTTCACAGGAGTATTATCAGTCAAGATTTGATACCGTGCCACATTAGAAGATATCAGGACAGGTGAGAGATAGGCTTAAAGGAGGAGAAAGAGGTAGGGTTGCGGTTTAGGGAGGAAATTCCAGAGCGTAGGGCTTAGACAGCTAAAGGCACTGCCATCAGTGGTGGGGATGTACAAGAGGCCAGGACTGGAGGAACACAGTGTTTGGATCTGATTCACAATATTCCACTCGCTGTATAAAGCTCTGGTTAGACTGTGTCTGGTGTAATGCGTTTGGTTCTGTGCCCCGCCCCTCAGGATGTATTGGTCTTGGAGGGGGCGCAGCTCAGATTCAGCAGAATGACATTGGGGCTAAAAGGGTTAAATTATGAGGACAGGTTGCGTAGACTAGGCTTGTATTCCCTAGGGTATAAAAGATTAAGGGGTGAACCAATCGAGGTGTATAAGATGATTAAAGGAGTTGATAGGGTAGATAGAAAGAAACTAATTTCCTATTGTAGGGAGTCCAGACCCTCAAAATTAGAACTTGGCCATTTAAGAGTGATGTCAGGAAGCATTTCTTCACATAAAGGGGAGTGGAAATCTAGAACTATTTTTATTCATTCACGAGATGTGGACATCGCTGGCAATGCCAGCATTTATTACCCATCCTTACTGAGTGGCTCGCTAGGCCATTTCAGAGGGCAGTTAAGAGTCAACCACATTGATGTGGGTCTGGAGTCACATGTAGGCCAGACCGGGTAAGGAGAGCAGGTTTTCTTCCCTGGAGGACATTAGTGAACCAGATGGATTTGTTATGACAATCCGGTAGTTTCATGATCACCATTACTAATGCTAGCTTTTTATTCTAGATTTATTAATTAACTGAATTTAAATTCCCCAGCTGCCACGGTGGGATTTGAATTCATGTCTCTGGATCATTAGTCCAGGCCTCTGGATTACTGGTCCAGTAGCATGGCCACTATGCTCCCATACCCTGGAAGCTCTCTTCCAAAAAGCTGTTGAGGCTGGGGGTCAATTGAAAATTTCGAAACTGAGATTGATAGATCTCATTGAATGGCGGAACAGGCTTGAAGGGCTGAATGGCCTCCTCCTGTTCCTATGCAGAATGAGTATAATGTATGCAATTTTTCATTAATCCAATTTTTACTATCCCAAATTAAAATTCAAGATAGTCTTCCTAGTTGAACATAATTATGGATGCAACTCCACTGCACATCATCACTACATTGATATAACCTTTAAATGTGCATTTCTCTAATTGAGAGAGCAGACAATCAGTGAAAAGAACAAATGTGCATCTTCCAGATCCCGAGAACATTCCAAAGTGCTTTACCAGCTGTGGATTACTTTTGAAGTAATGTCACCAGCGTTACGTAGGCAAACACAGCAACCAATCTGCACTGAACAAGGTCATGCAAACAAGAAATTAATGGATGACCAGGTAATCTATTTTCCTTGGTGTTAGCTGAGGAATAAATTGTGGCCAGGATACCAGGAGGATTCCCTTCTCCATAGAATATTTCTATGGGATCTTTTGTACTTGAACAGGCCCTCAGTTTAACATACAATTTAAAATACAGCACTTCTGACAATGCAGCACACCTTGTGTACTGCAGTGGCATGTCAGGCCAGATTATGTGCTTGGGTCCATTACAGGCATTGAACCCACAGCCGTGTTAATTAGAGGCAAGAGTGCTACTGCCGAGCTGAGTTAGCAGGATACCAGATATCACACATCATTGACACAATTAGGAAAAATATACCGATCTGTGTGCACGCCTGTACTATGGACTTGTAGCTGTTTGGTTCTCAAGCTCCTTCTACCAAACATTGCTTACAATGAGCAAACGGGTGCTGTGTATCTGAAGAATGCAGATTTATTTTGTCTCTAATATTAAAACAGGCGTATCTGAATCTCTGTGCATCTAAATCTAAATTTCAGTTTTACTTTTGAAAGCTGAGTCAGCTCAATTAATTTTACCTCTTCACAGTCTGCACTCTTCCTTAGTATAAACCCGTCAGGTATATAGAAAATGAATTAAAAATGTACCTGATCCATAAATGAAGCTGACCGACACACTCGGATTTCAAAATTCTCATCCTTGTTTTCAAAACCCTCCATGGCTTCGCCCCCTCCCTATCTCTGTAATCTCCTCCAGCCCCACAACCCTAGAGCCTTATGAGGAAAGGTTGAGTAGGTTGGGCCTCTACTCATTGGAATTCAGAAGAATGAGAGGTGATCTTATCGAAACATATAAGATTATGAGGCTTGACAAGATGGATGCAGAGAAGATGTTTCCACTGATGGGGGAGACTAGAACTAGAGGCATGACCTTAGAATAAGAGGCCGCCCATTTAAAACAGAGATGAGGAGAAATTTCGTCTCTCAGAGGGTTGTAAATCTGTGGAATTCACTGCCTCAGAGAGCTGTGGAAGCTGGGTCATTGAATAAACTTAAGACAGAAATAGACAGTTTCTTAAATGATAAGGGGATAAGGGGTTATGGGGAGCGGGCGGGGAAGTGGAGCTGAGTCCATGATCAGATCAGCCATGATCTTATTGAATGGCAGAGCAGACTCGAGGGGCTGTATGGCCTACTCCTGTTCCTATTTCTTATATTCTTATGTTCTTATGTATATCTGAGCTCCTCTAATTCTGCCCTCTTGAGCAACCCTGATTATAATCGCTCAACAATTGATGGCCGTGCCTTCTGTTGCCGAGGCCCTAAGCTCTGGAACTCCCTGCCTAAACCTCTCCACCTCTCTTTCCTCCTTTAAGACGCTCCTTAAAACATACATCTTTGACCAACAGCCCTAATTTCTCCTTATGTAGCTCGGTGTCAAATGTTTTGCCTTATAATATCCCTGTGATATAATACGCCTTGGGACGTTTTACTAGATTAAAGGCGCTATATAAGTACAAGTTGTTGTTATTGCTGATCCAACTACTCAGGTAGTGTGAGATCAATATTTACATCTTGCTAGCTTCAGTATTTCAGTTCATGCTGTGTTCATGGTACTTCAGTAACTAGTGTGAAGAAAGCAGTACAATTGCATCTGTAAACCCAAAGTTCATTGATGAGAAACAAAAGATAAAGGGGCCAAAATTGGAGAACTTACCGCCCACTGCCGCCGACATTCCTCTGCTCGAACCGCCCAGTGACACTTTTATCATGGCCTGGAGCGAGCGGGAGGGGAGAGCCGCAGGAAAGCACCTGCTGATACCAGTGAACGGCCGATGCGTGTACTTACACTCCTGCCTGCCGAGATGCCAGATTCATGTGGGCGGGAGTCGGCTGGAGTCGGCGGTGAACCGCTGAGTGCAGGCAGCTCTGTCCTCAACGGTAAACGTGAAGATGCTGTAAAAAAGGTTAGTGAAGTTTATTTAAATTATTTATTTACAGGTACTTACCTGGATGGGGTCCCCTGAAGTTAGTCAGATGTTTTTTTTTTGTTTTTGATGCTTTTTATTTTTCGGTCTTTGAACCTCCGTGGGCCCGACTCCATCCTCGACGGCACTTGGGTGGCAAGTACCTTTGCTGCCGAGAATGAGAGCTCCCGCCCACTGCCGCCCAGATTGGCGGCGTACATCGCAGATTTGTTACCCGACGACCTTTGAGGGACCTGGCTGATGAAAATCCCGCCCAAAGAACCATCAGGGACCTCGGCGGCCATTGGCGGTCCTTTGGGCGGCACTTGGGCGGGTAGGCGGAGGCCTTCATCAAATTCAAGCCCAAAGAACTTATTTTTAGCTGAATGTGCACAAAACAATCATTTGACAAGTTAAAAGAAAAACTATTAAACTGTCCTTTGGTTGCTAAGGGAAATAGATGGAATCTAAAAGTTGTGTAAATTCAAAATAGAAAAGGGTTAATAATAAACTGAAACACAGAGGGAGAGGGAGGAGACATTAGTATTCGTGCCCAATTTTAGTTTAGTTCATTAAAATTACAAAGGCTTTAGTTTACTTCCAGATTTCTACGCTTGCAGAGGTAGAATGAAACCTTTACCATTCAAGAAAATACATTTCAAAGAACTGATTCAGAGAAGCAAATAAGACTTTGGGAAAAAGGCACTCATGCAGTAATTTTACAGAATTAGCTAAATTGTAGCAGTCTGAATTTTGATCCTAATAATTTTTAATGAAGTATGGATTTTTATTTGTTAATTTCCTGTCAAGTTTCTTTCCTCCTCCCGCTCCAGTAAACATTATCTCCTTGCTGGGGTACAGTTCCACAGATACTGTGGTGCCTAGACTTAAACACAATATTCCAGCCGAGGTCTAACCAATGATTTATGAAGGTTTAGCATAACTGCCTAGCTTTTGTACTCTATGCCTCTATTTATAAAGCCAAGGATCCTATATGCCTTTTTAGCAGCCTTCTGAACTTGACGTACCACCTTCAAAGATTTGTGTACATATAGCCCCAGGCCTCTCTGTTCCTGCACCCACTTTAAAATTGTACCATTTCGTTTATATCGCCTCTCCTTATTATTCCTACCAAAATTAATCACTTCACACTTCTCTGTGTTAAATTTAATCTGCTCTATGTCTGCCTATTTCACCAGTCTGGCCTTCTCATTGTTTACTACATTTCCAAGTTTCATGTCATCTGCAAACTTTGAAATTATGTGATGTGTACCCAAGCCAATTTTGTATCCACAGTGCCACTGCCCCTTTCATCCCATGGGCTTTAATTTTGCTAACAAATCTATTATGTGGTACTTTGTCAATTGCCTTTTGAAAATCCATATACAGAACATCAACCCTCTCCACTACTTCATCAAAGAACTCGATCAAGTTAGTCAAATACGATTTGCCTTTCACAAATCCATACTGCCTGTAATTTATTAGCCCATACTTTTCTAAATAACAATTAATTTTGTCCTAGATCTATTGTCTCTAAAAGTTTCCGCACCATTGATGTTAGGCTGACTAGCCTAAAGGGTTTATCCCTCTCCCCTTTTTTAAATAGAGGTGCAACATTTGCAATCCTCTGGCACCACCCCCATAATCTAAGGAGGATTGGAAGATTGTGGCCTAAGCCTCTGCAATTTCCACTCTTACTTCCCTCAGTAACCCAGGTTGCATCCTATCTGGATCGAGAGACTTTTCTACTTTGAGGACTGCCAACCTTTTAAGTACCTCCTCTTTATCCATTTTATTCTATTCAATATCACTACTACTGCCTCCTCTACTGCTACATTGGCAGCATCCTTTTCTCTAGTGAAGTCAGATGTAAAGTACTCATTTAGTATCTCAGCCACGGCCTCTGCCTCCACAAAAATATCGCCTTTTTGCTCCCTAATTGGGCCCACCATTCCTTTGACTACCCTTTACTATTTACATAGATATAAAATACTTTGGGTTCGCTTTTATGTTAGCCACAAATCTATTCTCATACTCTCTCTTCGCCCCTCTTCTTACTTTTTTTTAGATCACCACTGTACTTTCTATATTCAGCTTGGTTACTGTATTATGAACCTTACATTTGTCATAAGCCACCTTTTTCTATCTCATTTTAATGCCTGTATCTTTTATCATCCAGGGAGCTCTAGCTTTGCATGCTCTTCCTCTCCCCCTTCGTGGGAATGTGTTTATTCTGAACCTGAACCATCTCCTCTTTGAAGTCCCCGCATTGTTCAATGTTTTGCCAACCAATTTTTGATTCCAATCCACCTGGATCATTTGCAGCTCACTGAAGGTGACTCTCCTCCAGCTAAGTATCTTCAGAGTTGATTACTCCTTGTCCTTTCCCATAATTATTCTGAACCTGACAATGGGCCATAAATTGTGGCCTCTCTGGGTGCATACGATGTGCACGCACACCCGAAGAGGCCGCCCAAGTTCCGGTTCTCGGCGCGATGAGCATGAGCTGAAAACCGTCATTTGTGAACTGTCAAACTTCCACAGATCGCACGCATTCCCAGGAGAAGGACATTCGTGGGAGATTGGGCTATTTGCCCACCTCCTGCCCAACGAATGTCCTTCAAACTCTTACGTCTGGCAAAGAGTAAGAGTTCTAAAAGCTAGGAAAATTTAATTTTACCACTAATTTTTATAGTAAAAACCCTGTTCATTAAGGTAAGTTTCTTTAGGCCTATTAAAACATATTAAAAAAAAAATTCAAAACAAAATTTTTTTCCTAAAACATTTAATTTAATTCAATTTCAATTAATTTTAAATATGTGAGTTTTTTTTTATTTATTGTGTTGTGTTTCTGTGTTTTTAGGTTATTCTCATTGATAGTAATGGCAGCTTGTACAAACGGAGCTCCCATCATTATCAATGAGAATACTCCATATTGATTGGTGGTCCAGGCCCACGTGATCCCAGATTGCGCTTACGTTCCTGGGATGTGTGAGCCCAAACCCTGGGCTGCGAATGGAGGCCTCAGACAGTAAGTATACTTTCCTCTGGGACCACCAGGTACTTTTGTGAAAAAAATTTTGCTTGGAGGCATCTGCCCGCAGGAAGCCTCAGACTGCAATTTCTGGGACATTATAATCAAGAAAGTTCTCTTGTATACATTTGAGGGTTTCCTCCCCCTTTTTGCCCTTTACGCTATTACTATCCCAGACTATATTAAGATAATTGAAGTCCCCCATTATCACTGCTCTGTAGTTCTTGCAAGACTCTTTAATTATCCTGGAATTCTGCATCGCTCTCTCCTTCCCACTATTTGGTGGTCCATAGTATATACTCAGCACTGTAATAGCTCCTCTATTGTTGCTTAATTCGAACCAAATAGACTCTGGGGCCGAAATTGCCCCTTTTTATAGCCCCGTTAGCGCCCGGGAGAAGGGGGCATTATCGCCTCCCGGGAAATTGCCCCGGAGGTTTGAGGGACACTGTCCCGTCGGGCCCCACGATTAACGCCCTGGGCCGGTGCGCAACCGATGATGATGTCATCGTCGTGCGCAGCGACCCCTCAGCGCCCCACACCAACCCCTTCGCAGTGGAAATGACCCCGTGTGCCACGAGACTGGTGCGGGTGGATGTCAATGCCAGCTTCTTGAGTCCGCCGGGGCGCCCCTTAATGGGGAGGCTTTTAGTGCCGCAGGCCGCCATTTTTATTTGTCAGCCGACTTACGGCGGCCCGACAATGGCAGCCTTCGCGTCAACCAGGCCGCCATCATGCACTCTGTTATGGATGCCGGGCTGCTGGCCCGGTCGATTGCCTCCCTGGTTGCCCAGTGGCTGGACACCAAAGGGCCTGCAGAGTGTGCAGTGGCCCTCCCCTTTAAATGAGGAGGAGGGGGGGGGGGTGGTTGTAGCGCGTCAGTACTATGCAGATGCTCCACATCGTTCACGGCTCCTGAGCGCGGCGCTGGACTATGTGCCACGCTCCGCCGCAGGAGTGCCCCCTCCAAAGCAGCGGGGCGCCTGAGACAGCGCTCCGCCTCCTTTGAGGGCGCATGTGCCCAATTCTGTGTCAGGGAGGGACTTCCCAGCCGGGCGATAAATGTCCCGACCCCAGAAGGTTACCACCCCCAATCCCGCGGGTCGAGGGGCAATTTCGGCCCCTATATCTTTGACTCATCAACTCCAGTGCTATAATATTTTCTTCGATCAATGCTGCCACCCACCCCTAAGAACATAAGAATTAGGTGCAGGTATAGGCCATTCAGCCCTTTGAGCCTGCTCTGCCATTCAGTAAGATCATGGCTGATTTTCAGCCTCAACTGTACTTTCCTGCCCAATCCCTATCTCCCTTTATTCCCCTAGAGTCAAAAGATCAAGTTGTCTCAGCATTGAATACACTCAGCGATTCAGCATAAACGGAGGTCAAAGCATTGATTTTTTTTTCAACTCATCTTTATTTCCCCGGAAAATGTACAACGTGTTTAAATTTTGTTAAATATAAAAAGAGAATTGGGTAGAGAATTCCAAAGATTGACAACCCTCTGAGTGAAGAAATGCCTCTTCATCTCAGTCTTAAATGGCCAACCCCTTATCCTGAGACTATAAGAACATAAGAAAATATGAAATAGGAGCAGGAGTAGGCTATAAGGCCCCTCGATCCTACTCCGCCATTTAACACGATCATGGACTCGGCTCCATTTCCCTGCCTGCTCCTCATAACCCCTTAATCTCTTACTGGTTAAGAAACTGTCTATCTCTGTCTTAAATTTATTCAATGTCCCAGCTTCCACAGCTCTCTGAGGCAACGAATTCCACAGATACACAACCCTCTGAGAGAAGAAATTCCTCCTCATCTCAGTTTGAAATGGATGGCCCCTTATTCTAAGATTATGCCCCCTAGTTCTAGTCTCCCCTATCAATGGAAACATCTTCTCTGCATCCACCTTGTCAAGCTCCCTCATAATCTTATACGTTTTGATAAAATCACCTGTCATTCTTCTGAATTCCAATGAGTAGAGGCCCAAACTCCTCAACCTTTCCTCATAAGTCAACCCACTCATCTTCGGAATCAACCTAGTGAATCTTCTCTGAACTGCCTCCAAAGCAAGTATATCCTTTCGTAAATATGTAAACCAAAACTGTACACAGTATTCCAGGTGAGGCTTCACCAATACCCTGTATAACTGTAGCAAGACTTCCCTGCTTTTATACTCCATTCTCTTTGCAATAAAGGCCAAGATTCCATTGGCCTTCCTGATCACTTGCTGTACCTGCATACTATCCTTTTGTGTTTCATGCACCAGGATCCCCAGGTCCTGCTGTACTGCAGCACTTTGCAATTTTTCTCCATTTAAATAATAACTTGCTCTTTGATTTTTTTCTGCCAAAGTGCATGACCTCACACTTTCCAAAATTATACTCCATCTGCCAAATTTTTGCCCACTCACTTAGCCTGTCTATGTCCTTTTGCAGATTTTTTGTGTCCTCCTCACACATTGCTTTTCCAATCTATTCAATCTCGCTCATAGGACAATCCTCTCATTCCAGGAATCAATCTAGTAAACCTTCGTGAACTGTCTCTAAGACAAGTATATCCTTCCTCAGATAAGGAGATAAACTACACAGTACTCCAGGTATGGTCTCACCAAAGCCTTGTACAATTGTAGTAAGATTGCCTTATGCTTGTACTCCAACCCCCTTGCAATAAATGCCAAAATGCCATTTGCCTTCCTAATTGCTTGCTGTACCTGCAAGTAGGCTGTATTGTTGGAGAAAACTGTCTCAGATGCATTCCATGAACTTGTCCTCCAGATGACCTTTGCCAATTTGATTTGCCCAGTCTATGTGAAGACTAAAGTCCCCCACGATTATTGCACTACCTTTGTCACAAGCTCCTATTATTTGTTGATTAATACTCTGTCCAACAAGTTAGCTACTATCAGGGGAGCATAAAAACTACGCCCAGCACTGTTTCCTGCCCCTTGTTATTTCTTATCTCCACCATACAGATTCTACTACTTGATTTATTAGCAACTGTGGGAGCAGTGACCAGCCATGTTATGAATGATGGGCAGGCAATACCCATTGCCTTTGCATCGCGTGCGCGCAACAAAAGCAAACAAAATTATGCCCAGATTGAGAAATAGGCTGTGGCCATTATAATTGGTATTAAAAAGTTTCACCAGTTTCTTTTGGGACTCCAATTCACGCGAACAACTGATCGCAAACCGTTACTAGCTATCCCAGGCCCAAGGGCAGTAATTCCATCTATGGTGGCTTCCAGGATGCAAAGAGTCGGTCATTGCAGGGGGGGGGCTGACCTACCTCCTGAGAGCGGCTTGGTCACTTGCCCCCTGCTACCTGCCTCCGTTAAAATGTGTGGTTTGGAGGTGGCTTTGCTGTCTGGTCTGAGAATTTACATTTTTTACCTTCCCAGCTATCCCTAATTCACCCCACCTTGGAGATTAGATTCCCCCGCCCACCGCGCCCCCTCCCCTCCCCCCCCTCCCGCCCCATGCCTCTATTTATAAAGCCGAGGATCCCATTTTTTTTTAAATGAGGTAACGGAGAGGATTGATGAATGAAATATGGTTAATGTTGTGAATGTGAACTTTGAAAAGGTGTTTGACAAAGTATCACAAGATAGCCAGAAAATACCGGAAATACTCAGCAGGCCAGGCAGCATCTGTGGCGAGAGAAACAGAGTTAACATCTAAGGAAAGGTCATCGGTCTAAAACGTTAACTCTGATTCTCTCTCCACCAATGCTGCCTGACCTGCTGAGTATTTCCAGCGATTTCCGTTCTTATTTCAGATTTCCAGCACCCGCAGTATTGTGCTTTTTTAACCACATAATAGACTTGTTCGCAAAATTGAAGCCAATGGGATTAAAGGGGCAGTGGCAGCATAGATACAAAATTGGCTAAGGGTCAGAAAGGAAGAGAGTAGTGGTGAATGGTTGTTTCTGATACAGTGGTGTCCCCCAGGGCTCAGTATTTGGACTACTGCTCTATTAAGAGCATAAGGAATAGGAGCAGGAGTGGGCCGTTTGGCCCCTCGAGCCTGCTCCATCATTTAATAAGATCGTGGCTGAGCTGATCTTGGCCTCAGCTCCATTTCCTTGCCCGCTCCCCATAACCCTTCAATTGAATATCATTCAAAAATTTGTCTATCTCTGCCTTAAATATATTCAATGACCCAGCCTCCACAGCTCTCTGGGGCAGAGAATTCCACAGATTTACGATCTTCTGAGAGAAGAAATTCTTCCTCATCTCAGTTCTAAATGGGTGACCCTTTATTCTGAAACTATGCCCCCTAGTTCTAGATCCCCCCACGAGGGGAAACATCTTCTCTGCATCTACCCTGTCAAACTCCCTCAGAATCTTATATGTTTCAAAAGATCACCTCTCATTCTTCTAAACTCCAATGAGTATCGGCCCAACCTGCTCAATCTTTCTTTATATGACAACCCCTTCATCTCGGGAATCAATCTAGTGAACCTTCTCTGAACTGCCTCCAATGCAAGTATATCCCTCCTTAAATAAGGAGACCAAAACTGTACGCAGTACTCCAGGTGTGGTCTTACCAATGCCCTGTACAGTTGGAGCAGGACTTCCCTGCTTTTATACTCGATCCCCCTTGCAAAAAAGGTCAACATTCCATTTGCCTTCCTGATTACTTGCATGCTAACTTATTGTGTTTCATGTACCAGATGCCTCTGCACTGCAGCATTTTGTAATCGCTCCCCACTTAAATAATCATTAGCTTTTTTATTTTTCCTACTAAAGTGGATAACCTCACATTTTCCCACATTATCGTCCATTTGCCAAATGTTTGCCTACTCTTTGAACGTATCTATATTCCTTTGTAGATTCTTTGCGTCCTCCTCACAACTTGCTTTCCCACCTATCTTTGTATCATCAGCAAATTTGGTTATGTTACACTCGGTCTCTTCATCCAAGTCATTAATATAAATTGTAAATAGTTGAGGCCCCAGCACTGATCCCTGTGGCACCCCACTAGTTACAGTTTGCCAACCTGAAAATGATCCATTTATCCCGACTCTCTGTTTTCTGTTAGTTAGCCAATCCTCTATCCACACTAATATATTACCCCCCAACCCCGTGAGCTCTTATCCTGTGCAGTGACCTTTTATGTCGCACCTTATCAAATGTTTTCTGGAAATCCAAATACACGACATCTACTGGTTCCCCCTTATCCTCCCTGCTTGTTACATACTTAAAGAACTCCAGCAAATTTGTCAAACATGATTTCCCTTTCATAAAACCATACTGACTCTGCTTGACTGTATTATGATTTTCTAAATGTCCTGCTATTACTTCCTTAATGATGGTCTCCAGCATTTTTCCAATGACAGATGTTAGGCTAACTGGTCTATAGTTTCCTGCTTTCTGTCTCCCTCCTTTCTTAAATAGGGGTGTTACCTTTGTGGTTTTCCAGTCTGCTGGGATCTCTCCAGATTTCAGGGAATTTTGGTAAATTACAACCAATGCATCCACTATCTCTGCAGCCACTTCTTTTAAGACCCTAGGATGCAGGCCATCAGGTCCAGGGGACTTGTCCACCTTTAGTCCTATTAGTTTGCCTAGTACTTTTTCTCCAGTGATCGTGATTGTTTTCAGTCCCCTCCCTCCTAATAGCTCCTTGATTATCAATTATTGGAATGTTTTGGGAGATCCATCAAGAGCCCCCCACGCCCCATCCCACACTGTTCAGCCAGACGAGGAAGACAACTTCTCAGAGGAGCTTCCAGCCTCTGAGGCCGCACGGTTACCAGACCCAAGCGCACCCAGCACCAGTGCAGATACACATACCTTGATGGGTCCTGTGTGAGATAGAGTAGTGTTGTCACCTGGTGTCTCACACTGCACAAGTGAGCACGAGCTGATGGTAGAGACAGGGACAGCAGTGGAGGCTCCTCGCTGGACGGTGCAGGACGCTCCCAGCTCTGCTCAGCTGCATGCAGACGCTGAACCTCGGGGACCATCCAGAAAGAGCCTACTCTTAGAGGGGCAGCAACAATTGCACAAGGCTCTGGCAGCTTTTGCAACCCTGATCTCGCAGGTGATGGTCACGATGTGCCGTTCCATGGAAAGGATGGCCACCTGCATGGAGCAGCAAATGCACCAGTCATATGAGCACATGCTCGCTGTGTACAACAGATATGCTCATAGATGTCATCTCGAGGAGGGATGTAATGTTGACTTGTGCCTTCATGGCCCCACTGCTGAGCAGCAAGGTGCTCTCCAGCTCCTTGCTAGCAGGGAAGTGTGGGTGGCCCATGAGAGGGATGATGGAATGGGGGCATGGAAGTGGGGGCTGCTCTCAAAGTGCTCTACTCCCCTGTTGCCCCGTCTTCCTCGGATCGTGATGGCCGAGTCTGCCCCTGCACAGTTGTAGGAGGAGCAGACTTTGGTGGGTTAGTCACAGGCTCCAAAACCCAGAGGACATCTGCCAAAAGTGTCTTACCGGTCACATCAGGGAAGTGAGCAGCCTGCCTCTACCTCTGCTGAAGCCACAGGGATTGCACTTTGTAGCAGCACTCGGAAAAGAAACAAGACACAAAAGTAGATGTACAAGGGTAAGCACATCGGTATATCAAAAATGTTAGTGCTAAGTCTCAGTTGTTTTCTGACACAGATCCGGTCTTGTCCATTTTTGCCTGCTACCTGGGAAGTGGCTTTGACACTTGGAGTGAATGGTGAGGCGTTACTTAATCTCGGGCACTGGGGCTATGGGTGACAGGAATGGTTTGGTCATTGTAGGGGTGCTATCTGATGTTGTTGGGGAGGTGGAAATCTTAGTACAGCATGTGGCAGCCACGTGGGTGCATCGGAACAAGTTAAGTAGTTCTGGCCATGATGAGGACATCCTGGGCCTCCCGGGCATCAATGTGCGCTGTTGCTGGTGCCGTCTCCACCTCAGGTTCCTCCACCTCAGGTTCCTGCTCGTGTGCCACCTGTTCCTCCTCCTCGTTTTCCACTTGTTCCTCCCCCTCCGAAGAGCTCAGTGCCTTGCTCCTCCTGCAGCTCCAATCCTCGCTGATGCGCTGTGTTGTGCAGCGCGCAGCATACAATGATTCTGGAGACCCTGGCTGGTGCGTACTGAAGGGCTCCTCCAGATCTGTCAAGGCATCTGAAGCGCATCTTCAGCATGCCTATTGCTTGCTCTATGACACATCTGGTGGAGATGTGGCTCTCATTATAACACTCCTGGTCCTCAGTAGTTGGCCTGCTCATATCATGAATCACGTCTTGAGTGGATAGGACTTGTCTCCAAACAGCCAGCTGGTAAGTCTGTCTGGGAGGCCGACGAGCTGAGGGAGGGAGGACTGGTGCAGCACAAAAGACTAATGGCAGCTGCCAGGGAATCTGCGCACGCGCACATGATCATATTTTTATGGATGCAGACGAGCTGCATGTTGAGGGAGTGGAATCCCTTGCGGTTGACAAAGACTGCTGGGTGATAATGGTAGTATTAGTAGTATTAGGCAGTCTCTCGTGTCGAGGGTGACCCACTTCCACACTAAAAATTATAAGTTCACAGGTGTTTCAATGAGGGACCTGACCTTCCAGGTCCCCAGCTACATCTTGAAGATGCCTGTGCATGAATTCTTTTAACATGGAGTGGCCGTTCCACATCAGCCACCACACGGGCTTGACAGAGCTAGGCCTTGGTTCAGTGGCAAGAGTTAACTAATACGACTGGAGACCAGCTCTGCTGTGCCATCCCTGGGCCCCGGCCTACCTTTTGTTATATGTTGCGCCGATCCTGGGCCACGACTCCTTCGCTCCTCGACTCCGACCCCACCGCTCCTGGGCTCCAAACCTCGCCTCTCCTGAGCCCCGAACTCTCGCCTCTCCTAGGCCTCGAACTCTCGCCTCTCCTGGGCCCCGAACTCTCGCCTCACCTCGGCCGCGACCTCGCCTCTCCAAGGCCCCGAACTCTCACCTCACCTAGGCCTTGAACTCTCGCCTCTCCTAGGCCCCAAACTCTCGCCTCACCTCGGCCGTGACCTCGCCACTCCACTGCTGCTCATCACCGCTCCTCTGCACCTGGGTCAGGACCCCACCGATGGTCCTGCCCACGCTCCAATTGGTGACCTCGATTTTGGTGACATCAATCCAGTCGCCCTCCTCGAAGCCGTTGCACCCCTAGACCAGCTCGCGCTTCTCCCTGCAGTGGCTGGTTCCCCGACCTGCCGCGATGGTGTTCCCTCGCAGTTTGGGGGGCGCTGCCCTGATGTGAGCCCCGACGGTCACATGTGTGCAGTCGATGATGCCCTGCACCCGTGGGAAATCAGGCTGAGCCGCAAAGCTGCCCGCCCGCTCAGTAACACTGGCTTCATCAGTGGCAACGTTTCTATAATTGGCTGAATTGTTAAACAGAGCATCGGTCATCTGGGTTATACATCTGTGGGTGGCTGACTGCGAGATGCCTCAAATGTCTGCTGCAGATCCCATAAGGAGGTTGAGGCGAAGAATTTGAGGTGGTGATGACTTTAGCAGCCACTGGTAAGGCATGTCCACCTGCTCCTTTGGGCAGCAGGTCTTGCTCCAGCAAGCTGTAAATATCTGTGATGACTTGACACGATAGCCTGAGTCCCTGAAACACAGCTGTTCAGTCATGTCCAGGAAGCTCATCCTCTGCCTGTATACCCTGTGTTGGGGGTATCGCCTCCGGTGCGGTCCAGCCCAGTGCATATCCACTCCCTCCTGTGGAGCATCAGGTAGGTGAGGAGAAGGCTGGTGTTGTGGCTGGTGTTGTTGGTACTGGGCTCAGCTTGGTCCGATTCTGAGGTCCAAGCTAAGGCAGCACCAGTGGTACCCATGCTGATGTAACAGACGGCAGGTAAAGTGCAGATCAGAGGCACAATCCCGCCATGTGGTGAGAGTGACTTCTGAAGTTGCAGAAATGACCTGCAAACTGCTGTCGGCAAAATCTCTGCACAAAATGGAGTCAGCAAGAGCCTTTCCATTAGCCAAATAATCAGATGTAATGTGGGAGCATTTATGTGTTTCCCAGTTCTCAATAAATGCCCTCGCTCAATACCACTGAGCTTCTGCCTTCCCATCACAGCGAGGTTCCCGAGGTGCATGAATCCCGTGCTTCAGAAGTTAAAGCCAAAAGCTGGTGTTGAAAACTCTCTAAAGGGTCTGCCAATAAGCCTTTAATTACTTCAACGAGGTCGCTCGCCTCTCCCAAGCGGGTCCGTGCAGCACCTATGAGCGATCCCAAGTTAAATGTGGAAGTCGGCGGGATGATGGCGGGTTCCCGACGTGCTGGAAATTTGGTGATTTTTACCGTCGGCCGCCCCCAAACTCCCACACTCGGCAATGGGAAAATTCCGGCCTACGTAATTTGTAATTTTCTGATCTAAAGGCACAATTCCTCAATCTAGAGGGCTTTGGAAAATTATAACTAATGTGTCGGCATTAATTTAATATTCTGGGGTGGAAATCATTAGGTCCTGGAGGTTTGTGTATCTTAAGTCCCGTTATTTACTCCATCATCATTTTTGTTGTGTATTAAATCCACTAAGTTCCTCTCCTTGTCATTTTTAAGTTCCCTTGGTATTTTGTTCTCTTCCTCCACTGTAAAAATGGATATAAAGTACTCATTTAACAAGTCTGGCTTTTTTCCTATTGTCCATTTAAAAAAAAATTAACTTGTTCTTGAGATATGGGCCTCCTTACCAAGATCAGCATTTATTGCCCACCCCTAATTGAGAAGGTGGTGGTGAGCCGCCTTCTTGAACCGCTGCAGTCCGTGTGGTGAAGGTACTCCCACAGTGCAGAGAGGGAGTTCCAGGATTTTGACCCAACGACAGTGAAGGAATGGCAATATATTTCCAAGCCAGGATGGTGTGTGACTTGGAGGGGAACGTGGAGGTGATGGTGTTCCCATGCGCCTGCTGCCCTTGTCCTTCTAGGTGGTAGAGGTCGTGGGTTTGGGAGGTGCTGTCGAAGAAGCCATGGTGAGTTGCTGCAGTGCATCTTGTAGATGGTACACACTGCAGCCACGATGCACTGGTGGTGGAGGGAGTGAATGCTTAAGGCGGTGGATGAGGGTACAGTATTGCCTGCATCTGTTTTAAAAGGCCTACTATCCTCTTTGCCACAATCCTCTCTCCCTTAATATATTGATAAACATTTTGGTCGTTACATTGACATCTCTTGTAATTTTTTCTCATGTTCCCCTTTTTGCATCTCTGATTACTTACTGTCTTTGTATCCCTTGTATCTGGTCATTATCACATTGCTGTTTGTGGGAGCTTGCTGTGCGCAAATCCTACATTACAACAGTGACTATACTTCAAAAAGTACTTAATTGGCTGTAATGCGCTTTGGGACATCCGGTGGTCATAAAAGGTGCTATATAAATACAAGTCTTTCCATCTTTTCTTGTTGTTTTTATGGGGCAGAAATTGCGGTCGGAGGCTTCCCGCGGACAATTGCCTCCAACCTGAAACATTTCTACGAAGTTACCTGGTGGTCCCGGAGGAGATTCCGGTGGGGAGGCCTTGTCTTCCCGCGCTGCAGAGCATGCTCCCGTCCTCCAGGTTCCCACGCAGAAGGTGCAGTCATGTGTGAGTGCTCAGCCAATCAGGTACAGTATTCCATAGTTTTCTCATTAGTAGTAATGGGAACTCCGTGTCTCCCAGTTCTCAGTGCTATTAATGAGAAAAAACAAACACACTAAACACCATAATAAAAAAATAACAAACACACCTCACGTAATTAAAATTAAAGTTAACTTTATCTTTGAGAAAAAAAAAGTTCTGAGTTTTTAAAAAGTTTTTTTTAATTATGGTTAAAAATAAATGTAACATAGTGGACAGGGTTTTAAAAATGCGTTTTTTTAATTTAATTTTATATTACTTTTGTATGTTTTAAAGCTCTTACGCCTGTAAAAGTAGGCTATGCTCCTGCTTTTATCAGGCGCAAGAGTTTCCAGGACATTTGCTGGGCAAGATATGGGTAAATCCTCGCTCCCAAGATACGGAAGATCTGTCAAGCTGCTTGACAGATCGGAAAAGCCGGTTTCCAGTGCATGCACATTGTGCGCTGAAAACCGGCTTTTGTGATGCCTTCCCGGGTTCGTGCACACTCCGTGCACACTCCATATGGACCTGGGCAGGCCGGGATTTCTGGGCCATTATCCCGACCAGTCAGTTGGATTTCCACTGTGCCTTGCAATTGTGTAAAACTTTTAGCTCGATACTCAGTTGCTTCACTACACAAGTGGAGCCTTTACCTTTTATGAGTATCTACTGGTTTTGTATCAGACCAAATACTACTTTGATTAATTCTGTTATTTATCTGTAGGTTTACCCAATAACATACTGTGGTGAATTCATTCCTCGTCCCTTTATTCCCCCACTTAGGTTTAAGATCTTGGTATGTGACTGTTGCTTTATTGTACAATGCAGTTGCTCAGTTTATTTACGTGATGTTTTTAGCTGTTAATTAGGCTCATTCTTGAAGATGATTAATGTCACCTTGAAATTCTGAGGCGAGAAAGTGAAATGTATTACACGTGCATATTGTGTAATTGACCACTAGAGGGCCCCCCTGATGGGAGCAAGAATACTGCAGCAATTACTCTCCATGGTCATCTCTACTACTGAATGTTGTATCCAGAAAGAATGGCCTGGACATTTACAGGGATGGGTTACGTAGGCGAGAGGGGGGAGTTTTGACCGTCCAGGTTTCCCCGCATACTATGGGGTTTTAATTCCACAGCGTGCATCTTTTGTCCTTGACGGGTTCCCCGTCCGGAAGTCAGCCTGATTAACAGGCGTGCTTTGCAGTTGGGCAAGGAGGACTCTGGAACAGTTGGCAGAGGCAGGTAGCTCTGATCCATGACCCGGGAGGGGGTTAGTCCAATCCCTGTGGGGGTCCGATCCTGACCCCGGGGGTCTTTGTATGGAGGGGGTGGTTCTGATCGGGTGGGAGCTTGGGGGGCTGCGGGGAGGGGAGTGGGGCGGGGGGGAGGGGGGGGAAGAATCACTCCTGCTCCTCTTGGCCCATGAGCAATTCCGTAAAACATTTACCTTCTCCCCGAAGCTGCCTCGCCTCCCTTTAGCTGCCGGGTTTCCCCGAGGGCCCACTGTTTTAAGCTGAAAGGCAGGTTAAACCCAGGACGTACGAACAATGATGGACAGGTAAAGTCTATCTGGCCCATTGAGCCTGTCCCACACAATTGCGATACCTTATGTATCACAACATATACACTCCACCCCACCCCAAACCATGTGATCATCTGGGAGAGGCAAAAACACAGATAAAAAACATAGGCCAATTTGGGGGAAAGAAATCTGGGAAATTCCTCTCCGACCCATCGAGGCGATCGAATCTAGTCCAGGGGAACACTCTGGCCTTGAATTCCCTACAGTACCTACCTTCTGTAAGAATTAATCTCCGCCGCAGCCAGAAACAAATCCAGCTTTTGTTTGAAGGAGTTCAGTGACTCTGCATCCACCACATGAGAGGGCAGCTTGTTCCAGAGGTCTACTGTTCTCTGGGAACAGAACCACCTCCTGACATCTAACCCAGATCTAGCCTTATACAACTTAAATTTGTGCCCCCTGGTCCTGCCTAAACTATTTAATTGAAATAAACTGTCAGCTGGAACACTGTCTATTCTCTTCATTATATTATAAACTGCAATTATATCCCCCTAAGTCTACACTACTGTAAGGTAAAGAGTCCCAACTATTTTAACCTACCTTGATAACTAAGATGCCTTATACTTGGAATTAGTCTAGTGGCCCTCTTCAGCACCCTTTCCAGAGCCTCAATATCACCCACCATGTGAGGAGCCCAAAACTGGACACAGTATTCCAAGTGCGGCCTGACTAAGGTCTTGTACAAGGACAAAACAGTACGCCTCGTCTTATATTCAATTGTCTTATGGATACACCCGACACCCTATTTGCTCTAGCTATCACTGCACGGCATTGCTCATGTACCTTTAAGAATGTATGCACTAGAATGCCCAAATCTCTTTCTATCTCCACTATCTTTAATGCCTTTCCCTGAAGGGTGTATGAATGTTGAGCATTTGCCCTACCCACATGCATAACATTGCACTTATCCAAGTTATACATAATTTTCCAGTCTTGAGCCCAATCTCACAACACATTAAGATCTGCCTGAATCAGACGAGCTACAGTTCTAACACTCGCACAGATCTTGGTATCATCGGCAAATTTGCAAATTGTGTCCCCAACCCCAAAATCCAGATCATTAAAAATAGTAAAAAGCAACGGTCCCAACACTGATCCCTGCGGGTCACCACTGGTGACCGATCTCCAAACAGATCCAAATCCATCTATAACTACTCTTTGCCTACGTCCTGCCAGCCAATTCTGTATCCAGCTCAATATATTTCACTAATACCAGGGGCTCCGATCTTATAGAGAAACCTCTTATGCGGTATTTTATCCAAAGCTTTTTGGAAATCTAAGTAGAAAATGCCTACTGGGCTTCCCTCACCTACCAACTTCGTAACTTCTTCAAAAAATACACTTAGATTTGTGAGAAATGACCTCTTTTTTATGAAGCCATGTTGGGTGTCCCTAATATGTCCCTCATTATCCAAGTATTCATAAATAGCATCCCTTATGATTCTTTCAAGCATCGTCGCTAGTACTGATGTTAAACTGATGGGCCAGGTCTGCCTTGTCACCTTTTTAAAAAATGGGGACTACATTAGCCTCTTTCCAATCTGTAGGAACCATTCCAGAGTGCAGTGAGCTATTAAACATACAGGCCATGGACTCACACAGCACATGTCCCATCTCCTGGAGGACCCTCACACAGCACATGTCCCATCTCCCGGAGGACCCTCACACAGCACATGTCCCATCTCCTGGAGGACCCTCACACAGCACATGTCCCATCTCCTGGAGGACCCTCACACAGCACATGTCCCATTTCCCAGAGGGGCTCACACAGCACATGTCCCAGCTCCTGGAGGACCCTCACACGGCACATGCCTCATCTCCCAAAGAAACCTCACACAGCACATGCCCCATCTCCCAGAGGGGCTGACACAGTACATGTCCCATCTCCCGGAGGACCCTCGCACAGCACATGTCCCATCTCCCGGAGGACCCTCACACAGCACATGTCCCATCTCCCGGAGCGGCTCACACATAACATGTCCCATCTCCCGGAGGACCCTCGCACAGCACATGTCCCATCTCCCGGAGGACCCTCACACAGCACATGTCCCATCTCCCGGAGGACCCGCACACAGCACATGTCCCATCTCCCGGAGCGGCTCACACATAACATGTCCCATCTCCCGGAGGACCCTCACACAGCATATGTCCCATCTCCCTGAGGGGCTCGCTCAGCACATGTCCCATCTCCCGGAGGACCCTCGCACAGCGCATGTCCCATCTCCCGGAGGACCCTCACACAGCACATGTCCCATCTCCCGGAGGACCCTCACACAGCACATGTCCCATCTCCCGGAGGACCCTCACACAGCACATGTCGCATCTCCCTGAGGAACCTCACACAGCACATGTCCCATCGACCAGAGGACCCTCACACAGCACATGTCCCATCTCCCTGAGGAACCTCACACAGCACATGTCCCATCTCCCGGAGGGGCTCACACAGCACTTGTCCCATCTCCCGGAGGACCCTCACACAGCAAATGTCCCATCTCCCGGAGAGGCTCACACAGCACATGTCCCATCTCCCTGAGGACCCTCACACAGCACTTGTCCCATCTCCCGGAGGGGCTCACACAGCACATGTCCCATCTCCCTGAGGACCCTCACACAGCATATGTCCCATCTCCCAGAGGGGCTCATACAGCACATGTCCCATCTCCCTGAGGACCCTCACACAGCACATGTCCCATCTCCCGGAGGGGCTCACACAGCACATGTCCCATCACCCTGAGGACCCTCACACGGTACATGCCCCATCTCCCGGAGGACCCGCACACAACACATGTCCCATCTCCCGGAGCGGCTCACACATAACATGTCCCATCTCCCGGAGGACCCTCACACAGCACATGTCCCATCTCCCGGAGGACCCTCACACAGCACATGTCCCATCTCCCGGAGGACCCTCACACAGCATATGTCCCATCTCCCTGAGGGGCTCGCACAGCATATGTCCTATCTCCCGGAGGACCCTCACACATAACATGTCCCATCTCCCTGAGGACCCTCACACAGCACATGTCCCATCTCCCGGAGGACCCTCGCACAGCACATGTCCCATCTCCCGGAGGACCCTCACACAGCACATGTCCCATCTCCCGGAGCGGCTCACACATAACATGTCCCATCTCCCGGAGGACCCTCGCACAGCACATGTCCCATCTCCCGGAGGACCCTCACACAGCACATGTCCCATCTCCCGGAGCGGCTCACACATAACATGTCCCATCTCCCGGAGGACCCTCGCACAGCACATGTCCCATCTCCCGGAGGACCCTCACACAGCACATGTCCCATCTCCCGGAGGACCCTCACACAGCACATGTCCCATCTCCCGGAGCGGCTCACACATAACATGTCCCATCTCCCGGAGGACCCTCGCACAGCACATGTCCCATCTCCCGGAGGACCCTCACACAGCATATGTCCCATCTCCCGGAGCGGCTCACACATAACATGTCCCATCTCCCGGAGGACCCTCGCACAGCACATGTCCCATCTCCCGGAGGACCCTCGCACAGCACATGTCCCATCTCCCGGAGGACCCTCACACAGCATATGTCCCATCTCCCTGAGGGGCTCGCACAGCACATGTCCCATCTCCCGGAGGACCCTCACACATAACATGCCCCATCTCCCGGAGGACCCTCACACGGCACATTCCTATCTCCCGGAGGTCCCTCACACAGCACATGTCCCTCTCCCAGAGGACCCTCACACAGCACAAGTCCCATCTCCCTGAGGACCCTCACACGGCACATTCCTATCTCCCGGAGGACCCTCACACAGCACATGTCCCTCTCCCGGAGGACCCTCACACAGCACATGTCCCATCTCCCGGAGGGGCTCACACAGCACATGTCCCATCTCCCGGAGGGGCTCACACAGCACATGTCCCATCTCCCGGAGGGGCTCACACAGCACATGTCCCATCTCCCGGAGGACCCTCGCACAGCACATGTCCCGTCTCCCGGAGGACCCTCACACAGCACATGTCCCATCTCCCGGAGGACCCTCACACATTATATGGCCCATCTCCCTGAGGGGCTAGCACAGTACATGTCCCATCTCCCGGAGGACCCTCACACATAACATGCCCCATCTCCCGGAGGACCCTCACACAGCACATGTCCCATCTCCCGGATGGGCTCACACAGCACATGTCTCATCTCCCGGAGGACCCTCACACAGCAAATGTCCCATCTCCCGGAGGGGCTCACACAGCACATGTCCCATCTCCCTGAGGGCCCTCACACAGCACATGTCCCATCTCCCGGAGGGGCTCATACAGCACATGTCCCATATCCCTGAGGACCCTCACACAGCACATGTCCCATCTCCCGGAGGGGCTCACACAGCACATGTCCCATCACCCTGAGGACCCTCACACGGTACATGCCCCATCTCCCGGAGAACCCTCACACAGCACATGTCCCATCTCCCGGAGGGGCTCACACAGCACATGTCCCATCTCCCGGAGGACCCGCACACAACACATGTCCCATCTCCCGGAGGACCCTCACACAGCATATGTCCCATCTCCCTGAGGGGCTCGCACAGTACATGTCCTATCTCCCGGAGGACCCTCACACATAACATGTCCCATCTCCCGGAGGACCCTCACACAGCACATTCCTATCTCCCGGAGGTCCCTCACACAGCACATGTCCCATCTCCCGGAGGACCCTCGCACAGCACATGTCCCATCTCCCGGAGGACCCTCACGCAGCACATGTCCCATCTCCCGGAGGACCCTCACACAGCATATGTCCCGTCTCCCTGAGGGGCTCGCACAGCACATGTCCCATCTCCTGGAGGACCCTCACACAGCACATGTCCCATCTCCCGGAGGGGCTCACACAGCACATGTCCCATCACCCTGAGGACCCTCACACGGTACATGCCCCATCTCCCGGAGAACCCTCACACAGCACATGTCCCATCTCCCGGAGGGGCTCACACAGCACATGTCCCATCTCCCGGAGGACCCGCACACAACACATGTCCCATCTCCCGGAGCGGCTCACAAATAACATGTCCCATCTCCCGGAGGACCCTCACACAGCACATGTCCCATCTCCCGGAGGACCCTCACACAGCACATGTCCCATCTCCCGGAGGACCCTCACACAGCATATGTCCCATCTCCCTGAGGGGCTCGCACAGCACATGTCCCATCTCCCGGAGGACCCTCACACATAACATGCCCCATCTCCCGGAGGACCCTCACACAGCACATTCCTATCTCCCGGAGGTCCATCACGCAGCACATGTCCCATCTCCCAGAGGACCCTCACACAGCATATGTCCCATCTGCTGGAGGGGCTCACACAGCACATGTTCCATCTCCCGGAGGACCCTCGCACAGCACATGTCCCATCTCCCGGAGGACCCTCACACAGTACATGTCCCATCTCCGTGAGGAACCTCACACAGCACATGTCCCATCTACCGGAGGACCCTCACACAGCCCATGTCCCATCTCCCGGAGGGGCTCACACAGCACATGTCCCATCTCCCTGAGGACCCTCACACAGCACATGTCCCATCTCCCGGAGGGGCTCACACAGCACATGTCCCATCACCCTGAGGACCCTCACACGGTACATGCCCCATCTCCCGGAGGATCCTCACACAGCACATGTCCCATCTCCCGGAGGGGCTCACACAGCACATGTCCCATCTCCCGGAGGGGCTCACACAGCACATGTCCCATCTCCTGGAGGACCCTCACACAACACATGTCCCATCTCCCGGAGCGGCTCATACATAACATGTCCCATCTCCCGGAGGACTCTCACACAGCACATGTCCCATCTCCCGGAGGACCCTCACACAGCACATGTCCCATCTCCCGGAGGACCCTCACACAGCATATGTCCCATCTCCCTGAGGGGCTCGCACAGCACATGTCCTATCTCCCGGAGGACCCTCACACATAACATGTCCCATCTCCCGGAGGACCCTCACACAGCACATGTCCCATCTCCCGGAGGGGCTCACACAGCACATGTCCCATCTCCCGGAGGGGCTCACACAGCACATGTCCCATCTCCCGGAGGACCCTCACACAGCACATGTCCCATCTCCCGGAGGACCCTCACACAGCATATGTCCCATCTCCCTGAGGGGCTCGCACAGCACATGTCCTATCTCCCGGAGGACCCTCACACATAACATGTCCCATCTCCCGGAGGACCCTCACACAACACATGTCCCATCTCCCGGAGCGGCTCATACATAACATGTCCCATCTCCCGGAGGACTCTCACACAGCACATGTCCCATCTCCCGGAGGACCCTCACACAGCACATGTCCCATCTCCCGGAGGACCCTCACACAGCATATGTCCCATCTCCCGGAGGGGCTCACACAGCACATGTCCCATCACCCTGAGGACCCTCACACGGTACATGCCCCATCTCCCGGAGGATCCTCACACAGCACATGTCCCATCTCCCGGAGGGGCTCACACAGCACATGTCCCATCTCCCGGAGGGGCTCACACAGCACATGTCCCATCTCCTGGAGGACCCTCACACAACACATGTCCCATCTCCCGGAGCGGCTCATACATAACATGTCCCATCTCCCGGAGGACTCTCACACAGCACATGTCCCATCTCCCGGAGGACCCTCACACAGCACATGTCCCATCTCCCGGAGGACCCTCACACAGCATATGTCCCATCTCCCTGAGGGGCTCGCACAGCACATGTCCTATCTCCCGGAGGACCCTCACACATAACATGTCCCATCTCCCGGAGGACCCTCACACAGCACATACCTATCTCCCGGAGGTCCCTCACACAGCACATATCCCATCTCCCGGAGGACCCTCACACAGCACATGTCCCATCTGCCGGAGAGGCTCATACAGCACATGTCCCATCTCCCGGAGGACCCTCGCACAGCACATGTCCCATCTCCCGGAGGACCCTCACACAGCACATGTCCCATCTCCCTTAGGAACCTCACACAGCACATGTCCCATCTACCGGAGGTCCCTCACACAGCACATGTCCCATCTCCCAGAGGACCCTCACACAGCACATGTCCCATCTCCCGGAGGGGCTCACACAGCACTTGTCCCATCTCCCGGAGGACCCTCACACAGCAAATGTCCCATCTCTCGGAGGGGCTCACACAGCACTTGTCCCATCTCCCGGAGGACCCTCACACAGCAAATGTCCCATCTCCCGGAGGGGCTCACACAGCACATGTCCCATCTCCCTGAGGACCCTCACACAGCATTGTCCCATCTCCCGGAGGGGCTCACATAGCACATGTCCCATCTCCCTAAGGACCCTCACATAGCACTTGTCCCATCTCCCGGAGCGGCTCACACAGCACATGTCCCATCTCCCTGAGGACCCTCACACAGCACATGTCTCATCTCCCGGAGGGGCTCACACAGCACATGTCCCATCTCCCGGAGGGGCTCACACAGCACATGTCACATCTCTCGGCGGACCCTCACACAGCACATGTCCCATAGAAACATAGAAACATAGAAACATAGAAACATAGAAAATAGGTGCAGGAGCAGGCCATTCAGCCCTTCTAGCCTGCACCGCCATTCAATGAGTTCATGGCTGAACATGAAACTTCAGTACCCCCTTCCTGCTTTCTCGCCATAACCCTTGATCCCCTGAGTAGTAAGGAATTCATCTAACTCCCCTTTGAATATATTTCGTGAATTGGCCTCAACTACTTTCTGTGGTAGAGAATTCCACAGGTTCACCACTCTCTGGGTGAAGAAGTTTCTCCTCATCTCGGTCCTAAATGGCTTACCCCTTATCCTTAGACTGTGACCCCTGGTTCTGGACTTCCCCAACATTGGGAACATTCTTCCTGCATCTAACCTGTCTAAACCCGTCAGAATTTTAAACGTTTCTATGAGGTCCCCTCTCATTCTTCTGAACTCCAGTGAATACAAGCCCAGTTGATCCAGTCTTTCTTGATAGGTCAGTCCCACCATCCCGGGAATCAGTCTGGTGAATCTTCGCTGCACTCCCTCAATAGCAAGAATGTCCTTCCTCAAGTTAGGAGACCAAAACTGTACACAATACTCCAGGTGTGGCCTCACCAAGGCCCTGTACAACTGTAGCAACACCTCCCTGCCCCTGTACTCAAATCCCCTCGCTATGAAGGCCAACATGCCATTTGCTTTCTTAACCGCCTGCTGTACCTGCATGCCAACCTTCAATGACTGATGTACCATGACACCCAGGTCTTGTTGCACCTTCCCTTTTCCTAATCTGTCACCATTCAGATAATAGTCTGTCTCTCTGTTTTTACCACCAAAGTGGATAACCTCACATTTATCCACATAATACTTCATCTGCCATTCATTTGCCGACTCACCTAACCTATCCAAGTCACTCTGCAGCCTCATAGCATCCTCCTCGCAGCTCACACTGCCACCCAACTTAGTGTCGTCCGCAAATTTGGAGATACTACATTTAATCCCCTCGTCTAAATCATTAATGTACAATGTAAACAGCTGGGGCCGCAGCACAGAACCTTGCGGTACCCCACTAGTCACTGCCTGCCATTCTGAAAAGTACCCATTTACTCCTACTCTTTGCTTCCTGTCTGACAACCAGTTCTCAATCCATGTCAGCACACTACCCCCAATCCCATGTGCTTTAACTTTGCACATTAATCTCTTGTGTGGGACCTTGTCGAAAGCCTTCTGAAAGTCCAAATATACCACATCAACTGGTTCTCCTTTGTCCATTTTCTGGAAACATCCTCAAAAAATTCCAGAAGATTTGTCAAGCATGATTTCCCTTTCACAAATCCATGCTGACTTGGACCTATCATGTCACCATTTTCCAAATGCGCTGCTATGACATCCTTAATAATTGATTCCATCATTTTACCCACTACTGAGGTCAGGCTGACCGGTCTAAAATTCCCTGTTTTCTCTCTCCCTCCTTTTTTAAAAAGTGGGTTTACATTGGCTACCCTCCACGCCATAGGAACTGATCCAGAGTCAATGGAATGTTGGAAAATGACTGTCAATGCATCCGCTATTTCCAAGGCCACCTCCTTAAGTACTCTGGGATGCAGTCCATCAGGCCCTGGGGATTTATCGGCCTTCAATCCCATCAATTTCCCCAACACAATTTCCCGACTAATAAATTTCCTCAGTTCCTCCTCCTTACTAGACCCTCTGACCCCTTTTATATCTGGAAGGTTGTTTGTGTCCTCCTTAGTGAATACCGAACTAAAGTACTTGTTCAATTGGTCGGCCATTTCTTTGTTCCCCGTTATGACTTCCCCTGATTCTGACTGCAGGGGACCTATGTTTGTCTTTACTAACCTTTTTCTCTTTACATACCTATAGAAACTTTTGCAATCCGCCTTAATGTTCCCTGCAAGCTTCTTCTCGTACTCCATTTTCCCTGCCCTAATCAAACCCTTTGTCCTCCTCTGCTGAGTTCTAAATTTCTCCCAGTCCCCGGGTTTGCTGCTATTTCTGGCCAATTTGTATGCCACTTCCTTGGCTTTAATACTATCCCTGATTTCCCTAGATAGCCACGGTTGAGCCACCTTCCCTTTTTTATTTTTACGCCAGACAGGAATGTACAATTGTTGTAATTCATCCATGCGGTCTCTAAATGTCTGCCATTGCCCATCCACAGTCAACCCCTTAAGTATCATTCGCCAATCAATCCTAGCCAATTCACGCCTCATACCTTCAAAGTTACCCTTCTTTAAGTTCTGGACCATGGTCTCTGAATTAACTGTTTCATTCTCCATCCTAATGCAGAATTCCACCATATTATGGTCACTCTTCCCCAAGGGGCCTCGCACAATGAGATTGCGAATTAATCCTCTCTCATTGCACAACACCCAGTCTAAGATGGCCTCCCCCCCGAGTTGGTTCCTCGACATATTGGTCTAGAAAACCATCCCTTATGCACTCCAGGAAATCCTCCTCCACCGTATTGCTTCCAGTTTGGCTAGCCCAATCTATGTGCATATTAAAGTCACCCATTATAACTGCTGCATCTTTATTGCATGCACCCCTAATTTCCTGTTTGATGCCCTCCCCAACATCACTACTACTGTTTGGAGGTCTGTACACAACTCCCACTAACGTTTTTTGCCCTTTGGTATTCGGCAGCTCTACCCATATAGATTCCACATCATCCAAGCTAATGTCCTTCCTAACTATTGCATTAATCTCCTCTTTAACCAGCAATGTTACCCCACCTCCTTTTCCTTTTATTCTATCCTTCCTGAATGTTGAATACCCCTGGATGTTGAGTTCCCAGCCCTGATCATCCTGGAGCCACGTCTCCGTAATCCCAATCACATCATATTTGTTAACATCTATTTGCACAGTTAATTCATCCACCTTATTGCGGAAACTCCTTGCATTAAGACACAAAGCCTTCAGGCTTGTTTTTTTAACACCCTTTGTCCTTTTAGAATTTTGCTGTACAGTGGCCCTTTTTGTTCTTTGCCTTGGGTTTCTCTGCCCTCCACTTTTCCTCATCTCCTTTCTGTCTTTTGCTTCCTTTTTGTCTCCCTCTGTCTTCCTGCATTGGTTCCCATCCCCCTGCCATATTAGTTTAACTCCTCCCCAACAGCACTAGCAAACACTCCCCCGAGGACATTGGTTCCGGTCCTGCCCATCTCCCGGAGGGGCTCACACAGCACATGTCCCATCTCCCGGAGGGGCTCACACAGCACATGTCCCATCTCCCAGAGAACCCCCACACAGCACATATTCCATTTCCCGGAGGACCCTCACACGGCACATGCCCCATCTCTCTGAGGACCCTCACACAGCACATGTCCTATCTCCCCGAGGACCCTCACACAGCACATGTCCCATCTCCCTGAGGACCCTCACACAGCACATGTCCCATCTCCCGGAGGACCCTCACACAGCACATGTCCCATCTCCCGGAGGGGCTCACACAGCACATGTCCCATCTCCCGGAGGACCCTCACACAGCACATGTTCCATTTCCCGGAGGACCCTAACACAGCACATGTCCCATGTCCCGGCGGGGCTCACACAGCACATGTCCCATCACCCGGAGGGGCTCACACAGCACATGTCCCATCACCTGGAGAGGCTCACACAGCACATGTCCCATCACCTGGAGAGGCTCGTACAGCACAAGTCCCATCTCCCGGAGGGGCTCACACAGCACATGTCCCATCTCCCGGAGGGGCTCTCACAGCACATGTCCCATCTCCCGGAGGGGCTCACACAGCACATGTCCCATCTCCCGGAGGGGCTCGCACAGCACATGTCCCATCTCCCGGAGGGGCTCTCACAGCACATGTCCCATCTCCCGGAGGGGCTCACACAGCACATGTCCCATCTCCCGGAGGGGCTCACACAGCACATGTCCCATCTCCCGGAGGGGCTCGCACAGCACATGTCCCATCTCCCGGAGGACCCTCACACAGCACATGTCCCATCTCCCGGAGGACCCTCACACAGCACATGTCCCATCTCCCGGAGCGGCTCACACAGCACTTGTCCTATCTCCCAGAAGACCCTCACACAGCACATGTCCCATCTCCCGGAGCGGCTCACACAGCACATGTCCTATCTCCCAGAAGACCTTCGCACAGCACATGTCCCATGTCCTGGAGGGGCTCACACAGTACATGTCCCATCTCCTGGAGAGGCTCGCACAGCACATGTCCCATCTCCCGGAGGACCCTCACACAGCACATGTCCCATTTTCCGGAGGAACCTCACACAGCACATGTCCCATCTCCTGGAGCGGCTCGCACAGCACATGTCCCATCTCCCGGAGGGGCTCACACAGCACATGTCCCATGTCTTGGAGGACCCTCAGGAGGATATCATCCAGCCTGCTGCTCTATCTATTTTTAAGTTCTTAATTCTTTCTAAAACAATATGCTTATCTATGTTAGTGTTACTGATAAAACTAGTCTTAGTAAATGCTAAATTTGAGCATCATCTTCAAGAGTGAATACTGATGCAAAGTACTCATTTAATATTTCTGCCATACTCAGTGAGTCATTTGTAACCTGTCCTTGAACTTCCTTCAATGGCCCAATACAGTCTTTGATCGTTCTCTGACTCTTCAAGTGTGCAGGTTGGAGGCAGCTTGAGGATGGGGAGGTGACACCAGTTGCTTTGAAGGCAGAAGACCATGGAGTGGAACATCATGAGGACTACCCCTCTGAGGACCCGACTGTGACAACTTAAAGGTGAATGAGAACTTGGTGCATCAATCAAGTGTCCTCGTTTGTTGAGTCTCTCTCTTTATAACTTTCATGCTCCATTCCCCTGCCGTTACATAAATTAAAAATCCTTCAATGTAGTACCTGTTATGTTTTCAGTACGACCTCACAAACACACAGGCTTTAAGATGGCTGACAACTTCAGGAAGCCAGTCACGTGACTTGTTCCCTCTTTATTGTTGCAAACAGCAATGGCTGCAGTGCCACAGTAGGTCACTGGGTGCTATATATATTACAGTGCCCATCCGAGAAGCTCACTGCACATCCATTTTCAAATCAGAGGATAGAGCGATATATAAACAGCAGTAAAATTAGAAAAACCACAAAAAATGCAGGGAATAGATTGAGGAAAATAATAAAAGTGACAAAGGAGGTATTAAACTGTATGTATGTCAACATCCGTAGTATAACTTTTTTATTCATTCCTGAGATATGGGCATCGCTGGCAAGGCCAGCATTTATTGCCCGTCCCTAATTGCCCTTAAGAAGGTGGTGGTGAGCCGCCGTCTTGAACCTCTGCAGTCCGTGTGATGAAGGTACTCCCACAATGCTGCTGGGGAGGGAGTTCCAGGATTGTGACCCAGCGATGATGAAGGAACGGCGATATATTTCCAAGTCAGAATGATGTGCGACTTGGTGGGCAACTTGGAAGTGATGGTGTTCCCATGCACCTGCTGCCCTTGTCCTTCTAGGTGCTAGAGGTCGCGGGTTTGGGAGGTGCTGCCGAAGAAGCCTTGGCAAGTTGCTGCAGTGTATCTTGTAGATAGTACACACTGCAGCAACAGTGCACCGGTGGTGGAGGGAGTGAATGTTTAAGGTGGTGGATGGGCTGCCAATCATGCAGGCTGCTTTGTCCTGGAAGTGTCGAGCTTCTTGAGTGTTGTTGGAGCTGCACTCATCCAGGCAAGTGGAGAATATTCCATCACTCTCCTGACTTGTGCCTTGTAGATGGTGGAAAGGCTTTGGGGAGTCAGGAGGTGAGGCACTTGCCGCTGAATACCCAGCCTCTGACCTACTCTTGTTGCCACAGTATTTACGTGGCTGGTCCAGTTAAGTTTCTGGTCAATGGTAACCCCCAGGATGTTGATGTTGAGGGATTCGGCGATGGTAATGCCGTTGAATATCAAGGGGAGGTGGTTAGTCTCTCGTTTGTTGGAAGTGGTTATTGCCGGGCACTTGTGTGGAGCGCATGTTACTTGCCACTTATCAGCCCAAGTCTGAATGATGTCCAGGTTTTGCTGCATGCGAGCATGGTCTGCTTCATTATCTGAGGAGTTTCAATTGGAACTGAATGCTGTGCAGTCATCAGCGAACATCCGCACTTCTGACACGATGGAGGAAAGGGAATTGCTGAAGTAGCTGAAGACAGTTGGGCCGAGGACACTACCGTGACGAACTCCTGCAGCGATGTCCTGGGGCTGTAATGATAGACCTCCAACCACGACAACCACTGTAAGTCATTTTGCCCTTGGTGGTTTCGAATCACCCCCCCCTTACAACAGTTCGATACCCGGGAATTATAGTGGTGAATAGAATACACAGTTCTAGATAGATCTTTCGGTCTCAACCATCACAATGCTTTTATTCAAGTTAAAGCACACACCTGCACCCAGTAAGACACACCCTGGTGGTGTGAAGCAAAAACCACAGTACAACACAGAACCCTGGCCCATCTGAACAGGCCCCTATCGCGAAGTACCCACGACTAAAACATCCCTGCTTGGTTCGAAAAGATATCACCGAATCTGTCCCACAGACTGTGCATACACCTATGATTTGCGCAGAACCTCCCCATTAAACCCCTAAGGCTTGGTTGGGACACATGACACCCCTTCACACTATGCGGTGGTCTGAACCCCTCTGGCTTACTCACTGCTTCTCCCAATGAGCGAGGCTCTCTTTGCTCGTAGATGATGGTTTCTTCTCTCCATCCCAAACGGAGTGCTCGGTCTTTGAGTGGGTTGAACGAAGCAAGCAAGCGTAGAAAAGGAGAGAGAGAGATGGCTGCAAACTGCCGTTCTCTTATGCCTGAAAAATGTTTCTGAATCCTCGCGGTAAAAAACAGTCCTTTGCCTGAGGCAGTCCAACTAAATAGCATGAATCACATCTTCGGCCTGTGCCTTTGTTACTGGGCTATTCCTGGGGATAAAGGCTCCAACGAGCCTGGGTGGCCGATAGCTTCCTTTGTCCTGAGGTTCCCATGCTCCGGGGGTCTCAGTCATTGCTTGAGCACTGACCAGTTTACCTGATCTCTCACTGATGGGTTCCCATCAGTGACAAAGGGTCCCACCAGCCATCTTCCTGCGATTTCAGCCATTGATCCATCCCCGTCCACCTGATGTGTATTCCTGTGGAACATGTCGGGACCTGTCCCAGCTCATGCTGTCTGCTCTTCTGCAGTAACAGAAAATATGGAAAAGCAATAGTCCAAAACTTAAAGTACAAAAAGTTTGCGCTGATGCTGTTTCCGCCAATTCTTACACTACCTACCTTTGTGCTCGGTATGTTTGCAGCCAGTGAAGAGGTTCCCTCTGATTCCCATTGACCAGTTTTACTGGGGCTCCTTGATGCCACACTCGGTCAAATGCTGCCTTGATGTCAAGGACAATCACTCTCACCTCACCTCTGGAATTCAGCTCTTTTGCTACAAACTACAAGGCTAACCTCTTCCTTTTCATTTCTGATGGAATCCAAACTGAGCATTGGTGAACAGGTTATTGGTGAGTAAGTGCCACTTGATAGCAGTGTCGACAACACCTTCCATCACTTTGCTGATGATTGAGTGGAGACTGATGGCGCAGTAATTGGCCGGATTGGATTTGTCCTGTTTTATGTGGACAGGACATATCTGGGTAGTTTTTCACATTGTGGGAGAAATGCCAGTGTTGTAACTGTACTGGAACAGCTTGGCTAGAGATGCAGCTAGTTCTGGAGCACAAGTCTTCAGCACGACAGCCGGGATGTTGTCAGGGCCCATAGCCTTTGCTGTATCCAGTGCACTCAGTCGTTTCTTAATATCATGGGGAGCGAATTGAACCGGCTGAAGACTGGCTTCTGTGATGGTGTGGACCTCAGGGCTAGGCCGATATGGATCATCCACTCTTGCGCCTTTCTGCTTTCAGATAATCAGCAAGCACCCGAGCAGCCCGTCCCCGAGGGCAACGCAAAAAGCGAGAGGGGAGAAGAGGAGGAGGGCGAACACACCGTGTCACTGCATCTCTCACTCGCAGACACCAGCTCAGATACTGGCACCACATGTCCTTTACAGGCTAGTGTAGTCGCGGGATCTGCACAGGGTGAGGCACCAGGCACAAGTGGTCTGCAGCAAGGGCAGGGGGAAAGGGTAGCTCTGGGGGCCATCTCCCCGGAGGGTGAGTTCGCACGCGAGCTCTGCTGCACAGGACTCAGATGAGGACCTCGAAGGGAAGGCCTTCAGAAGAAGGTTGATGGCCATGCACATGGAGCTGATGGTGCAATGGCAAGGCTGGCAGAGAGCCGCTCGGCAATGGTGTAGAGCATAGAGGAGAGCGCCTCCAACATTGCACGGGGCTCTGCGCAGAGCATGGAGCCCGGGATTTCCGGTGTGGAAATGATGGTGCACTCCCAGAGAGACAGTGGTGACTCAGGCATGATGGTACACATGATGAACGATGTCACAGCTTCCATTGCAGCACACAGGCGTAAGTGACCCAACGTCCTTGTGCTGCAGGGGAAGCTCAGACTGTTCTCATGCAGTCTCCATGTGATGCCACGCAAACTCTGACTGTTGCCATCGTGGCTGGGTCCACCACCATTGACCGGTGCTTTCACGGTGTCGCAGCGGGCCAGCAGTCTGTGCTCCAGCAGGTTGCTAGGAATGTTAATGTGCTGCCCCAGGGGTGTGGCAGTGGGTCTGTGGAGCAGGAACCCGTTGTCCTCTCTCAGGATGACAGCAATCGTACTCCCACCACTGCCACTCCGCCATTACCCTTGCTGTTGCTTGTCAACCAGCCAGCCCAGACTGCTGCTGCACATACCGAGGTGGTGCAGCCTACAGCCAGACCTCCTAGGTCCACAGCTGGTCGAGGATGCCCTGCAAGGCCATCTGAAATCTCCCACACGGGCACTCAGCAGCCTTCCACCAGCCATGTTGCAGCCACTGGGGGCACTCTGTGTAGGAGCACTAGAGTAGGAAAAGGCACATGAACAACAGGCACTAAGGGATTGCACAGGGTGATTAGTTAATAGTATTCATGTAATGCGTGTGATAAATGTATTAATTGTGTTTGGAATTTTTTGTGATGTCTCTCATCTCACCTTTGCGCCCAGGACGACGCCGTGATAAGGCGTGAGACAGGGATGGTACGATGGGGAAGTGGTGAGCTACAGGGATCTGGGGTTTCGTTCATTCGAATCTCAGTCTGATGAGCCAGTCATGGACAGCCTGTCCCGAAGGCAGATTGTCTCGCTGCCTTCTATTCCTTCTCCTCCTTGTCCTCTTCTTCCTCGTCCTCCTCTTCATTCTCATTCTCCTCTCCCTCCTCCTGAGGGTGTCCCACAATTCCTGCTGGCAAGGACTGCGCCCTCATGATGGCCAGGTTGTGGAGCATCCAGCAGACCATCACGAAATGGGACACCTGCTCAGCCGAGTATTGTACGTGAGCGAGCAAGGCAGTGGAACCGTTGCTTGAGCACTCTGATGGTCTGCTCGATGATGTTCCCAGTGGCAGCATGGCTCTCATTATATATGAGTGCTGGGTGCGAGTGGTGGGATTGCGGAGGGGAGTCATGAGCCAGGTGGAGAGCGGATAGATCTTGTCGCCGAGCAGCTACCCTTGAACTTGAACTGGAAGAATGTGGGCACATTGCCATGATGCAGGATGAAGGCATCGTGGCTACTGCCAGGATAGCGGGCATCAACATTGAGGATTCGCTGTGTGTGGTCGCACACCAACAGCACATTAAGTGAGTGGTAGCCTTTGTGGTTACAGAAGATCTTAGGATTGTTATATGTTGCCTGCAAAGCCACATGGGTGCAGTCGATGGCGCCCTGCACCATGAGGAAGCCCGCAAGCCTGGCAAAGCCACATGCATACGCAACCTGCTTCTCTTTCGTAACCAGGAAGCCAATGAAATCCCTTCTCGGTGTGGAGAGCCTCAATGACTTCCCCGATGCAGTGATGGACGGCGAACTGCGAGATGTTAGTTATGTGCCCTGCTGCTGACTGGAAGGATCCACTGACGAAAAAATTGAGGAGCCACGGTGACCTTGACAGATCTCGCGCATATCGGGAGCGAGGACACTTGCAGGGCAAGATTTCCGATATTTACGAATAGCTTGCCCAGCAAATGACCTCAAAAATCTTGCGCCTAAAAAAGCAGGCATATAGCCTACTTTTACAGGCGCAAGTGTTTAAAAACATACATAAACATTAAAATTAAATTAAATAAACACATATGAAAACATATTTTATTGTTAAAATCCCTCCCCACTATGGTAAGTTTATTTTAAGGCATAATTAAAAAAACTTTTTAAAAAGTCGAGAAATTTTTTTTTATATAAGAACTTTAATTTAAATGAATCTTAAATATGTAGTGTATTTTACTATTTTTTATTAGTGTTTTGTGTGTTTGGGGGGGGTTGCTCCTTCATAATAATGGGAACTCCAACTTACGGAGTTCCCATTATTATGAATGAGATAATTCTGTACCTTGATTGGCTGCCCAGAGGCATGTGACTCCAGCTCCAGCATACGGACGTCCCAACGTGCACATGCTCCGATGCATAGGGAGTGAAGGCCTCAGGATCAGAAGTTCGAGCGGGCGCAGCAGGAACAAGTAGGTGCGCATCTTTTTTTACTTTTTCAGTCGATTGCCCGCGGGAAGAGCTTGACCATTAAGTGAGTAATTTGTATCTGAAGCGGATGATGTGAAGGTTACATTAAAAGAGGAGAGGGAAGAATTGACAGGGTAATAATAGATAGAGAGGATGTACTAAAATGATTAGCATCACTGAAAGTTGTTCGGTCACCTGGTATGGATGGAATGTATCCTAGATTGCTGAAACAACAAAAGGTAAAAATAGCAGAGACATTGGTCACAATCTTTCGATCCTCATTGGCTAGAGGAGTAATGCCGGAGGACTGGAGGGTTGCTAATGTTATAGCACTATTGAAGAAAGTGCAGGGGGAAGTTATTGGAAATCATTATCAGAGACAAAATAAACTTTCATTTAGAAAAGCATGGGCTAATCAAGGAGAGCCAGCATGGATTTGTTAAAGGCAAATCGTGTCTGACTAATTTGATTGAATTATTTGATGAGGTAACAGAGAGGTTGATCAAGGTAGTGTGGTAGATGAATATATGGACTTTCAGAAGGCATTTGACAAAGTGCCATACAGGAGGGTTGTTAAGAAGATGGAAGCCCATGGAATTAAAGGGAAAGTGATGGTATGGATATAGAATTGGCTCAGTGACAGGAAGTGGAGGGTAGTGGTGGATGGGTGATTTTCTGACTGGGAGGTTCCACAAGGGTCAGTTTTGGGTCCATTGGAGTCAACATGGTTTTATGAAAGGGAAAGCGTATTTAGCAAATTTATCAGAGTCTTTTTAAGGATGTTACTAGCAGAGTAGATAAAGAGGAACCAGTGGATATAGTATATTTAGATTTCAAAAAAACATTTGATGAGGTGACATATAAAATATTTCTACACAAGATAAGGGTTCATAGGGTTGGGGTTAATATATTAGCATGGATAGAGGATTGGTTAATGGACTGACAACAGAGAGTAGGGATAAATGGGTCATTTTCCAGTTGGCAGGCTGTAACTAGTGGGGTGCCACAAGGATCGGTGCTTGAGCCTCAGCTATTCACAATCTACATTAACATAGAAACATAGAAACATAGAAAATAGGTGCAGGAGTAGGCCATTCAGCCCTTCGAGCCTGCACCGCCATTCAATGAGTTCATTGGTGAACTTGCAACCTCAGTACCAGATGGAGGATAATGACCTAGATGAAGGGAATGAATGCAATGTAGCCAAATTTGCTGATGATACAAAGCGAGATGGGAAATTAAGCTGTGAAGAGGACACAAAGAGCCTGCAAAGGGATATAGACAGGTTCAAAGAGTGGGCAATAAGGTGGCAGATGGAGTATAGTGTAGGAAAATGTGAGGTTATTCATTTTGATAGGAAGAATAGAAAAACAGAATATGTTTGAAATGATAAGAAACTATTAAATGTTGGTGTTGAGAGAAATTTGGGTGTCCTAGTACAGGAAACACAGAGAGCTAAGCTAGCATGCAGGTACAGAAAGCAATTAGGAAGGCAAATGGCATGTTGGCCTTTATTGCAAGAGGGTTGGAGTACAAGAGTAAGGAAGCCTTGCTACAATTGTACAGGGCTTTGATGAGACCACACCTGGAGTACTGTGCACAGCTTTGGTCTTCTTATCTGAGAAGGATACACTTGCCTTAGAGGCACTGCAGCAAAGGTTCACTAGACTGATCTCTGGGATGAGAAGGTTGTCCTATGATGAAAGAGTGAGTAGATTGGACCTATACTCTCTTGAGTTTAGAAGAATGAGGCGAAGATTCTGAAAGGGACTGACAGGGTAGATGCTGAGAGGTTGTTTCCCCAGGCTGAAGAAGTCTAGAACCAGGGGGCATAGTCTCATGATAAGGGGTTGGCCATTTAAGACTGATATTAGGAGGAATTTCTTCACTCAGAAGGTTGTGAATCTTTGGAATTCTCTACCCAGAAGGGTTGTGAATGCTAGGTCGTATAGTCAAGGCTGAAATCGATAGATTTTTGGACTCTAGGGAAAACAAGAGATATGGGGATCGTGCAGGAAAGTGGACTTGAAGATCAGCCATGGTCTTATTGAATGACGCAGCAGGCTCGAGAGGTGATATGGCCTACTCCTGCTCCTAATTCTTATGTTCTTATGTTCAGTTTTTATAAACGACCGAGACTCGGGTGTAGGGAGCAGCATTATAAAGTTTGCAGATGATATGAAACTTGGCAAAGTAGTCAATAGTGATGAGGATAATTATAGGCTTCAGGATGGTGTGAAGTGATGCACTTTGAGAGGACTAATATGGAAACACAGCTTACTATAAATCGCATGATTTTGAAAAGTGTAGATGAGCAGAGAGAACTTAGTGTCCATATACATGTTGATAAGATGGCTAAAAAAGCACATGGGTTACTTTGGTTTACAAATAGAGGAATAAAATACAAAAACAAGGAGATCATGCTGGAACTTTATAAATCACTGGTTAGGCCTCAGCTGGAGTATTGTGGACAATTCTGGGCCCCACACTTCAGGAAAGATGTAACGGCCTTAGATCGGGTACAGAGGAGGTTTACCAGGATGTTACCAGGAATGAGGGACTTCAGCTATGAGGAGAGGTTGGAAACGTTAGGACTATTCTCCTTGGTACAGAGAAGGTTAAGAGGTGACATAATACAGATTTTCAAGATGATGAGAGGTTTTGATGGAGTAGATAGAGATAAACTACTCCCTCTGGCAAGTGGGTCAATAACCGGAGGTCATGGATTTAAAATCATTGGCAAAAGATCTCGAGGGGAGATGTCGGGATCTGGAATGTTCGACCTGAAAAGGTGATGGAAGCTGATACCATAAATAATTTAAGGGAGTTGGACAAATACTTTCTGTTGAGGAACTTACATGGTTATGGACAAAAGCGGGAGTGTGGGATTAAACACAACTGCTTTTCCAAAGTTCCAGCATAGGCACGATGGGCCGAACAGCCTTCTTCTGGGCTTAAAGTTTCTATGATTCTCTAATTCTTTGGGGGAGAAATTCACTATCACCCCATGTGGGGCATTAACTTTTAAAAGTTTTAAAAGTTAGCGGCAGGTGCTAACAATTTCAAACTTTAAAAAAACACGCTGTTTGCGCTCCGAGAAGGAAGGGGAAGTAAATCAAGCGCTCCACCTCCTTCTTGGAGCACAATTGACAGCAGGCGGGATGGTGAGTTCAGCAGCATTGGTCACTGGGCCGTGCAACACTGCCGCGTTGAGCAGCTCCTTCCCTCCCTTAATGGGAAGGGCCATCGCTGCAGGCTCTAGCTGGACCACCACGGCAGCCATGATCCCACGCGATAAGCCCGTGAAAAAAACTGGAAGAAGAAAGGTAAGTTTGTTTTTTTACGTACCTCGGCCACCTCGCCTTTAAGCATCGCCCCCAGTAGCGGCCAGCCGCCCGATGCCCGCCTCCTGCAGTGTCAGTGTTTTTGCCCGGCGATACTGCAGGGGGCAGAAGTGAATTTGGGGTCTGGGGCGTTACTGGGGCGATACACATGGCAATGACGTCATGATCTTCGGGCGAAGGAGTCAATGTCAGCACCGCGCCCGGTCGCAAAGCTCCCAGGGGCACTAACAGGAGAGCCCTAACGGGAAGCACAAAGTTAGCCAATTTCTCCCACTTTGGATTTACATGCCCATGGCAGACTTTATAATCTTTATGAACCGCTGCACATGAAACAAGTGTGCCTTTTCTATTGTTACAAGCAATCCAAAAAACAAGAAACTATCCTACACCTTCACACTGTGTATCCCGAGGGTGACTGTCCTTCTCCCATTCTCGTGCTTCTCTTAGATGCAACCAGAGAACATAAGAACATAACTTCCTGCCTGCTCCCCATAATCCTTCACTTTCTTATCGTTCAAAAAGGAGTCGAGGGTTATGGGGAGCAGGCGGGGAAATAGAGTTGAGGCCAAGATCAGATCAGCCATGATCTTATTGAATGGTGGAGCAGGTTCAAGGGGCCAAATGGCCTTCTCCTGCTCTTATTTCTTATGTTCTTATGTTCTCTGGTTGCATCTAGAACCAATATCAGAAGAAGTGGTTGGCTGCTCCTGTGGTGTAAAGGGTTCATGGGATGGAGGGCCTTCTTCTCATGGCACTTTGGTTAAGGGAAGCAGGAACTGCTAGCTGCATCTCTTGAATGTAGTCCTGGACAGCCTGGTGTCACTCCCACATTGACACTTGCATGGTGCTCTGAGAGAGAAGGTATATGGGGCTATAATTACGCCACCCTAATGTGCGTTTTAACATGATTTTTTTGCGTTAAAACAAATTTTTTGTTCTTAAAATAAACTGCTTAAAATTCCATAAACCTTAAGGATGGCGATGTCAAAATATCACCATTTTCCGTAACGCCATCCTTAAGTTTGGCCGTTTGGCACCGCCGTACTCGCTTCGCAATAACCGTTTTGAAAAACCTTGCGCTGCAGCTTCAAGAACGTTGGTAAATAGGAAGAAAAAAGATAAGTTGAATTAAAAAAAATTTTTTTCAGCGATTCTGTTGTTAATGTTTTTGTGAATGTTTTCTCAATTTTAAATTTTTTTGGGGAATTTTTTTTGATATTTTTTCCCCTGTATTTTTCGCGATATCAGCCTCGCAGTAAAGTTGGAGAGGACGGCGTTTTCCAGCACGATTCCTGCAGCAACAACGTTTTTTAACGACGGGGGTATTTTTTGGCCAAACTTACCCCATTAAAAAAAATGGCAAAATTTTTCTTATTAGTTTTTCACTAAAATGGCGTTACTTGTTGAATAACAACAGTCTGGTGAAATTCTAGCAAGGTCTTGTCCTGTGAAACTGCAGTCTCAAGCAGGCTGAACGTTTTTTTCTATTACACCAGGCCCTGAATCTGTTGGACCATCAAACAGAAAGATGGTGGTCTGATGGCTGCTATCAGATCTTGAAAGCGCTAAGAGACAGCTGTGAATCCCAGATCGTCGCTAGTGAAACGGAAGCAAGATTGGTCACCACTTTATCCAGGTGCTTGAGCAGGTTGGGACTATACTCATTGGAGTTTAGAAGAATGAGAGGTGATCTTATTGAAATGTATAAGATTCTGAGGGGGCTCGACAGGGTAGATGCAGAGAGGATGTTTCCCCTCGTGGGGGATTCGAGAACTAGGGGGCATAGTTTCTGAATAAGGGGTCGCCATTTCAAATGAGGAGGAATTTCTTCTCTCAGAAGGTTGTGAATCTTTGGAATTCTCTACCCCAGAGAGTTGTGGAGACTGGGTCATTAAATAGATTTAAGGTGAAGATAGACAGATTTTTGAATGATATGGGAGTCAATGGTTATGAGGAGCGGGCAGGGAAATGGAGTTGAGGCCAAGATCCGATCAGCCATGACATTGAATGACGGAGCAGGCTCGAGGGGCCAAATGGCCTACTCCTGCTCCTATTTCTTATGTTCTTATGTGGTTAAAGGTCTGGAGGCCTGATATAAATAAAGGTTCAGTACTCCCAGGTCCTTTCCCAGTTCCTATGGGAGATGGTTTGGTGAGAATGTTTGCCATGAGTGGGTTATTTGGAGAGTTTTGAGTTGCTCAGGCAGAGAAGCTCACGACGGGTGGTGCTGTGGCTGGCCTCCATTTGACTGAGGAAGAGGAAGGGGAATGAGGATCAGCAGCAGCAAGGGGGTGCTGTGGAGGGAGCTGCAGATCGTCAGCAGAGGAGGGAACAACAGAGGTGATGGGTGCGCAGAAGTCCCCACCCACCTAGCCGGGTGTACAGGCGGAGGCTCAGCTTCCTTGACCTGCCAGAGGAGCATTGCTGCCAAAGGCTGAGATTGTCAAGTCAGATGATCGTAGACCTCCACAGTCTCCTTCAGGAAGACCCGCTACATGCTGGATCTCATGGCTACGTATTACCAGCAGCTGTGAAAGTCACCACCACCCTCAATCCCTTTGCCTCCGGCTCCTTCCAGGCCAGTACTGGAGACATAGTGAGGGTGTCGCAGTCGGCTACACATAAGTTCATAAGGCAGGTAAAAAAACAATTGTTTGCCAGACCTGTGTTGTGTCCTTAGATGCTCTAACAATGACTCCACGAGGTAGTGTGTTGTACTTGAACTGTAGTGACCTTAGTTATTAGTTAACTCCAGATTGAGGATCACAGCTGGTGGCCTGCCTTTTATACTAGGCTAAGCACACCTGTACAGGTAACCTACGAGTCTCCCACTGCTGTGTCCTCTGGTGGCTCATCTTGAGATGGTACCAACAGTAGCCATGTAGGATACATGATAACCTCGGTGGTATATAACACTTCCCCTGTGATGACAGTAGCCAGAATGAGCGTGCACTGTGGTTCGTGTCTCTCGATGGCTTCCCACAGGTGCAGGGTGACATTGACTGCGCATATGTGGCAATCTGAACAACTCTTGACCAACCAGGAGCATTCATCACCCACAAGGGATTTCGTTCCATCAACGTGCAGTTGGTGTGCAACCACATAAAAAGGATCGTGTCGGTGTGCATCACATTCCCTGGGAGTTGAAATGATGCTTTCATACTACCACAGTCCAACATCCCCAGCCTGTTCTGGCCTGGATTGAACCTTAAAGGATGGCTGCTTGCCAGCAAAGGATGCACCCTTCACACCGGGCTGATGACACCTCTGGGGAACCCCACCAATGAACACCAGGAGCAGTACAACTCCAGCCATTTGACAACCAGATGTGTCAGCGAGCAAGCCATCGGCATGCTGAAGTTGCGCTGCAGGTGCCCAGACAGGTCTAGAGGTGACCTTCAGTGCTTACCAGCAATAGTCTCCAGCATAATCGTGGCGTGCTGTGTCCTGGACCAGAGAGCGCAGCAACGAAGACTCGGGGTCCAGGAGGAAGAAGAGATGACACTATCCCCTGCCTCCCACCGACAGAAGCAGCCCTGTAACCCATCATCATCATCATAGGCAGTCCCTCAAAACAAGAATGACTTGCTTCCACGCCAAAAAGGGATGAGTTCACAAGTGTTTCAATGAAGGACCTAATATTCCGGATCCTGAACTACATGTTGAAGGATGGAAGATGCCTGTGCATGGGTTTTTTTTTTTAAAGTGTGGTGGCCGTTGCACACCAGCCACCACATGGGCTTGACAGAGCTAGGTCTTGGTCCAGTGGCAAGGATCAACCAGAACGACTGGAGAATGGTTCCACATCCACCAACTGGTGTCAGTCAATTCACCGCTCCTCCTTCAGCACCAAGTAAATTAAAAGCAGAATGAAGCACTCAGCTCAGTGAGTGAACCATGAAGCATTTCTTTTCCTTCCTCGGCTCGTTCTATGTGGTGCTATCCCTATGGCTTCAGCAGAGGTGGTGGCAGGCTGCTCTGTTCCTTGCTCTGCTGTTTGAGGTGCTCATGGCCGATGAACTCTGGGTGCAAATGATGGCTCTGCTTGCACTTGTGCAGGGGCAGACTGGACCAGTGGGCGAGGAGGCAGCATGTCGGGGTTACTGGTCAAAGGAAAAGGGCAATGGGTGAGATGTGCATACACTGAGAAGCTTGCACACTTTCCTCTCCCTTATCACCATCCTCCTTCCCTGGGCCAGCGGAACACCACTCCTGCCTCTAGGCGGGAGAGCAGCTTGGTTGAGATCAGTGACGCCGTTTAAGCCCAAATCTAATCTATCCGGCAGAGTTTGCAGAACCGCCATCTGGGCCTGCTGCGACTCATTTGTGCGCCTGGTACAAATTCCATAGAGATGGCCAGACCCTCATTGGAAGGTTGCATCTTTGCAAGGCCCTGCGACATCGCCGCACAAAGTGGTCTCTGTGGGCTCCTCCAACCTCTGAGCCGCTGTGGAGAGTGTTCCCGCCAGGACCTCGCACAGTTGCTGCTGAGCCTCCTGAGCATTCTCCTTTCCATGGATTAACCCCGGGGTTTTGCAGCTCTGTCCTGCTGAGCAGAGCCTGGAGAGGGTGGCATACTCTGACGTGGAACTCCCCTCTGCTGTCCCTGCCACCGCTCTCTGCTCGTGCCATGCCAATCACCAGGTGGCATCACGTCTAACTGTCTAACAGGCCCTACCGATGGGCCCATATCTGCGTGAGCGTCAGCAATGCATGTACCCTGTGACGGTGGCCGCTCAGCTCAGCACAAATGGGTTCCTCTGAGGTATCGTCATCCTCTCTGGGCAGGGGCAGGTGTTTTTTGTGTGATGGCCTTGGAGGACAGAGCAGACGGGTAAAATTTAGTCATGGAACTTTTGCAAATGTTAAACTGTGCATGATTAAAGTGAGCATATTTGGTTAACTGCTGAAGCCAACTCGAGGTGAATTTGTCTCATAGGAGATGTTGGTCTGAGAACCGAATGCTGTCACCCTGCTCCAATGGACAATCAATCTCGCCATCTCCAGGGCTGAGAGAGGCAAAGATGCTGCTTATTTCCAGAGCATCCTCCTCTACCGGGGGGATGGAGAGGGGGGCTTTGCCTCTTGGCATTCTGTGCCCTCTGCTCCTGAAAGGGTTGTATGACAGACCTATGAGTGGCCCTGTGACTTGTGTGCACCTGATGGATGCAGTGCATTCGGTGAGGGTGGCAGGCAGATGCATCACGAGTGACGCGGGCAATGAGCTGAGGAACATGGTGTCCGTGCTATTTGAGGGCGTGTGCTGAAAATTGGGGGAGCTGAATGTGGTGGTGTTAGATTACATGAAGCCTGGTGTGACTGGCAATGGGGGTGGGAGATCGGGGGGGAGGTGAGGATGTCAGGGGAGTGAAGATGCGAGGATGTACATTTAAACGGAATGTTAGGTGCTGACCAAGGTGAAGTGGGTGTGAGGAATGACGTGAACGAGTATGATTAACAAGACAGAGTGAGAGGGGATACACTACAGGATGTAGGTGCATCTGTAACTTTGCTCACCTTCCTTTGAGAGTGTGGTTAGGAATTAATTAATTTGTGTTGGATCCCCTCGCCACTGGACCAAGACCTTGCTCCGTCAAGCCCGTGTGGCGGCTGGTGTGCAATGGCCACCCCACGTTAAAAGAATTCACACACAGGCATCATCCACCATTTAAAATTAGTTCATCAGTCACCTGAGTACTCATTTTTAGTGTGGAAGCAAGTCATCCTCAACCGAGGGACTGCCTATGATGATCATGAATTTGTGTAGGAATGTATTAATGTATGAATGTTTATGTTATATATGCAGACTATAGTTATACTCTCTGTGTAGTCACTGTATAATGGCATAAGATGGAGACTTGTTTACCTGATGTACTGTCAATAAGGTTTACACTGTGTATATACTATGCTGGCATCACTAGAGGGTGCAACTGGTGGAGACCGGGGTTTCCTGCCCTGGTGGCAGGGGTTGTATAAAAAGCCACCATGCTTGTGCCTCACTCTGGAGTTACGAATAAAGGACCAAGGTCACTACAGTTTGAGTACAACACATTGCCTCGTGGAGTCATTCATACGTACATTACAGATGTAACAACTGGTGACGAGAATACAGACTTTCACGCGATTATGGCTATCTTTGGCACACTAAAAGACTTTGCAGAGGGTGATTACTGGGATGCCTTCACGGAATGCCTCGAGCAATATTCGTGGCAAATGACCTGGCAGGGGAGATGGACACATTGGGGGAGAAGCGCAAGGCTATACTGCTGACCAGTTGTGGGCCCGAGGTCTACCGCCTTGTCAGGGACTTGCTGGCACCCACGGAGGCCAAGGATAAGACATATGATGAGCTGACTGAACTAATTCGTGACCAACTAAAACCAAAAGAGAGCATCCTCATGGCCAGGCACAGATTCTACACTCACTGCAGACCTGAGGGCCAGGAGACTGCAAAATATGCAGCCGACTTCAGGAGACTTGCGGCACCATGTGATTTCGGTACGCACCTCAAAGAAGGATTGTGAGACATCTTTGTTATAGGAATTGGCCACGAGGACCTCCTTCACAAGCTATTATCTGCCAACACCACAGTCAACCTGCAGAAGGCCATCAGCATCAGTCAGGTGTTCATGACCTCGATCTGCAGCACCAAGCAAATTTTTCATCCTGTGGACTCAAACCCGGCAAGTACTGTACACAGAATGGTGCCTTTCACAGGAAAGACTGTAGAACGTGGCTCTGCCTAGGGCAGAGAGCACAGACCTCAGGGTTCCAGAACTCAGAATCTGTCGAGGGGTGCTAATCGAGTAGCACCATGCTGGCGTTGCGGAGGAAACCAACAAGGCTCACCAGTGTCGGTTTGCTGAATACGTACGCAAAGCCTGTAACATGAAGGGCCACCTCCAGCGTATGTGTAAAAGAAATACCACTCACCGTCTAGCAGAGGAGTCGGTAGATGACTTTGAATCCAGTGGGGAGTATGATGATTTGGCCAGAGAGGCAGCTCAGCCCCAAGAATAAGTGTATGAGTGTATACCTGCACCACTGATTGTCCTCCAGTGAAGATGGAAGTCGAGATAAACAGCGTTTCAGTCTTCATGGAAGTGGACACAGAAGCGAGCCAGTCAGTGATGAGCCAGGATGCCTTTGAGAGGCTATGGAAAGAAAAACGACCCAAGCTGGTTCCAGTACAGGAAAAGTTGTGCACCTACACCAAGGAGCTAATCCCAGTCCTTGGTAGTGCGGATGTAAGTGTAATCCATAATGGCGTGGTGCACAAGTTACCTCTGTGGAATGTTGCAGGTTATGGGCCAACGCTACTCAGAAGAAGATGGATGGGGAAGATCCAGTGGAAATAGGAAGACTTCTTCACTCCAGCAATCAATGTCGCCCATGCTCAGAGGCAGAACAAAACTTCACCTTCGCTTGGGCCAGGCACCAGAGAACAGACCAGCAGCAGCACCTGAGGCACAGACCGTCCATCATGACTGCGTGGCAATGATCCGACTGGAACGACCTAAAAGTGCCTTCCTGGCTCCAGTGGCAGGACTCCTGGGGAGGGAGATCGAATTCACAGGCACTCTTCCAGCTTTTGTGGCAGAATCGTGGGAGAGAAGGCTCAAGGCAGTCGACCTCGAAGACAGAGGCAAGATGGCATCCCTGCTGCAGCGAGGTGCAGCGTGGCTGAAAAAAAAGATGGCCACGGCAATACCACGAGGTGCAAGGCTGAGGGACCAACACGTGGTGTCTAACAAAGGATTTAATTGGGGTAAAGCCAGCAGGGTTCTCTTAAAGAAGACCTGCAACCAATTGAACTTAAAGAGACATTGTATGCATGGCAATCAATGTAACGAACCGATTAAGATTGTGAACAAAATATTGTTGTGAGATTTCGATACTATTCCCAATGTAAAGAACAAAATGTTGTTGCGAGATGTCGGGAATAGAATGATCCAAAAGTGGCAAGCGAGCGAATTCGGGAGGGTAAAGGCGCTGATCCTGATGCCCTGCCCCAGGTATCCGTACAAGTTATAGGCCAGCGACCTCAGGAGGATGAAGGCACTGACCCTGATACCCTGCCCCAGGTCTATCCCATGCTGCAGGCACCCGATGGCACTATTTCGCCACGGACCTGGAAACGGAAACGGCGCCAATACGCGCAGTCGGCCGCCGTTGCCCACCACCCGGGTGGAGACGGTGCAGCCCCCAGACCCAGTCGCTACGTCAGCCATGTCCGGGAGCGAAAGGTCAGAACCAATGAGTTCCCTAAACGAGACCTGGAACAGCCAGGTTCCCAACACCGTTAGAGAGTAGGCAGAAAACTCTGCAGCCCTCAAAGGAGGACAGGGAGGCCACACACATTTGTGGCTCTGCCGACCACTAGGCAACGGCAAAGGCCCTGAGTCCCGGCAAGGTGAGCGAACCAAGCCCACGCCGCTAGCAGGGGGCACCGCGACATCAGCCGACTAGGACCCCATCCGGTTGCTCTGGAACTAGCGTCCACCCATACCTGTACTGCTACCTCAGTACTGACCATGACTGAACCATGAATGCAATCTACCCAATCCTGGTGCACAACCGTAAAACGTAACGAATGTAATTCATTGAACCATGGTGTCACGATACAAACTGTTTTTTTTTTCTTCCTTTCTTTGTACTTGCACTGTGTCTGATCCTGTAGGTTAATGTAACAGGCCAGCTGCATGATGGCGCTGTGAAGGGTGGGGTAAATGGATGTATGTAGCCATGGACTCGCACATGGATCACACCCAGAACCCACTGGAACCTCTACTGCATCATCGAACCATCCAAACTGGTAACCACTACCCAACTTTGTGGCAAAAGGACTTGGGGGTTAACAGGAAGAGAGCCAAGCCAAAGTACAGCCAAGGTGCAAGGGCTATTGGCGCTTAAGTCTGGGGAGAGCTAGGCCAGAGCACATAGTGCAAAGGTAATTGGCACAAAGGACTTGGGGGAGAGTGATGCTGTATATGCAGATTATAGATATACTTCCTGTGCAGTCACTGTATAGTTGCATAAGATGGAGACTTGTTTACCTGATGTACTGTCAATAAGGTTTACACTGTATATACTATGCTGGCACCACTAGAGGGTGCAACTGGTGGAGACTGGGGTTTCCTGCCCTGATGGCAGAGGCTGTATAAAAGGGTAGCCACCATGCGGCTGCCTCACTCTGGAGTTACGAATAAAGGACCAAGGTCACTACAGTTTGAGTACAACACATTGCCTCATGGAATCATTCATAGGTACATTACAGACATAACAGTTTATGTGTAGAAACCTGTTGATGAATTAATGTTTAGGAATGTGTGTATGAGGATGTGAGCTTGTGAACGGTGACCTTTGCCGGCGGAAAGATTTCGTGCTGCAGCCAGCACGGTTTGAACAAAGGAGGCGAGCTTGCTTCTGAAATTCTCCCTTGGAAGGATGTCATTGGACGAGGCTGGTGCAGGAGCAAGGAACCAAACGGAGGGTGATCATGCAGCTTGGGAACCAATCACCGGGCTCAACAGGATCGTGCACGAGGGGGCCAAGGAATCCGAAACGGGATAAAAGACCCGAGAAGACGCAGCGGAGAAGGACGGAATGATGAGCTAGGAAGGGTGTGAGGACGCCACGAGGTCACAACGCACGAAGTTCGAGTCCGCGCTCTCCACCGTCCATGTTTAAATGGGAAGTGAAGCCTGTGTAAACCATGTTAATTAATGCCTCAGTTTGCTAACATATGCTTTCATGTGTTTAATAACACTTTCCAAATTGTCATAATATGGTAGAATTCTTTATTAAGATGGAGAGTGACAAAGTTAATTCAGAGACTAGGGTCCTGAACTTAAGGAAAGGTAACTTCGATGGTATGAGATGTGAATTGGCTAGAATAGACTGGCAAATGATACTTGAAGGTTGACGGTGGATAGGCAATGGCAAACATTTAAAGATCACATGGATGAACTTCAACAATTGTACATCCCTGACTGGGGTAAAAATAAAACAGGGAAGGTGGCTCAACCGTGGCTAACAAGGGAAATTAAGGATAGTGTTAAATCCAAGGAAGAGGCATATAAATTAGCCAGAAAAAGCAGCAAACCTGAGGACTGGGAGAAATTTAGAATTCAGCAGAGGAGGACAAAGGGTTTAATTAGGAGGGGGAAAATAGAGTATGAGGTGAAACTTGCTGGGAACATAAAAACTGACTGCAAAAGCTTCTATAGATATGTGAAGAGAAAAAGATTAGTGAAGACAAATGTAGGTCCCATGCAATCAGATTCAGGTGAATTTATAATGGGGAACAAAGAAATGGCAGACCAGTAGGAAAAATACTTTGGTTCTGTCTTCACGAAGGAAGACACAAATAACCTTCCGGAAATATTAGGGGATCGAGGATCTCGAGTGAAAGAGGAACTGAAGGAAATCCTTATTAGGCGGGAAATTATGTTCGGGAAATTGATGGGATTGAAGGCCGATAAATCCCCAGGGCCCGATGGGCTGCATCCCAGAGTACTTAAGGAAGTGGCCCTAGAAATAGTGGATGCATTGGTGATCATTTTCCAACAGTCTATTGACTCTGGATCAGTTCCTATGGATTGGAGGGTAGCTAATGTGACACCACTTTTTAAAAAAGAGAGAGAAAACAGGTAATTATAGACCGGTTAGCCTGACATCAGTAGTGGGGAAAATGTTGAAATCGATTATTAAAGATGAAATAGCAGTGTATTTGGAAAGCAGTGATAGGATCGGTCCAAGTCAGCATGGATTTATGAAAGGGAAATCATGCTTGACAAATCTTCTGGAATTTTTTGAGGATATAACTAGTAGAGTGGAACAAGGGAGAACTAGTGGATGTGGTGTATTTGGACTTTCAAAAGGCTTTTGACAAGGTCCCACACAAGAGATTGGTGTGCAAAATTAAAGCACATGATATTGGGGGTAATGTACTGACGTGGATAAAGAAGTGATTGGCAGACAGGAAGCAGAGAGTCGGGATAAATGGGTCCTTTTCAGAATGGCAGGCAGTGACTAGTGGGGTGTTGCAGGGCTCAGTGCTGGGACCCCAGCTCTTTACAATATATATCAATGATTTAGATGAAGGAATTGAGTGTAATATCTCCAGGTTTGCAGATGACACTAAGCTGGGTCGCGATGTGAGCTGTGAGGAGGATGCTAAGAGGCTGCAAGGTGACTTGGACAGGTTAGGTGTGTGGGCAAGTGCATGGCAGATGCAGTATAATGTGGATAGATGTGAGGTTGTCCACTTTGGTGGCAAAAACACAAAGGCAGAATATTATCTGAATGGCGGCAGATTAGGAAAAGGGTAGGTGCAATGAGACCTGGGTATCATGGTATATCAGTCATTGAAAGTTGGCATGCAGGTACAGCTGACGGTGAAGGTGGCAAATGGTATGTTGGCCTTCATAACTCGGGGATTTGAGTAGAGGAGCAGGGAAGTCTTACTGCAGTTGTACATGGCCTTATTGAGGCCTCACCTGGAATATTGTGTTCAGTTTTGGTCTCCTAATCTGAGGAAGGACCTTCTTGTTATTGAGGGAGTGCAGTGAAGGTTCACCAGACTGATTCCCGGGATGGCAGGACTGACATATGAGGAGAGACTGGATCGACTGGGCCTGTATTAACTGGAGTTTAAAGGGATGAGAGGGGATCTCATAGAAACATATAAAATTCTGATGGGACTGGACAGGTTAGATGTAGGACAAATGTTCCCGATGTTGGGGAAGTCCAGAACCAGGGGACACAGTCTAAGGATAAGGGGTAAGCCATTTAGGACCGAGATGAGGAGAAACTTTACTCAGAGAGTTGTTAACCTGTGGAATTCTCTACCGCAGAGAGTTGTTGATGCCAGTTCATTGGATATATTGAAGAGGGAGTTAGATATGGCCCTCATGGCTAAAGTAATTAAGGGGTATGGAGAGAAAACAGGAAAGGGGTATTGAGGGAATGATCAGACATGATCTTATTGAATGGTGGTGCAGGCTCGAAGGCCTGAATGGCCTACTCCTGCACCAATTTTCTATGCTTCTATGTCACAAGTGAAGTAGTCATGCCACCAATTTCACACCAGTCGAACACACAGTAAAATGACTTACATTCCCGAGCTGGTCAGGTGTTTGAAGCGTTTCTGGCACTAGATCCACGACGTCACAGTGACACTCCTGCAACTCTCTTCTTGTGTCACCTCCAGCCATGTCCTTTTGTTCTTTCTTCCCCTCCCCCTTTCAGTGCTTGTTAAGAATCTATTCTTTCTGAACACTCTCCAGTTCTGACTAAGGGTGGTCGACCTGAAACGTTAACTCTGCTTCCTCTCCACAGATGCTGCCTGACCCGCTGAGATTTCCAGCATTTTCTGTTTTTATTCCAGCCATGCCTTTCTTTGTGGTGTCAGCAGGTTTCTTTGTTCCGAGCTAGGAAAGAGGACCTCCCCCCTGGCCCTTACTGCAGCCAGCAGAACGACTCAGTGATCCTCGGCGCAAACTACACTCTCCTTCCAGCCAGCTCCACACTGTCCTTGTCAGCCACAATGTTCTAAGCCCCAAACCTCAACCCTCCTGCTCTGTTTCATCTCTGAACTGAGTCTTTAAATAGTCGCGGGGAAATCGTGCTATGCAGATTGGCATCACACGACGCAGGTTCGGAGACATGGAAGTAAAATGAATTTCGGGCATCCCTGCTAAAATCGGCCATTCCTACCTGTCCAATGGTGATGTGCGTTCATCGGCCACGATCGGAACCCCCGCTCTGGGTCTCGTCTCCGCGTTAATATTGGGGCCACAGTATTTCATTCTTCTGCCCTTTCATAGACTACACACACACAGCAGTGAATGACAGCAGCTTAGACACTGAATAGAACTCACTGTAGAACTAGAAAATGATTCTTGTAGTGTGGGTGTGCATGGAGCGTGCATGTGGCGTCTCACATTGAATTTCACAGTAACAAGGAAAATGTTATCACCCCATATATACAATGCAAATTGGTTCAAATCCCGATATTTCTGCTGACTGGTTATGTGCATGACTTAACATGTTCAATACCACATCTTCCCCAGCGGGGCAGCTTAATTGAAGCCAAATAGATTGCTTGCTGTTAGTTTATGTCGAGGTTAGTTTTTGGCCGAGTTGAGCCGGGCTGAGTTTTAACCTGGTGTGACTGTGCAACTGATGTGTTGGTTTACTTTGTGCCCTTTTCACGTTCTTATCACTCTCAACATTGTTTTATCTACGTTGCTTTCCCTGTGCAGTACTAGAGAAGAAAACATAATTTTTCATTACATAGGGGGAGAAATTGGGTGCATTTGCACCTCATGTTGGTGCTAACGGGGCGCTAATGCCTTTGTAACCGGGCACGATACTGACATCGACTCTCGCCATATTGGCCAGGAGTTTAGCAGTGGCACTACAGCGTTGCACCTCGATCTCCTGCGCACGGAGATGGTGACTTAATCACCGCACGCATCACCCTGTTAGCACCCCGGACCCGAAATTCACTTTTTGCTAGCTGCAGCAGTGTCGGGCGAAAACACCGGCAGCTGCAGGAGGCGTGGATCGGGCGGCCGGCTGCTACCGGGGGCGATGACTGAAGGCAAGGTGGCTGAGGTTAGTAAAAAAAAAACGTTGTAGTTGCCGTTTTCTTCGAGGGTTCCTGCCCGCGATCGTTCAGCCCGGCACTCTGTGTGAATAGCGGGCTGATCGCGTGGGATCGCTGCTCCCTTGGTGGTCCAGGTCGATCCGTTTTAAATTGCAGAGCCTAGGCGATTGCTCTTCCGTTTAAGGGAGAGGAGGCTCTTTGAATGTGGCAGTGCTGCACGGCCCAGTGTGCAGTATTGCTGGAGTCTCTGTCCTGCCTGCGTCCTTTAGCGCTCCAAGAAGGAAGTGGAATGCTTGATTTAGCGCTCCACTTGCTTCCTGGAGCGCGAAAGCCGATATTTTGAAAGCTGGGAAGCAGTAGCACCTGGTGATAAGTTCCTGTCTTTCAAAAGTTACCGCCCCCAAACAGGACAATAATGAATTCCCCCCGAAAGTCTTTTACACATAGCACCACACATTTAATATCCCTTTTGGTTGGTTGAACTTCACTACTAAATGTCTATTTTCTCATGAATGATTCCCTGTTAAGTACCCACTGCTATGATTTCCCATTTTCACTGAAAACATAATTTTTCTAAGCTAATTACACATGCAAATATTATCAATCTATTATGAGACAAAGACTGAGTTTAACGCCAAAACCAATTATGCAGGTCATTATTTACAAAGTATGCACACCTTGAGGTGAATTGTTGTATGTTAATGGTCCCAGCCCAGACAGAACTGCTTTTAGATGGTGTAATGTTTCCATTTAAAAGCAATTCTCGTAGAGAAATTAAATTGCATAGCTCAACCATAAAGCACACTCGCATTGTTCTGCTTTGTTTAATTGTCTCATTAACACTTTTTGCCAGGAATTAATTTCAGTATCTGCTCAATGAAATCTTTATTGTTGCAGTGAGTACACAAAAATATCAATTAGTGTTTGTGAACTTTACGTATTGGTTGTATTTTAGGAGAATTACGACTTTGATTATGTGAATAAACTCATTTCATTTGATTGTTAGGTGCTATTTATGTTATCTACTCGCTCTTGTGTAACTGATTCTGGCATCATGATAAGGAATATAATTAACGTGCAGCTGTAATGACAGTGCAACACGTTTCAAACAAGAACCCTGCCAAGTGGAATCAAGCACAGAAGCTTGTAAGTTTCATTTATTTTTCCAGACAAGGATGTTGTTATGCCATGAGCTTGATTGCCATGGTGTGTATTCCCTCACCACAATTCCCACTTGCTGTGTTAAATGCAATTTCACCCGGAGTTCTCCCAGTGGCTCCTCAAGCTTGTCGTAGCTTTTAGAATTATAGTTGCAAATGTAACTGGATTACTGACTGTAGCCATCTTCCTGGCTTTGCTTCAGCAACATAGAAAATTGGTGTTTTGGATGCCAGGCCTGCACTGGAGATAAGAGAGAATCTGCTGACCCTGCGCAGCGCAGAAATATCATCTCCTCCTGTTAAAATGAGATCTCTTCAATTATTTTATTCGTTCTGCAGATCTTTTTGTTGTTGTTTGCGGTGGGGTGGGGGAGGGGGGCGGGTGAAAGGGAAGTGTTATGAACAAAAATGGGAATATTAATCTCATGATCCAGTAGAAACAGTCTACAAGTGATTCATGACTAACAGGGTGGATTGATTACAAAGTCCTGAATTCCAGATGAATATTGATAAATGATTCTTTTTATTCTCATTGTCATCCATTGCAAGTAATTTAGTGCATTCAGACCTCAAAAAACCAACAAGGGGAAATGTTAATGATTTAATGCACATCCCTGAGGAAACAGGTGGGGGTGCTGTTAAAATAACTTTTTTTTTATTTGTTCGTGGGATGTGGGCATCTCTGGAAAGGCCAGCATTTATTGCCCATCCCTAACTGCCCTTGAGAAGGTGATGGTGAGCCGCTTTCTTGAACTGTTGCAGTCCGTGTGGTGAAGGTGCTCCCACAGTGCTGTTAGGGAGGGAGATTAAAATAACAACCAAGACTTACCACCTCCTTGCGACTCGATTCTCAGCCTTTTTTCTTAAAGGCGGCCGAGGTGCCCACCTGACTTGGAATAGATGCTGAATCATTTGTACATTTAGGGGTGAATTCCAGCAGGAGTTCTCCCACTCGACTGCCCTAACTTCCAAGTAGGTGCTGCGGAAACCTTGGAAAAGCGAGGTAAAGGCCAAGTGGGAGAAATTCACCTTCCTGTGTCTTCCCATGTTCATCTTTCTCATGGCTCAGTTCAATAACTCCTCCAAAGACATTACCCTTGATTTGGTTTATCGCTACTCATTATGTGGTTAGCAGCAAACAAACGCCGTTCACCGTTCCTTACACTTACACTGGCCCACAGACTTTCTGTGGGCTTTTGCATTGTTTAGAAATCAAAAAATTAACATGTGGTGCCCTCTCCAGGGGATCTGTGACCTGTGTGAACAGGGCAAGCAACTGTGTATCAGATTGCCCACCCGGAGGCCAGCCTGATTAGCAGGCTTGGCTGCCTGGTGGGGGAGAAATGTTGCAGAGAAGGCCGCAGGAGCAGATGAGTGTCGTGGTTTTTGGGGGTTGCCGGGCGCGTGGGCAGGTGAGTACAACGTGGTTGGAATTGCGGGTAATCACGGGGGACGGGGGGTGTCGGAGATGGGGGGGGGTTCGGGGAGAGAGTCGGAGATCGCAGGGGAGATATGGGGAGGTCGAGGTCGAGTCGGAGATTGTGGGGGAGAGAAGGAGGGGTGGGGGGAGAGTCAGAGATCGTGGGGGGGTCGGGGGAAGAGTCGGAGATCGTGGGGGGAGATCATGGGGTGGTGATGGAGGTTCAGTGATGGATGCTCATCTGATGGGGGTGTCTGGGGAGATCGTGGAAGTGTGGCGGGGGGGGGGGGTTGTTGTGGGTTTACAGGGTTAACTTGTTGGACCCGGAGGAAACATTCCTGCTCCTCCTGGCCATTAACCAATGCTGTTACACCCTTACCTGATGGATCCAGCCTTTCCTTTACCTATCAGGTTTCCAGAGGCCCGGGAAACCCAGCCAGTATAGGTAAAAATAGAAGCTCTGTTAAATTTAAGGCACACAGCCTCCTTAAAAGGTTTCAATGATTGACCCGTGTCCTGTAAGCAGATTGGTCACCCACCCTTTGTCCCACCTCTGTTAAAACCAAAAGTGGGCGGGATAAAGGGGGTTGGGATCCTGTTTCAGATTTGTTACATTTTAACATCCCACCTGACCCAAACCCACCCTCCCAGGAAGTGAAAATTAGAGTAGTTAATTCAATTCCAAATCATGCCAAGGTGCAGCAGTTATAATGGGTGACTTTAATATGCACATAGATTGGGTTAACCAAACTGGAAGCAATACGGTGGAGGAGGATTTCCTGGAGTGCATAAGGGATGGTTTTTTAGACCAATATGTCGAGGAACCAACTAGGGGGGAGGCCATCTTAGACTGGGTGTTGTGTAATGAGAGAGGATTAATTAGCAATCTCGTTGTGTGAGACCCCTTGGGGAAGAGTGACCATAATATGGTGGAATTCTGCATTAGGATGGAGAATGAAACAGTTAATTCAGAGACCATGGTCCAGAACTGAAAGAAGGGTAACTTTGAAGGTATGAGGCGTGAATTGGCCAGGATAGATTGGCGAATGATACTGAAGGGGTTGACTGTGGATGGGCAATGGCAGACATTTAGAGACCGCATGGATGAACTACAACAATTGTACATTCCTGTCTGGCGTAAAAATAAAAAAGGAAAGGTGGCTCAACCGTGGCTATCAAGGGAAATCAGGGATAGTATTAAAGCCAAGGAAGTGGCATACAAATTGGCCAGAAATAGCAGCGAACCCGGGGACTTGGAGAAATTTAGAACTCAGCAGAGGAGGACAAAGGGTTTGATTAGGGCAGGGAAAATGGAGTACGAGAAGAAGCTTACAGGGAACATTAAGACAGATTGCAAAAGTTTCTATAGATATGTAAAGAGAAAAAGGTTAGTAAAGACAAATGTAGGTCCCCTGCAGTCAGAATCAGGGGAAGTCATAACGGGGAACAAAGAAATGGCGGACCAATTGAACAAGTACTTTGGTTCGGTATTCACTGAGGAGGACACATACAACCTTCCGGATATAAAAGGGGTCGGAGGGTCTAGTAGGGAGGAGGAACTGAGGGAAATCCTTATTAGTCGGGAAATTGTGTTGGGGAAATTGATGGGATTGAAGGCCGATAAATCCCCAGGGCCTGATGGACTGCATCCCAGAGTACTTAAGGAGGTGGCCTTGGAAATAGTGGATGCATTGACAGTCATTTTCCAACATTCTATTGACTCTGGATCAGTTCCTATGGAGTGGAGGGTAGCCAATGTAACCCCACTTTTTAAAAAAGGAGGGAGAGAGATAACAGGGAATTATAGACCGGTCAGCCTGACCTCGGTAGTGGGTAAAATGATGGAATCAATTATTAAGGATGTCATAGCAGTGCATTTGGAAAGAGGTGATAGGATAGGTCCAAGTCAGCATGGATTTGTGAAAGGGAAATCCTGCTTGACAAATCTTCTGGAATTTTTTGAGGATGTTTCTAGTAGTGTGGACAAGGGAGAACCAGTTGATGTGGTATAATTGGACTTTCAGAAGGCTTTCGACAAGGTCCCACACAAGAGATTAATGTGCAAAGTTAAAGCACATGGGATTGGGGGTAGTGTGCTGACATGGATTGAGAACTGGTTGTCAGACAGGAAGCAAAGAGTAGGAGTAAATGGGGACTTTTCAGAATGGCAGGCAGTGACTAGTGGAGTACCGCAAGGTTCTGTGCTGGGGCCCCAGCTGTTTACACTGTACATTAATGATTTAGACGAGGGGATTAAATGTAGTATCTCCAAATTTGCGGATGACACTAAGTTGGGTGGCAGTGTGAGCTGCGAGGAGGATGCTGTGAGGCTGCAGAGCGACTTGGATAGGTTAGGTGAGTGGGCAAATGCATGGCAGATGAAGTATAATGTGGATAAATGTGAGGTTATCCACTTTGGTGGTAAAAACAGAGAGACAGACTATTATCTGAATGGTGACAGATTAGGAAAAGGGGAGATGCAAAGAGACCTGGGTGTCATGGTACATCAGTCATTGAAGGTTGGCATGCAGGTACAGCAGGCGGTTAAGAAAGCAAATGCCATGTTGGCCTTCATAGTGAGGGGATTTGAGTACAGGGGCAGGGAGGTGTTGCTACAGTTGTACAGGGCCTTGGTGAGGCCACACCTGGAGTATTGTGTACAGTTTTGGTCTCCTAACCTGAGGAAGAACATTCTTGCTATTGAGGGAGTGCAGCGAAGGTTCACCAGACTGATTCCTGGGATGGCGGGACTGACCTATCAAGAAAGACTGGATCAACTGGGCTTGTATTCACTGGAGTTCAGAAGAATGAGAAGGAACCTCATAGAAACGTTTAAAATTCTGACGGGGTTAGACAGGTTAGATGTAGGAAGAATGTTCCCAATGTTGGGGAAGTCCAGAACCAGGGGACACAGTCTAAGCATAAGGGGTAAGCCATTTAGGACCGAGATGAGGAGGAATTTCTTCACCCAGAGAGTGGTGAACCTGTGGAATTCTCTACCACAGAAAGTTGTTGAGGCCAATTCACTAAATATATTCAAAAAGGAGTTAGATGAAGTCCTTACTACTAGGGGGACCAAGGGATATGGTGAGAAAGCAGGAATGGGGTACTGAAGTTGCATGTTCAGCCATGAACTCATTGAATGGCGGTGCAGGCTAGAAGGGCCGAATGGCCTACTCCTGCACCTATTTTCTATGTTTCTCAGTTTCTATGCACGGAAAACAAAATAAAGAGAGGGAAAGAAAGATGGGATTAAGAGAGAGCGAGAGAGATAAAAAGAGACCGAAAGTAAAAACAAAATTATATTCAATTAATTTAACTTTTAAAAATTTCCAATAATAATAAAACTCTTAAGGAATGAGAAACCACACTTGTAAAAGTTAATTTTCCGGGCCAGAGAGGTTGCTTGGCAGTAATTAAGACTCATCACCCGTTAAAAATTCAGTTGACTGGACAAGCACTATCTTTTTCTGGCCTGTTTAGTGGGTATGTAGCGAGTATCTCTCAGCTTCACAACGTTCCATGTGTTTAATGTCAGGTCTCTCGGCGAGAAACTGTTATTGTAAAGCTTCTGGAGAGCCGGATACCTTGGACAGATTTCCACAATAAACTGTGCCTGTGCGATCACCGGAGGTTGCTATCCGATTTACTCTTTAATAAAGGTGAGCACTGACATTTTAACCGCAATACCCAGGCCAACGTCTTTTACCTGTAGTTAAACAATGAACGAAAAGGATCTCAATGGTAGTTTATTTTATTCTATTTAATCTTAATTAATGAGAAACCCCTTTTAAATCTAAGCTGGAAATAGGATTTTATCTGGGGAATTTCATCTTTCTATTGTTGGTACTTCATCCCCAAATTATATATAAAAAAATAGAGGGAAACAGGTTCAAGTTCACCGGGGTCACAACACGGGCGGTAATAGCTTGACCACCCTTGACCTTCGATGGAAGAGAAAGTTGGGAGGAGTGACAAATGGGCGGCCAATTCACTGCTGCCCATTGTGTATCACGGCGAAAGTTCAATTTTACGCACAGATGTCTAAAAATAAACTGCATAAAATTTAACATTATTGTCTCTTTTCTTAACTGAAGAATGAGTTTGCAATGTGATCCCTTTGTGGGAGATGTTAAACTGTTTAGCAGCAGAGATCAAGGTCGTGGACTAGATGGTGTGATTGTACGTGGCAATGACCTGTTCACTGCTAATCGCTGCCAAGTCGGAACGCAGTGCTATTTGTAAGTAAAGCATTCTATTCATAAAGGCTAAAATTAATATCATGAAAGCATTCTTGCAACAGCTACTTGGAACCTCCAGTTTTGGTAAATTGGGATACTCTCATTTATCCTTTCCTTGTTTGCAGGATGGATGCTGTTTCGCCACATGACCTCATTTGGTAAACATTTAACATCCTTTCTACATCACTGTTTTAAGTAAATCTTTTATGTACATGAAATACAGGGACTATTTTCGTTGGTGCTCAAAATGATTAACAAACTCCAGATGCCGTGACTTGAACCAAAATCTCACACATTTATAGTCAAAGCATACAATCCAACCTTTTAAATCTACTTAAGCAGGTAACAGATGGCAGTCCAGTAATGCTGCAGCACAATTTGAGCATCTGCCTGTTAATGGAGACAAATGATGGAATCTGGTCCGATCCTTGGATAATGCCAATCTTGGTATAAACTCAGTGTGAAACTCACAGCTGGAGAGGAGTGCTGCATTTGCGTAAGAACACATGATTTGCATAAGATTAATTGCAGAGTTTTGTGGGGAGACCTTTGGTAGAGGAGCCAGGGTCAAAGTAAAGGTTATTTCACAAATGGTTATCAATCCTAATCAAGTCCAAATATTTTGCTGGAGTTGTCATCATATAGGGTAGAAATTGACCCCTCTTGGCTGGGTGTTCCAGGCAGAAAACCTGGCCCAAAGCAACTCATTTCAACGATGCCTTAACTAAGCCCAATCCCATATTGGCTTCAGACAATTTCCAGATGTGCTGCACTGCCATATTCAATGGGCATTCAACCACATACATATGCTAATAAGAAGCCCAATCGCCATTTAAGCACCCTCAGTTAACTGATGGGTACCGAGTGGAGCTGGTATCGAGCCTCCGGCTTTGGTGGGATTACTACAGCCGCCAACATTGAGGATTTTTTTTTTAAACTTCACTGCCTCAGGAGCAGGAGTGCTGATCCTGGCTCCACGGCATTGCTCAGGGTCAATGATGTGACCGTTTCCCTCCCGTCCTTCTTTCCCCCCTTGTTCTTCCTCGCTCTAGCCCCCCCGCCTACCACCACTCGACTTATCTGAGGCTTGCCATCGGAGAATAATATAATCATACAGCATACAAGAAGGTCATTCGGTCCGTCGCTTCTATTCCGGCTCTTTGAAAGAGCGATCCAATTGGTCTGACTCCTGCATTTTCAACACAGTCCAGTAGAGGACACACAGAGGCTGCAAAGAGATTTAGATAGGTTAAGCAAATGGGCTAAGGTTTGGCAGATGGAATACAATGTCAGAAAATGTGAGGTCATCCACCTGGAAAAAAAAACAGCAAAGGGGAATATTATTTGAATGGGGAGAAATTACAACATGCTGCGGTGCAGAGGGACCTGGGGATCCTTGCACATGAAACTCTTTTTGGGAGTAAACAAAAAAAACATTAAACCTTGGCCCCCCAATCTGGGGGAAACACCAAACATTTACAGGCCCTTTTATTTTTTTGTGGTATTTTTTTTGGTTTTTTTTTTGGGCACAAAAACATATTTTTTCTCCAAGTGCCCCCTATAAAAGGGGAGGAGGACACTAAAAGCACCAGCAATTAAAACAAATTAAACGTTAAAACATAAAATCAAATTAAAATTTGGTTGCCGGGCGTGACGATGCACTCCAGTCCCTCCGGTGCCCACCTCTCGCGGAAGGCCGCGAGCGTACCAGTGGACACCGCGTGCTCCATCTCCAAGGACACCCTGGCGCGGATGTACGCGCGGAAGAGAGGCAGGCAGTCAGGTTGAATGACCCCCTCGACCGCCCGCTGCCTGGACCGGCTGATGGCACCCTTGGCCGTGCCCAGGAGCAGTCCTACGAGGAGGCCCTCGGACCTACCCGCTCCCCTCCGCACAGGGTGTCCAAAGATCAGGAGTGTGGGACTGAAGTGCAGCCAGAATTTCAGGAGCAGCCCCTTTAAATAATAAAACAGGGGCTGCAACCTCGTGCATTCCATAAAAACATGGAACACGGACACTTCCAGACCGCAGAAATTGCAGGCGGCCTGGGAGCCCGTGAACCGGCTTAAAAATTTATTGCACGGGACTGCTCCGTGCACCACCCTCCAGGCCAAGTCCCCAATAAATACTGGGAGGACTCCCGCGTAGAGTGCCCTCCATCGGGGACCCCCACCTCCTCCGGACGGCAAGATGGTACGCCATGGCGTGTCCGGACGGCAGGCGAGGATGGCAAAGTTGAGAGTGTGCAGGAGCAGCCCGTACAGGAAACCCCTCCGCGCGGAACTGAAAGGCACGGAGGGGATTTCCCCGAGGCGGCTCAAGTTGTGAGGCGCCGGCCCCCGAGGGAGGTTCCGGGGTTTGGCGCCGATGAGGAATTCTGTCCGGACGGGGGTCAGTTCGGACGGGATCTCCCCACGTGCTTGAGCCTCCTCGATGCACCTAACAGAGTCGGGGCCCAGAGCTCTTTTTAGCGACTCGATGGCATCGGCCGCGTGGCGGACGTTGGCAGAATTTAGGCGCCGCGCCAGCATGTCTGCCGCCATCCAGCCCGCTCCTCCGCCATCGAGCAGGTCCCTGACCCTGGTCACCTCACCAGCCACAGCCCTCTCGTCCGACCGCCACATAAAACCTCGGTCGTGGAGGTACGGATTCCCGAGCAGCGGCTCCTGCAGGACGGCCGCCACTCCAGCCGGTGGAGAGCTGCGCTTGGTGGAGACTTTGTTCCAGACCCTGATGAGTTCCTTGTAAAAGACAGGCAGCTCCCGGAGGGCGGTCCTGACGCCCCCCACACTCACAAACAGGAGCTGCGTGTCGTAGTTGAGGCCGTGCTGCTGGCGGAAGAAATACATTGCCAGAGCATGCCACCTAGGAGGGGGCTCGACGTAAAGGTATCTGCAGGGTCTGAAGACGGAAAGTCGCGAGCTGGGCGCTGACGCACACCAACGACTGACCGCCCTCCCCAAGCGGGAGCCTCAAGACCGCCGCAGAGACCCAGTGCTTCCTGTTGTTCCAGAAGAAGTCCACCAGCTTCTTCTGTATCTTGGCGACAAACGCAGGGGGAGGGGTCAAAGTGACCAGCCGGTACCACAACATGGTGGCCACCAGCTGGTTTATGACTAGCGCTCGACCCCTGTAGGACAGCAGTCGGAGCAGTCCTGACCAGCGCCCTAGGCGAGCGGCGACCTTGGCCTCCAGCTCCTGCCAGTTCGCCGGCCAGGCTTCCTCGTCGGGGCTAAGGTAGACTCCCAGATAGAGGAGATGGGTCGTGCTCCAGGCAAAAGGCCTGAGCTCCTCCGGCAGGGAGTCCACCCGCCACTGACCCACCAGGAGTCCGGAACATTTTTCCCAGTTGATTCTGGCGGAGGATGCGGCCGAGTAAATCTCCTGGCACTCACGCATCCTCCGCAGGTCAGCGGGATCCTCTACCGCGAGGAGCACGTCATCGGCGTAAGCCGAGAGGACGACCTCCACGCCCGGCCCTTGCAGAGCCAGTCCCATCAACCTCGTCCGCAAGAGGCGCAGGAAAGGCTCCACGCAGACGGCATATAACTGGCCGGACATGGGGCATCCCTGGCGCACCCCTCTCCAAAAGCGAAGGGGCGCCGTCAAGGACCCGTTAATCTTTATCAGACACTCCGCGGCGGCGTACAAAAGTCGGATCCGGGCGACGAAATGCGTCCCGAACCCGAAAGCGCGCTGAGTTCCGAGCAGATAGTCGTGATCCACCCTGTCGAACGCCTTCTCTTGGTCGAGGGATAGGAAGGTGACCGACAGACCAGCCTCCTGGGAACAATGGATGAGGTCCCGGACCAGATGGATGTTATCGTGGATTGTCCGGCCCGGGACCGTGTAGGACTGGTCGAGGTGGATCATGTGGTCCACCACGGCACCAAGGCGAGCAGACATCGCCCTGGCAAAGATTTTGTAGTCCGTGCTGAGGAGGAAGACTGGGCGCCAGTTCTTAAGGAGGCGGAGATCGCCCTTCTTAGGCAGCAGGACGATGACTGTCCTGCGCCAAGAGAGGGGCATCTCCCCGGTCGCCAGACTTTCCCTCAGGACCCGCGCATAGTCGCCCCCCAGGACATCCCAGAACGCCCTGTGGAACTCCACGGTCAGCCCGTCCAGCCCCGGGGATTTTCCCCTCGAGAGCCGGTCGAGGGCGCCGGTCAGCTCCGCCAGGCTTAGCGGACCAGATTTTCGGCGCCCTCCGGGCTGACCTTCGGCAGGTCCTCCCACAAAACTCTACACGCTTCCTTGCTGGACAGCTTCGGAGAGAACAGGGCCCCGTAATATTCACGGGCTCTGTTCCCTCCGGATCCGAGACGAGAGAGCCGTCGTCGGCCAGCAGCGTCAAGAGCTGCTTACGGACACCCTGTCTTTTTTCCAGCGAGTAGAAGAAGGGGGAGCCGCGGTCCAGATCCCGCAGGAACCGGATCCGCGACCTCACGAACGCGCCTCGGGACCCGATGAGCTGCAGGTCCTTCAGCGCGGCCTTCTTCGCTTCGTACACCGTCCGCAGGGCCGGGTCCTGGACGACTTGACCGAGACGGGCTTCCAGGTCGAGCACCTCCTTTTCTAGGCGCCCGACTCTGGCCGCCCGCCTCTTGGTCGACCCCCTCGCGTACTCTTGACAGAAGACGCGGACGTGAGCCTTGCCCACGTCCCACCATAGCCTCAAGGAGGGGAAGCCCCCCTGCTTCCTTCTCCAGTCGGACCAGAATCGACGGAACGAGTCCTGGAACCGCACGTCCTCCAGCAGCTGGTTGTTAAAATGCCAGTACGCGGACCCCGTCCTCGCGCGGAGCGAAGCGAGCTCCGCCCACACCAGGTGGTGGTCCGAACACGGCACCGGCCGCATGGAGGCCGCCGGGACGCAGGAAACGTATGCCCGAGACACGTAAAGGCGGTCGACTCTAGACCATCCTACTCCAGGCCTCACCCAAGTAAAGGCGCTGGAGTCGGGGTGGAGATTTCGCCAGACGTCCACCAAGTCGAAGGACCCGACCAGGTCCCTCAACTTCTCCATCGCCGTCATGCACTGCGGGGCACCGGAGCAGTCCCTCGCCTCGAGGGTGCAGTTAAAATCCCCCCCGAGGACAATGCAGTCACCGACGTCGACGGAGCCAAGAAGAGCGGACACTTCTTCGAAGAAGCGCGTTTGCTGCGGGCCGGGCTGAGGGGCGTACACGTTCACGATATGGAGCGGCACGTCCCCCAGGTGAACCGTTACGTGCAGCAAGCGGCCTGGCACGGGCTCCTCGACCCCCAAGATCTCCGGCTGAAAATGCGGGGCCAGCAAGATGGCCACCCCACTAGAACTGGTAGTGAGGTGGCTCATGCGGACCTCTCCTTGCCATTCCAGGAGCCACGTGGCTTCGTCTCCCGGAACGGTGTGGGTTTCTTGCAGGAAGCACGCCGCATATTTCCCCTCCCGCAGGAGCAAAATATTGTTAAATCTACGGCGTGCCTCTCTGCCGCCGTTGATGTTGAGGCTGGCTATGGTTATCTTCATGACAAGAGCATAGTGCAACCTCTACCTAACCTATTGTGGGGGGGGGAGTGGAATCGTTTGTTGACCTCCACTCCTTCAGCAGCCCAGCGAGGAACTTTTTGAGCCGGCGCAGCTCAAGGCCTTGCGCCTTTGATAAGGGCCCGCCCGCGGCCATGGTTTTAGTGGCGACGCAGATGGAAGCGATGAGCAGCCCCGGCTCGGACCATCTTTCCCGGGCCAGATGGGTTCGGTTGCGGCGACCCTGGTTCTGGACCAAAAAGTCCCGGAGTTCCTCTACGGGAATGAGGGGGGACTCAGCGGCGGGCACGAGGAGATCCACCGCCTCACTGGCGATGGACTCGAGATCTTCACCCGCGTCCTCCACCGAGTCCCCGTCCTCCTCCGGGAGGTCGCCGCTAGCAGCCGGCCCGCCGACCGCATGAGGCTAGGCAGTGGGGGAAGGGTGCTTCAGTGGTGTGTGGGCCTAGCTGTAGGCAAGATCCCCACACACACTTCCACACACACACACCCCCCGCGATGTTCCGGCCCTCGAAAGGTCTTCTTTCCTCCTCCCACCGATACAACAAAGTCTTTCAGGGAATGCACCAAAACACACCCACCTGTCAAAGATTGTAGAAACGACTCTCCCTCCTTCCACACTGGATGGTGTTTCCTCAGGTTGTTCTTTCCCCCTCTCTCCAACTCTCTGTAGTTGTAGTAAATGATAATTGTTCAGCTCTCCACCTCTCCCTCTGGACGTTGAATGGGTAGTAAGCCAGCCCTTCCCTCCTCTTCCTGGGCTGGTCTCAGGGCTCATTCCAGGCCTCCCAGACAGGAGCAAAAGCAGGTAGCTCCTTCCCTCACTGCTCCAGGCTCCAACTGAATAGGCCATGCCTCCAAAGCTCTACCATTGGTCCTTGTGCATGAAACTCTTTTAGGAGTAAACAAAAAACATTAAACCGTGCCCCCCGATCTGGGGGAAACACCAACATTTACAGGGCCCTTTTTTTTTTTTGTGGCTTTTTTTGGGGCACAGAATCAAATTTTTTTCCAAGTGCCCCCTATAAAAGGGGAGGGGGACACTAAAAGCACCAGCAATTAAAACAAATTAATTTAAAAAACATAAATTCAAATTAAAATTTGGTTGCCGGGCGTGATGCACTCCAGTCCCTCCGGTGCCCACCTCTCGCGGAAGGCCGCGAGCGTACCAGTGGACACCGCGTGCTCCATCTCCAAGGACACCCTGGCGCGGATGTACGCGCGGAAGAGAGGCAGGCAGTCAGGTTGAATGACCCCCTCGACCGCCCGCTGCCTGGACCGGCTGATGGCACCCTTGGCCGTGCCCAGGAGCAGTCCTACGAGGAGGCCCTCGGACCTACCCGCTCCCCTCCGCACAGGGTGTCCAAAGATCAGGAGTGTGGGACTGAAGTGCAGCCAGAATTTCAGGAGCAGTCCCTTTAAATAATAAAACAGGGGCTGCAACCTCGTGCATTGCATAAAAACATGGAACACGGACACTTCCAGACCGCAGAAATTGCAGGCGGCCTGGGAGCCCGTGAACCGCCTTAAAAATTTATTGCACGGGACTGCTCCGTGCACCACCCTCCAGGCCAAGTCCCCAATAAATACTGGGAGGACTCCCGCGTAGAGTGCCCTCCATCGGGGACCCCCACCTCCTCCGGACGGCAAGATGGTACGCCATGGCGTGTCCGGACAGCAGGCGAGGATGGCAAAGTTGAGAGTGTGCAGGAGCAGCCCGTACAGGAAACCCCTCCACGCGGAACTGAAAGGCACGGAGGGGATTTCCCCGAGGCGGCTCAAGTTGTGAGGCGCCGGCCCCCGAGGGAGGTTCCGGGGTTTGGCGCCGATGAGGAATTCTGTCCGGACGGGGGTCAGTTCGGACGGGATCTCCCCACGTGCTTGAGCCTCCTCGATGCACCTAACGGAGTCGGGGCCCAGAGCTCTTTTTAGCGACTCGATGGCATCGGCCGCGTGGCGGACGTTGGCAGAATTTAGGCGCCGCGCCAGCATGTCTGCCGCCATCCAGCCCGCTCCTCCGCCATCGAGCAGGTCCCTGACCCTGGTCACCTCACCAGCCACAGCCCTCTCGTCCGACCGCCACCTAAAACCTTGGTCGTGGAGGTACGGATTCCCGAGCAGCGGCTCCTGCAGGACGGCCGCCACTCCAGCCGGTGGAGAGCTGCGCTTGGTGGAGACTTTGTTCCAGACCCTGATGAGTTCCTTGTAAAAGACAGGCAGCTCCCGGAGGGCGGTCCTGACGCCCCCCACACTCACAAACAGGAGCTGCGTGTCGTAGTTGAGGCCGTGCTGCTGGCGGAAGAAATACGTTGCCAGAGCACGCCACCTAGGCTCGACGTAAAGGTATCTGCAGGGTCTGAAGACGGAAAGTCGCGAGCTGGGCGCTGACGCACACCAACGACTGACCGCCCTCCCCAAGCGGGAGCCTCAAGACCGCCGCAGAGACCCAGTGCTTCCTGTTGTTCCAGAAGAAGTCCACCAGCTTCTTCTGTATCTAGGCAACAAACGCAGGGGGAGGGGTCAAAGTGACCAGTCGGTACCACAACATGGTGGCCACCAGCTGGTTTATGACTAGCGCTCGACCCCTGTAGGACAGCACTCGGAGCAGTCCTGACCAGCGCCCTAGGCGAGCGGCGACCTTGGCCTCCAGCTCCTGCCAGTTCGCCGGCCAGGCTCCCTCGTCGGGGCTAAGGTAGACTCCCAGATAGAGGAGATGGGTCGTGCTCCAGGCAAAAGGCCTGAGCTCCTCCGGCAGGGAGTCCACCCGCCACTGACCCACCAGGAGTCCGGAACATTTTTCCCAGTTGATTCTGGCGGAGGATGCGGCCGAGTAAATCTCCTGGCACTCACGCATCCTCCGCAGGTCAGCAGGATCCTCTCCTGCGAGGAGCACGTCATCGGCGTAAGCCGAGAGGATGACCTCCACGCCCGGCCCTTGCAGAGCCAGTCCCGTCAACCTCGTCCGCAGGAGGCGCAGGAAAGGCTCCACGCAGACGGCATATAACTGGCCGGACATGGGGCATCCCTGGCGCACCCCTCTCCCAAAGCGAAGGGGCGCCATCAAGGACCCGTTAATCTTTATCAGACACTCCGCGGCGGCATACAAAAGTCGGATCCGGGCGACGAAATGCGTCCCGAACCCGAAAGCGCGCTGAGTTCCGAGCAGATAGTCGTGATCCACCCTGTCGAACGCCTTCTCTTGGTCGAGGGATAGGAAGGCGACCGACAGACCAGCCTCCTGGGAACAATGGATGAGGTCCCGGACCAGATGGATGTTATCGTGGATTGTCCGGCCCGGGACCGTGTAGGACTGGTCGGGGTGGATCATGTGGTCCACCACGGCACCAAGGCGAGCAGACATCGCCCTGGCGAAGATTTTGTAGTCCGTGCTGAGGAGGAAGACTGGGCGCCAGTTCTTAAGGAGGCGGAGATCGCCCTTCTTAGGCAGCAGGACGATGACTGTCCTGCGCCAAGAGAGGGGCATCTCCCCGGTCGCCAGACTTTCCCCCAGGACCCGCGCATAGTCGCCCCCCAGGACATCCCAGAACGCCCTGTGGAACTCCACGGTCAGCCCGTCCAGCCCCGGGGATTTTCCCCTCGAGAGACGGTCGAGGGCACCGGTCAGCTCCGCCAGGCTTAGCGGAGCTTTCAGATTTTCGGCGCCCTCCGGGCTGATCTTTGGCAGGTCCTCCCACAAAACTCTACGCGCTTCCTTGCTGGACAGCTCCGGAGAGAACAGGGCCCCGTAATATTCACGGGCTCTGTTGTTGACGCCCTCCGGATCCGAGACGAGAGAGCCGTCGTCGGCCAGCAGCGTCAAGAGCTGCTTACGGACACCCTGTCTTTTTTCCAGCGAGTAGAAGAAGGGGGAGCCGCGGTCCAGATCCCGCAGGAACCGGATCCACGACCTCACGAATGCGCCTCGGGACCCGATGAGCTGCAGGTCCTTCAGCGCGGCCTTCTTCGCTTCGTACACCGTCCGCAGGGCCGGGTCCTGGACGACTTGACCGAGACGGGCTTCCAGGTCGAGCACCTCCTTTTCTAGGCGCCCGACTCTGGCCGCCCGCCTCTTGGTCGACCCCCTCGCGTACTCTTGACAGAAGACGCGGACGTGAGCCTTGCCCACGTCCCACCATAGCCTCAAGGAGGGGAAGCCCCCCTGCTTCCTTCTCCAGTCGGACCAGAATCAACGGAACGAGTCCTGGAACCGCACGTCCTCCAGCAGCTGGTTGTTAAAATGCCAGTACGCGGACCCCGTCCTCGCGCGGAGCGAAGCGAGCTCCGCCCACACCAGGTGGTGGTCCGAACACGGCACCGGCCGCATGGAGGCCGCCGGGACGCAGGAAACGTATGCCCGAGACACGTAAAGGCGGTCGACTCTAGACCATCCTACTCCAGGCCTCACCCAAGTAAAGGCGCTGGAGTCGGGGTGGAGATTTCGCCAGACGTCCACCAAGTCGAAGGACCCGACCAGGTCCCTCAACTTCTCCATCGCCGTCATGCACTGCGGGGCACCGGAGCGGTCCCTCGCCTCGAGGGTGCAGTTAAAATCCCCCCCGAGGACAATGCAGTCGCCGACATCGACGGAGCCAAGAAGAGCGGACACTTCTTCGAAGAAGCGCGTTTGCTGCGGGCCGGGCTGAGGGGCGTACACGTTCACGAGATGGAGCGGCACGTCCCCCAGGTGAACCGTTACGTGCAGCAAGCGGCCTGGCACGGGCTCCTCGACCCCCAAGATCTCCGGCTGAAAATGCGGGGCCAGCAAGATGGCCACCCCACTAGAACTGGCAGTGAGGTGGCTCATGCGGACCTCTCCTTGCCATTCCAGGAGCCACGTGGCTTCGTCTCCCGGAACGGTGTGGGTTTCTTGCAGGAAGCACGCCGCATATTTCCCCTCCCGCAGGAGCGAAAAATTGTTAAATCTACGGCGTGCCTCTCTGCCGCCGTTGATGTTGAGGCTGGCTATGGTTATCTTCATGACAAGAGCATAGTGCAACCTCTACCTCTACCTAACCTATTGTGGGGGGGGGAGTGGAATCGTTTGTTGATTCACACCCACCTGTCAAAGATTGTAGAAACGACTCTCCCTCCTTCCACACTGGATGGTGTTTCCTCAGGTTGTTCTTTCCCCCTCTCTCCAACTCTCTGTAGTTGTAGTGAATGATAATTGTTCAGCTCTCCACCTCTCCCTCTGGACGTTGAATGGGTAGTAAGCCAGCCCTTCCCTCCTCTTCCTGGGCTGGTCTCAGGGCTCATTCCAGGCCTCCCAGACAGGAGCAAAAGCAGGTAGCTCCTTCCCTCACTGCTCCAGGCTCCAACTGAATAGGCCATGCCTCCAAAGCTCTACCATTGGTCCTTGTGCATGAAACTCTTTTAGGAGTAAACAAAAAACATTAAACCGTGCCCCCCGATCTGGGGGAAACACCAACATTTACAAGGCCCCTTTTTTTTTTGTGGCTTTTTTTGGGGCACAGAATCAAATTTTTTTCCAAGTGCCCCCTATAAAAGGGGAGGGGGACACTAAAAGCACCGGCAATTAAAACAAATTAACTTAAAAAACATAAATTCAAATTAAAATTTGGTTGCCGGGCGTGATGATGCACTCCAGTCCCTCCGGTGCCCACCTCTCGCGGAAGGCCGCAAGCGTACCGGTGGACACCGCGTGCTCCATCTCCAAGGACACCCTGGACCGGATGTATGCGCGGAAGAGAGGCAGGCAGTCTGGCTGAACGACCCCCTCGACCGCCCGCTGCCTGGACCGGCTGATGGCACCCTTGTCCGTGCCCAGGAGCAGTCCTACGAGGAGGCCCTCGGACCTACCCGCTCCCCTCCGCACAGGGTGCCCGAAGATCAGGAGTGTGGGACTGAAGTGCAGCCAGAATTTCAGGAGCAGCCCCTTTAAATAATAAAACAGGGGCTGCAACCTCGTGCACTCAATAAAAACATGGAACACGGACTCTTCCAGACCGCAGAAATTGCAGGCGGCCTGGGAGCCTGTGAACCGGCTTAAAAATTTATTGCACGGCACTGCTCCATGCACCACCCTCCAGGCCAAGTCCCCGACAAATAGTGGGAGGCCCTTGTGCATGAATCCCAAAAAGTTAGTTTGCAGGTGCAGCAGGTAATCAGGAAGGCGAATGGAATGTTGGCCTTCATTGCGAGAGGGATGGAGTATAAAAGCAGGGAGGTCCTGCTGCAACTGTACAGGGTATTGGTGAGGCCGCACCTGGAGTACTGCGTACAGTTTTGGTCCCCTTACTTAAGGAAGGATATACCAGCCTTGGAGGGGGTACAGAGACGATTAACTAGGCTGATTCCGGAGATGATTACCTTATGATGATAGATTGAGTAGACTGGGTCTTTACTCATTGGAGTTCAGAAGGATGAGGGGTGATCTTATAGAAACATTTAAAATAATGAAAGGGATAGACAAGATAGAGGCAGAGAGGTTGTTTCCACTGGTCGGGGAGACTAGAACTAGGGGGCACAGCCTCAAAATACGGGGGAGCCAATTTAAAACCGAGTTGAGAAGGAATTTCTTCTCCCAGAGGGTTGTGAATCTGTGGAATTCTCTGTTCAAGGAAGCAGTTGAGGCTAGCTCGTTGAATGTATTCAAATCACAGATAGATAGATTTTTAACCAATAAGGGAATTAAGCGTTATGGGGAGCATGCGGGTAAGTGGAGCTGAGACCACTGCCAGATCAGCCATGACCTTTTTGAATGGCAGAGCAGGCTCGAGGGGCTAGATGGCCTACTCCTGTTCCTAATTCTTATGTTCTTATGTTCTTATTATCCAATTATTTCGTAATAAGTTGGACGAATTAACTGCGCAGGCAACTATTAACGAATATGATACAATTGGCATTACAGAGACATGGCTCCAAGGTGACCAAGACTGGGAACTCAACATCCAGGGGTATTCAACATTCAGGAAGGATAGACAGAAAGGAAAAGGAGGTGGGGTAGCATTGCTGGTTCAAGAGGAAATTAATGCAATAGTAAGGAAGGACATTAGTTTGGATGATGTGGAATCGGTATGGGTGGAGCTACGGAATACCAAAGGACAGAAAACGCAAGTGGGAGTTGTGTACAGACCACCAAACAGTAGTAGTGAGGTTTGGGAGAGCATCAAACAAGAAATTAGGGATGCATGCAATAAGGGTACAGCAGTTATCATGGGCGACTTTAATCTACATATTGATTAGGCTAACCAAACTGGTAGCAATACGGTGGAGGAGGATTTCCTGGAGTGTATTAGGGATTGTTTTCTGGACCAATATGTCGAGGAACCAACTAGAGGGCTGGCCATCCTAGACTGGGTGATGTGCCAATGAGAAAGGACTAATTAGTAATCTTGTTGTGCGAGGCCCCTTGGGGAAGAGTGACCATAATATGGTAGAATTCTTTATTAAGATGGAGAACGACACAGTTAATTCAGAGGCTAGGGTCCTGAACTTAGCGAAAGGTAACTTCGATGGTATGAGAAGTGACTTGGCAAGAATAGGCTGGCGAATTAAACTTAAAGGGTTAACGGTGGATAGGCAATGGCAAACATTTAAAGATCACATGGATGAACTTCAACAATTGTACATCCCTGTCTGGAGTAAAAATAAAATGGGGAAGGTGGCTCAACCATGGCTAACAAGGGAAATTAAGGATAGTGTTAAAACCAAGGAACAGGCATATAAATTGGCCAGAAAAGCAGCAAACCTGGGGACTGTAAGAAATTGAAAATTCAGCAGAGGAGGACAAAGGGTTAAATTAGGAGGGGGAAAATAGAGTACGAGAGGAAATTTGCTGAGAACATAAAAACTGACTCCAAAAGCTTCTATTGATGTGTGAAGAGAAAAAGATTAGTGAAGACAAATGTAGGTCCCTTGCAGTCAGAATCAGGTGAATTTATAATGGGGAACAAAGAAATGGCAGACCAATTGAACGAATACTTTGTCTTCACGAAGAAAGACACAAACAACCTTCCGGAAATACTAGGGAACCGAGGGTCTAGTGAGAAGGAGGAACTGAAGGATATCCTTATTAGTCAGAAAATTGTGTTAGGGAATTTGATGGGATTGAAGGCTGATAAATCCCCAGGACCTGATAGTCTGCATCCCAGAGTACTTAAGGAAGTGGCCCTAGAAATAGTGGATGCATTGTTGATCATTTTCCAGCAGTCTATCGACACTGGATCAGTTTCTATCGACTGGAGGGTAGCTAATGTAACACCACTTTTTAAAAAAGGAGGGAGAGAGAAAATGGGAAATTATAGAGCGGATAGCCTGACATCAGTAGTGGGGAAAATGTTGGAATTAATTATTAAAGATGAAATAGCAGCGCATTTGGAAAGCAGTGACAGGATCGGACCAAGTTAGCATGGATTTATGAAAGGGAAGTCCATTTTGACCAATCTTCTAGAATTTTTTGAGGATGTAACTGGTAGAGTGGACAGGGGAGAACCAGTGGATGTGGTGTATTTGGACTTTCAAAAGACTTTTGACAAGGTTCCACACAAGAGATTGGTGTGCAAAATCAAAGCACATGGTATTGGGGGTAATGTACTGATGTGGATAGAGAACTGGTTGGCAGACAGGAAGCAGAGAGTCGGGATAAATGGGTCCTTTTCAGAATGGCAGGCAGTGACTAGTGGGGTGTCGCCAGGGCTCAGTGCTGGGACCCCAGCTATTTACAATATACATCAATGATTTAGATGAAGGAATTGATTGTAATACCTTCAAGTTTTCAGAAGGCACTAAGCTGAAGAGGAGGAAAATAGAGTACGAGAGGAAGCTTGCAAGGAACATAAAAACTGACTGCAAAAGCTTCTAAAAATATGTGAAGCGAAAAAGATTACTGAAGACAAACATTGTAGTTCAGTAGTTCAGTCGGATTCAGGTGAATTTATAATGGGGAACAAAGAAATGGCAGACCAATTGAACAAATATTTCGGTTCTGTCTTCACGAAGGAAGACACAAATAACCTTCCGAATGTACGAGGGAATAGAGGGTCTAGTGAGAAGGAGGAACTGAAGGATATCCTTATTCGGCGGGAAATTGTATTAGGGAAATTGATGGGATTGAAGGCTGATAAATCCCTGGGGCCTGAGAGTCTGCATCCCAGAGTACCTAAGGAAGTGACCCTAGAAATAGCGGATGCATTGGTGATCATTTTCCAACAGACTATCGACTCTGCATCAGTTCATATGGACTTGAGGGTAGCTAATGTAACACCACTTTTTAAAAAAGGAGGGAGAGAAAATGCGTAATTATAGACCGGTTCGCCTGACATCAGTAGTGGGGAAAATGTTGGAATCAATCATTAAGGATGAAATAGCAGTGCATTTGGAAAGCAGTGACAGGATCGGTTCAAATCAGCATGGATTTATGAAAGGGAAATCATGCTTGACGAATCTTCTGGAATTTTTTGAGGATATAACCAGCAGAGTGGACAAGGGAGAACCAGTGGTGTATTTGGACTTTCAAAAGTCTTTTGACAAGGTCCCGCACAAGAGATTGGTGTGCAAAATTAAAGCACATGTTATTGGGGGTAATGTACTGACGTGGATAGAGAACTGGTTGGCAGACAGGAAGCAGAGAGTCGGGATAAATGGGTCCTACTCAGAATGGCAGGCAGTGACTCGTGGAATGCCGAAGGGCTCAGTGCTGGGACCCCAGCTCTTTACAATATACATTAACGGTTTAGATGAAGGAATTGAGTGTAATGTCTCCAAGTTTGCAGATGACACTAAACTGGGTGGCGGTGTGAACTGTGAGAAGGACGCTAAGAGGCTGCAGGGTGACTTGGACAGGTTAGGTGAGTGGGCAAATGCATGGCAGATGCAGTATAATGTGGATAAATGTGAGATTATCCATTTTGGGGACAAAAACACGAAGGCAGAATATTATCTGAATGACGGAAGATTAGGAAAAGGGGAGGTGCAACGAGACCTGGGTGTCATGGTTCATCAGTCATTGAAAGTTGGCATGCAGGTACAGCAGACGGTGAAGAAGGCAAATGGTATGTTGGCCTTCATAGCTAGGGGATTTGAATATAGAAGGAGGGAGGTCTTCTCAGTTGTACAGGGCCTTGGTGAGGCCTCACCTGGAATATTATGTTTCGTTTTGGTCTCCCAATCTGAGGAAGGACGTTCTTGCTATTGAGGGAGTGCAGCGAAGGTTCACCAGACTGATTCCAGGGATGGCTGGACTGACGTATGTGGAGAGACTGGATCAACTGGGCTTTTATTCACTGGAGTTTAGAAGGATGAGAGGGGATCTCATAGAAACATATAAGATTCTGACGGTTCTGGACAGGTTAGATGCGGGAAGAATGTTCCCGATGTTGGGGAAGTCCAGAACCAGGGGACATAGTCTTAGGATAAGAGTTAGGGCATTTAGGATTGAGACGAGGAGAAACTTCTTCACTCAGAGAGTTGTTAACCTGTGGAATTCCCTGCCGCAGACTGTTGTTGATGCCAGTTCATTGGATATATTCAAGAGGGAGTTAGATATGGCCCTTACGGCTAAAGGGATCAAGGGGTATGGAGAGAAAGCAGGAAAGGGGTACTGAGGGAATGATCAACCATGATCTTATTGAATGGTGGTGCAGGCTCGAAGGGCCGAATGTCCCACTTCTGTACCTATTTTCTATGTTTCTATTGAATCTGCTTCCATCACTCTTTCAGATATCGCATTTCAGATCATAGCTCACTGTGAAAAAAAAATCTTCTCATTTCCCATCTGGATTTTTTGCCAATTTCCTAAAATCTATGTCCTCTGGTTACTGACCTATCTGTGAATATGGTTTCTCCCCATCTACTCTATGAAAACCCCTCATAATTTTGAACACCAATCAAATCTCCTCTAAACCTTCTCTGCTCTAAGGAGAACAATCTCAGCCTCTCCAGTGTCTCCACAGAATTGGAGTCCTCCATCCCTGGTGTTATTCTCGGAAATCTCCACTGCACCTTGTCGAAGGCTTTGACATCATTCCTAAAGTGCGGTGCGCAGAATTGGCCACGATACTCCAACTAGGGCCGAACTCGTGTTTTATAAAGGTTTAGCATAATTTCCTTGCCTTTGTACTCTGTTCCTCTTTTATAAAGCCCAGGATCCTGTATGCCTCTTTAACAGCCTTCTTAGCTTGTCCCACCACCTTCAAAGATTTGTGTACCTGCACCCCCAAGTGTTTCTGCAACCCATTTAAAATTGCACCATTTTATTTATATGACCTTTCCTCATTCTTCCTAGCAGAATGAATCACTCTCTGCATTAAATTTCATCTGACACGTGCCTGCCCTTTTCACCAGTCTGCCTCTGTCCTTCTGAACTCTGTTATTATCCTCCTCACTGTTCACTACATTTTTGAGTTTTATATCATCTACACACTTTAAAATCATGCTCTGTACACCCGACTCCAAGCCATTTATATATATCAACAATAGCAGGTGTCCCAATACCGACTCCTGGGGGACACCTCCCTCCAGTCTGACAAACAACCGTCCACCACTACGCTCTGCTTTCTGTCCCTTAGCCAATTTTGTATCCACACAGCCTTTAATCCCAGGGGTTTCAATTTTGCGAACAAGTTTATGATGTGGTACTTTATCAGACGCCTTTTGAAAGTCTATATGGACAATCACGCTATCCTTATTCTCCTGTTACTTCATCAAAGAACTCAATCAAGTTAGTCAATCCTGATTTGCCTTTCACAAATCAATGCTGGCTTTCATTTATTGACCCATATTTTTCCGAATGCCAAATAATTTTGTCCTCCATTATTGTCTCTAACAGCCTTCCCACCACCACCGTCGGGCCAACTGGCCTGTTTATGCCGTGTTTATCCCTCTCCCCTTTTATCTCCCGCACCAGGTTTGTGTTGAAAACAAGACACATTTATCATAAAGTAACAGCAAATCAAACACACATTTCCAGCTCATTCATAATGTATCACCTGTTCTTTGTGAAATAAGCTACATGTCCTCAGGCTTGCCGATGAGAGTGGGTCAGAGCACCCTTACTGGATATCTTATGCCAGAGCCTTCATGCATGTTGTAAAGTCCTGTCCCCTCAGTACAGATTCACACGAGGCATGTAGTGAAGTCAAGGTCACTCTGGACCTGCACCTTTATTTCACAGCTCTGGAATGCCGCACTTGCCTGAGACCTGTCCTTATATACCTGTCTCTTGCAAGTGCACCCCTGGTGGTAAGGTATGCTGGTGGTTACAGGTCATATCTTATTACAGTCATGTATAGCATGTTAGGATACAGTTATATATAATAATGTAAGATACATGACACATGTGAGGATAACTTTCTCCATCTCTCAACGAGATCAGGTGTTGGGATTTAGGCCCAAATTGGGCTGGATAGCTGCAGAAATAATGTGGGAAATCAGGTAGCAAGGCCTACCACCAGCTCCACACCTCAACCTCAATTTCCCTCCCCCCTGCAGTCCCAGGACTGCCAATGGCTGTCCTTTCCCCATCTGCTGCATGCAATTGCTTGGAGGAAGGCAGGTCCTGAGTTCCCAGTGCATTTTCCTGCCTGGTTCCCACCACTCCCTCGGGTCAAGAGGGGAAGCCTGGTGATAGTTCCCGGGTAGAAGTCAAAAGGGCCGACAGCCCCATTTAACAGCGGTCTTTCTATCTATTTTCTCCCCAGTGCTTACCTGCTGACGGCTGAGGCCTTCGGTGTGACAGTTGTTCCAGTCTTTGAGGCTCTTCCATTCTGTCAACGCAGCTCCCATCTCTTCGGTGCAGCAGTGGTGCCCTGCTAAAGTCCTGCGGGGATTTTATGGGCTCGTCGCAGCAGGTTTACTGTTGGTTGTGGGAATGCCATTGGGAGCCTGACAACCTCAAATATTGCTCACCCTAGAAAAATGGGTTGAGTGTCCGGTTAGAGTCAGAGGGACAAACGGGAATTTAGTTGTCAAATTTAACTAAGCAGCATAACTAAGACCACCTATTTCCACCTCCGTAACATCGCCCGTCTCCACCCTTGCCTCAGCTCATCCGCTGCTGAAGCCCTCATCCATGCCTTTGTTACCTCTAGACTTGACTATTCCAACGCACTCCAGGCCGGACTCCCACATTCTACCCTACGTAAACTAGAGGTGATCCAAAACATGGCTGCCCTGTGTCCTAACTCGCACCAAGTCTCGCTCACCCATCACCCCTGTGCTCACTGACCTACATTGGCTACACCTTGATTTCAAAATTCTCATCCTTATTTTCAAATCCCTCAATGGTCTTGCCCCTCCCTATCTCTGTAATCTCCTCCAGCCCCACAACTCCTCGAGATGTCTGCCCTCCTCTAATTCTGCCCTCCTTACTATCCCTGATTAAAATCGCTCAACCATTGGTGGCCGTGCATTCTGTTGCCTTGGCCCCAAGCTCTGGAACTCCTTGCCTGAATCTCTCCATTTCTCTACCTCTCTTTCTTCCTTCAAGATGCTCCTTAAAGCCTACCTCTTTGACCAACCTGCGCTAATTTCTCCGTATGTAGCTCGGTGTCAACTTTCTATCTCATAATACTCCTGTGAAGTGCCTTAGGACGTTTCACTATGTTAACAGTGCTGTAGTATATCTCTGGAGCCTCCTATCAACAAGATCAGGAATCGATGCCGAGATCCAACACCGCCTCCAGTGCGCCAGTGCAGCCTTCGGCTGCCTGAGGAAAAGAGTGTTTGAAGACCAGGCCCTCAAAACTGTCACCAAGCTCATGGTCTACAGGGCTGTAGTAATACCTGCCCTCCTGTATGGCTCAGAGACATGGACCATGTACAGCAGACACCTCAAGTTGCTGCAGAAATATCACCAACGATGTCTCTGCAAGATCCTACAAATCCTCTGGGAGGACAGGCGCATCAACATCAGTGTCCTTGTCCAGGCTAACATCCCCAGCATAGAAGCACTGACCACACTCGATCAGCTCCACTGGGCAGACCACATAGTTCGCATGCCAGACACGAGACTCCCAAAGCAAGTTCTCTACTTGGAACTCCTTCACGGCAAACGAGCCAAAGATGGGCAGCAGAAATGCTACAAGGGCACCCTCAAAGACTCCCTGATTAAGTGCAACATCCCCACTGACACCTGGGAGTCCTTGGCCAAAGACCGCCCTAATGGAGGAAGTGCATCCGAGAAGGCGCTGAGCACCTCGAGTCTCAATGCCGAGAGCATGCAGAAATCAAGCGCAGACAGCGGAAAGAGCGTGCGGCAAACCAGTCCCACCCACCCCTTCCCTCAATGACTATCTGTCCCACTTGTGACAGAGTCTGTGGTTCTTGTATTGGACTGTTCAGCCATGAAAGAACTCACTTTAGGAGTGGAAGCAAGTCTTTCTCGATTCTGAGGGACTGCCTATGATGATGATATAAATACAAGTTATTGTTGTTGTTGTGCCATTTTTCCTTCAACTACCAAATCACAATGGCCCGTAATTTGCGGTCAGTGGTGAAGCAAAGACACTCGCCTCTGGCCCCAAAGAGAGCTTCACACACATATCTCGCAATCTCTGTGGTGAGAAGTTTGCCCTTCTCAACGTGCAAATGATTGCAGCGTTCTGTAATGGGAATTCGATAGCGCGAGCTGCATTGATGGCAACAAGCTGTCTGAGCAGCCAATCACATTGCAGAATTCTCACAAACAGCAAACCAGGAAATGGGAAGCAGATTTTATCCGGACTTTTTAAACAATGTTACAGAAAATGAAATAAAAATTGGCGCTCTCACATGGGGATAATATAAAAGTTGAAATATCATGAACAAACTGTTGAGTATGTATAATATAAGTATGTACCCTGTACACTCAATGTACAGTTACATAAGACTACTGGATGTATCTTCACACTGTATACACTATGCCTGTACCACCAGAGGGTGCAACTGGTGGAGACCTCGGGGGTCACCTGTACACGACAGGTAACCAGGTATAAAAGGGAGCTCACCGTGCTGTACCCTCACTCAGGAGCTGTAATAAATGGACTAAGGTCACCACAGTTCAAGTACAATATCTTGCCTCGTGGAGTCATTACTAGAGTGCGTACAGGCACAATAACTGGTGACGAGATTACGAATTTCCATGCGAAAAATGGCTAACCTTGGCAACTTTCAACAATTCGCCGATGGGGAAGATTGGGAGGCCTTTGTGGAAAGGCTCGAACATGTTTTCATTGGGAACGACCTGACTGGAGACACACCAGCCTCGCTGGCTGATGAGCGCAGAGCTATCCTGCTCAGCAGTTGTGGACCCACCGTTTATGGCTTCGTCGGGGACTTGCTAGCCCCAGAGAAGACAACGACCAAAGCATATGCGGAGCTCGTAACGATGATACAGGAACAGCTCAAACCTGAAGAGAGCATCCTCACAGCCAGACACCGGTTCTACACACACCGGCGGCCCGAAGGCCAAGAAATCGCAAAATATGCCGCAGACCTCAGATGATTGGCTGCACCGTGTGATTTTGGCAGCTACCTCACAGAAGCACTGCGGGACATCTTCCGTTATCGGAATCGGCCAAGAGGGCCTTCTCCACAGGCTGCATTCTGCGGACACCACAGTCACCCTGCACAAGGCAATTAACGTCAGCCAGGTGTTCATGGTCTCGGCCTGTGATTCCAAGCGGATGACTCACCCCCAGGACTCTAACCCGGCAAGTACTGTGAACCGACTGGCACCTTTTAGAAGCAAGACTGCTGCAAGCAGTCTCTCTCAGGGTAGAGAGAACAGAACCCCGAGTTCCGCAACCCTGAGTCCGCCACATGGGGCCAACCGGCCAACCCCATGCTGGCGCTGTGGAAGGAATCACAGGGCCCACCAGTGCCGCTGCAAATACTATACTTGCAGAGGCTGTAACACAAAGGGCCATCTCCAGCAAATGTGCAAGAGAAATTTTACTTACCGAGTCGATGAAGAGTTTGCCGATCATTCAGACTCCAGCCCTGATGAAGAGGAAGAGAGAGTCCATGAGGCAGCTCAGCTCCACGAAGAGCTGTACAGAGTGTTTACCTTCTCCACCGAGAGTTCTCCATTGAAAATGGAAGTTGAGAGCAACGGTGTTCCAGTGACAATGGAGGTGGACACAGGGGCGAGTCAATCGCTGATGAATCAAGCGGCCTTTGAGAAACTTTGGCAGTCCAATCGAATGACCTAAAACCATCCCGATCCAAGTGAAGCTGCTCACCTAGACAAACGACACCATCCCAGTCATTGGCAGCGTGGATATCCAAGTGTCCCATGGTGGTGCGATGCATAAGTTACCTTTGTGGATCGTTGCTGGTGATGGTTCAATGCTGCTAGGAAGAAGATGGATGAAACAAATCCAAATCTGTTGGAGCTGGGAATACCTCCAGGCCCTGGCAATCGACACCCTATGTGGCCCCAAATTTGGATCCAGCACAACACCTGAAAATCCAACCGTCCAGCTCGACTGCATGGCGACGACACAGACCGCACAACCCAACAGCGAGATGATCCAGCCCAAACGATCCGACCTCACCTTCCAGGCTCCAGTGGCAGGACTCCGGAGGAAGAAATTCGGCACAGAAGGAAACTTCCCTGTTTCCGTGGCAGAACCTGGGGAGAAAAGGATCACCGCAGCCTGCCCGCACCACGAGGTGAAGCACCTGAAGTAAAGATGGCGGCGGCCAGACCATGCGAGGCAGTGTTGAGGGAGCAACACGTGATGCTGAGCAGTGAACCAGATTGGGGTAAGGATTGCAAGGCCTTCTTAAAGGAGACTGGCAACCCATCACTATTAAAGGGACAGTTCCACTCTTTGTACAGCGATGACGGTAATACACACATAAAAGATGTAATTGACAAATGCAAGTATGTAAATATAACTTTGTACAGCGATGCCGGTAATAAACATGGAAAAGATGTAATTGACAAATGCGAGTATGTAAAGGCAACTAACAGTGTCGAGTCGGGCGATTGCGGTTGGAGCCAATGTATTATGACAGTAAATGAAGAAATGATGAGCGATGCCGGGTTCTACATGTACGCCGACAAGACCAAGGGCAACCTCCCGTCAGACGCACCCAGGTCCAGTGGGCTACCCGATCATGTAGCCTGCACCTCCGGGACCAATGTGAAGCCCCAGGGAGTGTGGCCACACACAGAAGGAGCATACCAGCTGCAGAGCCAGCGATCAGTGGACGGCAAAGGCACCATTACCGGTATCCTGCCCCTGATCGGCTCTACCTCTCTGGCCACTAGGGCCAGTACCGGGAGCAAGAGGCTAGCACCCTCCAGCGCTTCCAACAGGACCTGGGATGACCAGGCTCCCACTACCACCGAAGGGCAGCAGGGAGACAATGCAGCCCTCAAAGAGGACAGGGAGGCTACACATTCCTGTGGCTCTGCCCACCATTAGGCAACAGCAAAGTCCCTGAGACTCAGCCAGGTGAGCGAACTGAGCCCACCCAGCTGGCAGGGGGTGCAACACCGCCATCAGACAACCTGGACACAGTCCGGTTACTCTGGAATGAGCGTCCTCACCCACCTGCACCTACACCCCAGGGGCAAGACTGTACCTTACCTGTAAAATGTACTTGTTCCACTACTGCAAAACCCAAACAGTAATCCTATGTTCCTTTTTTTTGGTTCTTTCCTTCTGTACATGTATGCATATGCAGGTGTTGAGCCACACACATGGTCTATGTATGGTGGGGGAGGGGTGGGGGGTGGGGGAAATGGATGTATGTAGCCATGGACACACATGGATCACACCCAGAACCCACACAACCCCCACTGCAACATCCTACCATCCACTGCTGACCATTTCACAATGTTGTGGCAATAAGGACTTGGGGGTCTACAGTGGAGAGCCTAGCCAAAGCATAGACAAGGTGCAAGGGCTTTGGGCACTCAAGTCTAAGGCCAGAGCACACAATGCAAAGGCCAGTGGCACAAGACTTAGGAGAGAATGATGTTTTGTATGTATAACATAAGTATACTCCCTGTACACTCAATGTACAGTTACATAAGACCACTGAATGTATCTTCACACTGTATACCCTATGCCTGTACCACCAGAGGGTGCAACTGGTGGAGACCGAGGGGTCACCTGTACACGACAGGTAACCAGGTATAAAAGGGAGCTCACCGTGCTGTACCCTCACTCAGGAGCTGTAATAAATGGACTAAGGTCACCACAGTTCAAGTACAATACCTTACCTCGTGGAGTCATTACTAGAGTGCTTACAGACACAATACAAACACATTTTTTTTTACCGTTTTTATAAAAATTGTGATTTTTATCATAATAGAGAATTTGATATTCCACAAATATTAACATTAGTTTTTCAGGGCCATAGCGATTATTTAACACTCAATAAGCCATTAAAACCCCAGTTACAGCTATTTCAACAATGCCTAACGTATGATGGGGTAATTAACTGCGACATTACCGAGGAAATGTTCAAGCGTCCGTCAGTTTCACTGATGTCACTGATTACACTGATTGCCGGCTCTGGGGGAAGGGGGAGTCCATAGAGCAGCCAGGGTCAGAGAACATAAGAACATAAGAACATAAGAACATAAGAACATAAGAACATAAGAACATAAGAACATAAGAACATAAGAACATAAGAACATAAGAACATAAGAACATAAGAACATAAGAATTAGGAACAGGAATAGGCCATCTAGCCCCTCGAGCCTGCTCCGCCATTCAACAAGATCATGGCTGACCTTGCCGTGGACTCAGCTCCACTTGCCCGCCCGCTCCCCATAACCCTTAATTCCCTTATTGGTTAAAAATCTATCTATCTGTGACTTGAATACATTCAATGAGCTAGCCTCAACTGCTTCCTTGGGCAGAGAATTCCACAGATTCACAACCCTCTGGGAGAAGAAATTCCTTCTCAACTCAGTTTTAAATTGGCTCCCTCGTATTTTGAGGCTGTGCCCCCTAGTTCTAGTCTCCCTGACCAGTGGAAACAACCTCTCTGCCTCTATCTTGTCTATCCCTTTCATTATTTTAAATGTTTCTATAAAGCATGTAGAGCATGACTTTACTCGGCGCATGCACTACATGCTGAAGTTGGGGTCAGATTCAGAGGGGTAATGAGGGTGATCGCTGACAGTAGTAGTAATTGTTAGCGTGCAGTTCTGGTCACCACATTACATAAAGATGTGATTGCACTAGCAAGGATACAGAGGAGATTTACGAGGATGTTGCCTGGACTGGAGAATTTTAGCTATGAGGAAAGATTTGATCGGCTGGTGTTGTTTTCTTTGGAACAGAGGAGGCTGAGGGGAAACCTTTTTGAGGTGTATAAAATGATGAGGGGCCTTGATAGAGTGGACACAAAGGACCTATTTCCCTTAGCAGAGAGGTCAACAACCAGGGGGCATAGATTTAAAGTGCTTGGTAGGAGGTTTAGAGGAAATTTGAAGGGAAATTTCTTCACCCAGAGAGTAGTGGTCTCTGGAACTCACTGCCTGAAAAGGTGATAGAGGCAGAAACCCTCACCACATTTAAAAAGTATTTGGATGCACACTTGAGGTGCTGTGACCTACAGGGCTAAGGATCAAGAGCTGAAAAGTGGGATTAGGCTGGATAGTACTTTGTCAGCCAGCGCAGACATGATGGGCCGAAATGACCTCCTTCTGTGCTGTAAATTTTCTATGATTCTATTCTATTCTATTCCCCGTCATTACCCACCGCAAATTCCAGGCCATTATGTCTCACAGCAATCCATTACAGTCTCCTGACTGCAGCTGGAGATCTTTTCATGTAAGCACCTTTAATCAAACAGCTCCTTTAAACACTTTACACATTTGAAATTTTAAGGGTTAGTACCTCTGATCATAAAATGCTGTAACTATTGTAATGCTGTGAGATAATCCAATTCTTCCATAATAGAATTAGTCAAGTTTGCTTAATTTAAAACGTTGTCCTTTCTGACAGAGTACAACATTGTATGTACTAAAGCAATAGGGGCCTTTCTTTATAAGCACTTGCAAACTTCCAGACGGTTAAACACTTTGCAAGCATCTAGTCCTTTTCTAGTTAGAAACTTCTGATTATCATTGAGAAGTATGTGGTATTCTTTGTCAGAAAGGCAAGTTGCTCACATTTTAGACCGGAAATATCATGATGCGCACTGCAGTTATCCACAATGATTCACAAGTGTTATAGTAAATGTAACCTGTAAAATTGCGAGAAGGATACCTTCAAGATTAATAGAAGTGTAAACCCTGTAAACTGGCTGAAATGTGTTCTCAAAATGGAGTTTTAGAATGAAAGCCACCCACAAGGTGGAGCCAGCAATTGAGTGAATGCAGGGAAGTTGGTGGGAAGCTAAAAGGCATACAAGCTTGATCAACCAATTAAACAAGAATAAACTAACCAGCAATGACACACCATGGATGAATAAAGAAATAAGGACAAGATTGAAATGAAAGAAAAAGGCGATCACAGACAACAAGGGAGAAGACAGAGGGAATACGAAAAGGTTAGGAAAAAAAGCCAACGACAAAATTAAATTATCAAGGAATATAAAAAAAATAATAAAGTACAGACACATAAGTAACAAAAAAAAATCAGGACAGCGATAGGGCCATTAAGGGATACACAAGATAAACTCACAGGTAATGACAGTGAAATGGCAGAAATATCAATAATTACTCTGCCTCAGTATTTACCGGCGAACTAACAATAATAATAACTTTTATTTATATAGCGCCTTTAACGTAGTAAAATGTCACAAGGCGCTTCACAGCAGTGTTACAAGACAAGACAGATACATTTGACACCCAGCTACAAAAGAACAAATGATGGCAGATGACCAAAAGCTTGTTTAAAGAGATAGGTTTTAAGGAGCTCCTTAAAGGAGGAAAGAGAGGTAGAGAGGCGGAGAGGTTTAGGGTGGGAGTTTCAGAGCTAAGGGCCAAAACAGCTGAAGGCGCGTCCACCAATGATTGAGCAGTTATAATGAGGGATGTTCAAGAGGCCAGAATTTGAGGAGGACAGACATTTTGTGGGGTTGTGAGGCTGAAAAAAATTACAGAGATAGGGAGGGGCGAGGCCGCGAAGTAATTTGTAAACAAGGATGAGAATTTTGAAACATAGAAACATAGACAATAGATGCAGGAGTAGGCCATTTGGCCCTTCGAGCCTGTGCCGCCCTTCAATAAAATTATGGCTGATCATTCCCTCAGTACCCCTTTCCTGCTTTCTCTCCATACCCCTTGATCCACTTAGCCATAAGGGCCATATCTAACTCCCTCTTGAATATATCCAATGAACTGGCTTCAACAACTCACTGCGGCAGGGAATTCCATAGGTTAACAACTCTCTGAGTGAAGAAGTTTCTCCTCATCTCAGTCCTAAATGGCCTACCCCTTATCCTAAGACTATGTCCCCTGATTCTGGACTTCCCCAACATCAGGAACATTCTTCGCACATCAAACCTGTCAAGTCCCGTCAGAATCTTATACGTTTCTATGAGATCCCCTCTCATCCTTCTAAACTCCAGTGAATAAAGGCCAAGTTGATCCAGTCTCTCCTCATATGACAGTCCAGCCATCCCTGGAATCAGTCTGGTGAACCTTTGCTGCACTCGCTCAATAGCAAGAACGTCCTTCCTCAGATTAGGAGACCAAAACTGAACACAATATTCCAGGTGAGGCCTCACTAAGGCCCTGTACAACTGCAGTAAGACCTCCCTGCTCCTATACTCAAATCCCCTAGCTATGAAGGCCAACATACCATTTGCCTTCTTCACCGCCTGCTGTACCTGCATGCCCACTTTCAGTGACTGATGAATCATGACACCCAGGTCTCGTTGCACCTCCCCTTTTCCTAATCTGCCACCATTCAGATAATATTCTGCCTTTGTGTTTTTGCCCCCAAAATGGATAACCTCACATTTATTTACATTATACTGCATCTGCCACTCACCTAACCTGTCCAAGTCACCCTGCTGCCTCTTAGTGTCCTCCTCACAGCTCACACCACCACCCAGTTTAGTGTCATCTGCAAACTTGGAGATATTATATTCAATTCCTTTATCTAAATCGTTAATGTATATTGTAAAGAGCTGGGGTCCCAGCACTGAGCCCTGCGGCACTCCACTAGTCATTGCCTGCCATTTTGAAAAGAACCCATTTATCCCGACTCTCTGCTTCCTGTCTGCCAACCAGTTCTCTATCCACATCAGCACATTGCCCCCAATACCATGCGCTTTGATTTTGCACACCAATCTCTTGTGCGGGACCTTGTCAAAAGCCTTTTGAAAGTCCAAATACACCACATCCACTGGTTCCCCCTTGTCGACTCTGCTAGTTGCATCCTCAAAAAATTCCAGAAGATTCGTCAAGCATGATTTCCCTTTCATAAATCCATGCTGACTTGGTCCGATCCTGTCACTGCTTTCCAAATGCACTGCTATTCCATCCTTAATAATTGATTCCAACATTTTCCCCACTACTGATGTCAGGCTAACCAATCTATAATTACCCATTTTCTCTCCCTCCTTTTTTAAAAAGGGGAGTTACATTAGCTACCCTCCAGTCCATAGGAACTGATCCAGAGTCGATAGACTGTTGGAAAATGATCACCAATGCATCCACTATTTCTAGGGCCACTTTCTTAAGTACTCTGGGATGCAGACTCTCATGTCCTGGGATTTTATCAGCCTTCAATCCCATCAAATTCCCTAACACAATTTTCTGACTAATAAGGATATCCTTCAGTTCCTCCTTCTCACTAGACCCTCGGTCCCCTAGTATTTCCGGAAGATTGTTTATGTCTTTCTTCGTGAAGACAAAGTATTCATTCAATTGGCCTGCCACTTCTTTGTTCCCCATTATAAATTCACCTGAATCCGACTGCAAGGGACCGACATTTGTCTTCACTAATCTTGTTCTTTTCACATATCTATAGAAGCTTTTGCAGTCATTTTTTATGTTCCTTGCAAGCTTCCTCTCGTACTCTCTTTGCCCCCTCTTAATTAAACCCTTAGTCCACCTCTGCTGAATTCTAAATTTCTCCCAGTCCTTGGGTTTGTTGCTTTTTCTGGCAATTTATATGCCTCTTCCTTGGCTTTAACACTATCCTTAATTTCCCTTGTTAGCCACAGTTGAGCCAGCTACCCTGTTTTATTTTTACTCCAGACAGGGATGTATAATTGCTGAAGTTCATCATGTGATCTTTAAATGTTTGCCATTGCTTATCCACCATCAATCCTTTTAGTATCCTTTGCCAGTCTATTCTAGCCACTTCACGCCTCATACCGTCAAAGTTACCTTTCCTTAAGTTCAGGACCCTAGTTTCCGAATTAACTTTGTCACTCTCCATCTTAATAAAGAATTCTACCATATTATGATCACTCTTCCCCAAGGGGCCTCGCAAACAAGATTGCTAATTAGTCCCTTCTCGTTACACATCACCCAGTCTAGGATGGCCAGCTCTCTGGTTGATTCCTCGACACATTGGTCTAGAAAACCATCCCTAATAAACTCCAGGAAATCCTCCTCCACCACATTGCTATGAGTTAGCCCAATCAATATGTAGATTAAAGTCGTCCATGATTACTGATGTACCTTTATTGCACACATCCCTTATTTCTTGATTGATGCTGTCCCCAACCTCACTACTATTTTTTGGCAGCCTGTACACAACTCCCACTAGCGTTTTCTGCCCTTTGGTATTCCATAGCTCCACCCATACCGATTCCACATCATCCAAGCTAATTGCAATTGCACTAATTTCCTCTTCAGCCACCAACGCTACCCCGCCTCATTTTACTTTCTGTCTATCTTTCCTAAATACTGAATACCCCTGGATGTTGAGTTCCCAGCCTTGGTTACCCTGGAGCCATGTCTCCGTGATGCCAATTACATCATATCCGTTAACTGCTATCTGCGCAGTTAATTCGTCCAACTTATTCCGAATACTCCTCGCTTTGAGGCACAGAGCCTTCAGGTTGTATTTTTAACACACTTTGCCCCTTTAGAATTTTGCTGTAATGTGGCCCTTTTTGTTTTTTGTCTTGGGTTTCTCTGCCCTCCACTTTACTATTCTCCTTTCTATCTTTTGTTTCTGGCTCCATTTTATTTCCCTCTGTCTCCCTGCATAGGTTCCCATCCCCCTGCCATATTAGTTTAACTCCTCCCCAACAGCACTAGCAAACATACCCCCTAGGACATTGGTTCCGGTCCTGCCCAGGTGCATACCATCCAGTTTGTATGGTCACACCTTCCCTAGAACTGGTTCCAATGTCCCAGGAATTTGAATTCCTCCCTTCTGCACCACTGCTCAAGCCACATATTCATCTGAGCTATCCTACGGTTCCTACTCTGACTAGCACATGGCACTGGTAGCAATCCTGAGATTACTACTTTTGAGGTCCTACTTTTTAATTTAACTCCTAGCTCCCTAAATTTGTCTCGTAGGACCTCATCCCATTTTTTACCTATATCATTGGTACCTATATGCACCACGACAACTGGCTGTTCACCCTCCCTTTTTAGAATGTCCTGCACCTGCTCCAAGACATCCTTGACCCTTGCACCAGGGAGGCAACATAGCATCCTGGAGTCTCGGTTGCGGCCGCAGAAACGCTTATCCATTCCCCTTACAATTGAATCCCCTATCACTATCGCTCTCCCACTCTTTTTCCTGCCTTCCTGTGCAGGAGAGCCAGCCACGGTGCCATGAACTTGGCTGCTGCTGCTCTCCCCTGATAAGTCATCCCCCTCAACAGTACTAAAGTGGTGTATCTGTTTTGCAGGGAGATGACCGCAGGGGATCCCTGCACTAACTTCCTTGCCCTGCTCTTCCTGCTTGTCATATATTCAACTATCATTGTAACCCATGTGTAAGATTACCTAAGTTGTATACCTTGAGAACATTGACAACAAGGGGGTGAACTTGTGGGAGACATTCCTAACCTGGACTTTCAGGTATAAAAGGGGAAGCTCCACCCACCTTCATCACTTGAGGTCTTGGTAATAAAGGTACCTGGTCACAGAGTGACCTTCTCTCAAGTATGGGTCTCATGTGCATTTATACTGTATAGTAAGGACATATCATTGGCGACGAGAAACTGGGATTTAAACCACGCAAGCATGGCCACTAGCAGCACAGAAGAGAGGTACTGTGCTGGTGATGATTGGGACAACTTTATTGAGAGACGACAGCAAAGTTTTGTCACTAAGGAATGGTTGGGACAGGATTCGGCCGACAAATGCAGGGCTCATCTCCTGACGGTTTGTGGATACAGAACGTACTCCCTGATGAAGGACCTTCTAGCGCCAGAGAAGCCGGCGGACAAGACGTTGAAGAGCTCAGTAAGTTGATCGGGGAACAACTTAAACTGGCGAGCAGCATGCACATGGCGAGATACCGGTTTTATACGCATCGGCGGCGAGAAGAGCAAAGCGTTCCAGACTTCGTGGCAGATCTCTGGTGACTGGCGAGCCTATGTAAGTTCACAGATGCATGCAAAACGGAGATGCTGCGAGACTTTTTTATTGAGGGCATCGATCACACTGGGGTTTTCAGGAAACTGATTGAGACCAAAGACTTGACCTTGGAAGCGGCAGCTCTGATAGCCCAGACATTTATCTCAGGGGCGGAAGAGACCAGAATGATGTATGACAAAAATCTTGGCTCAAATGCGGTAAACGACCAGGGAGTTAACATTGTTAATGCGGCACCCAGTTCTCTAGGCAGACAAGGGCAATCAGACATGCCCCAGCATGTAGTCGAACCTAAAGGGGGAATTCAATAGATTCATGCCATCACAAGGGACAATGTGCCGGTAATGGGGCCATCAACACCTGTTAATGGTGCGCTTAAGGACAGTTACAGAGAGTCGGAGATGACTGGTAATGGACCTTTTGTTTCCAACAATGGGGCCTCCAGCTCATGCTGGAGGTGTGGAGGCAAACACCCAGCCAGAGCTTGCAGGTATCAGCAATATACCTGCAGAAACTGCAACGTCAGCAGTCACTTGGTGCGTATGTGCAGGAAGCCTCCGGCCAGGTTGATGTACGAGGAGGACAGGCCCGATGTAAGCCCTACGAGTCCAAATGAATACTGGGGGAAATCGCTGGAAGCTGAATTTCAGCGAGTTCATGTGGAGAACATATACAGTTCATATACAAGGACGCCACCAATAATGATGAAAGTGCTCCTCAATTGCATCCCAGTATTAATGGAGCTAGACACAGGGGCCAGGCAATCCCTGATGAGTATCAAACCATTCGAAAGGTTATGGCTGTCCAAGGCCAGGAGGCCAAAATTATTGCCGATTGACGCACAGCTACGGACATATACAAAGGAGATCATTCCAGTGCTAGGCAGCGCCACGGTAGTGTGACCCACAAAGATTTGGAGAAAAGGTTGCCACTCTGCCTGGGGGACAGTCCCGCACTACTGGGGAGGAGTTGGCTTGCTGTCATGAACTGGAAATGGGGCGATGTCAATCCAATTTCTTCTGTAGAGCGAGTATCATGCTCACAGGTCCTGGACAAATTTGACTCATTATTTCAACCCGGCATCAGCACTTTCATGGGGGCCAAGGTAGTGATTCACATAAACCCGGACGCCAGGCCAGTACACCACAAGACTAGAGCGGTGCCGTACATGATGCGGGAAAAGATAGAATGCGAATTGGACCGCTTGCTGAGGGAAGGCATCATCTCGCCAGTCGAATTCAGTGACTGGGCGAGCCCGATCGTGCCGTGCTCAAGGCGGATGAATCGGTCAGGATAAGTGGCGATTACAAGGCCACCATCAATCGGGTGTCACTCCAAGACCAGTATCCACTACCGAGAGCAGAGGACCTCTTTGTGACGCTATCCGGTGGCAAACTTTTTTCAAAATTGGACCTGACCTCAGCTTACGTGACCCAGGAGCTGACGAGTGAGTCGATGAAGCTGACCACCATCACGACACACAAGGGGTTGTTTGAGTATAACAGATGTCCGTTCAGGATTCGTTCGGCCGCCGCGATCTTTCAGCAAAATATGGAAAGCCTCCTCAAGTCGATTCCAAGGACGGTGGTTTTTCAAGACGACATCCTCATCAAAGGTTGCGATACTGAAGAACACCTCCACAACCTGGAGGAGGTTCTACGCAGACTGGACCGGGTAGGGCTGCGACTGAAAAAGCTCCAGAGGTAGCTCCAGAGGTAGAATTCCTGGGGAGGAGGGAAGCAGCAGACGGGATCAGACCTACTGCGTCCAAAATGGAAGCGATCCAGAGAGCACCCAGACTCCGTAACACGACGGAGCTGCGTTCATTCCTGGGGCTCCAGAACTATTTTGGTAACTTTCTTCCCAAATTGAGCACGCTGTTAGAGCCGCTACATGTGCTCAAAAGGTCGCGATTGGGTCTGGGGTACAGCCAGGAAAGGGCTTTTGATAGAGCACGCAATTTGTTATGCTCCTTCAAACTGTTAACATTATATGACCCGTGTAAGAAACTTGTTCTAACGTGCGATGCGTCGTCCTATGGGGTCGGGTGTGTGTTGCAGCATGTGAATGCCAATGGTCAGTTAGAGCCGGTAGCTTATGCCTCCAGATGTCTGTCCCAGGCAGAAAGGGGCTATGGGATGGTAGAAAAGGAAGCGCTAGCATGTGTATATGCAGTAAAGAAAATGCACCAGTACCTGTTTGGCAGGAAATTTGAGCTGGAGACAGATCGCAAACCCCTAACGTCCCTTTTGGCCGACAACAAGGCCATAAATGCGAATGCATCGGCCCGCATACAGAGGTGGGCACCCACATTAGCCACCTATGACTACACAATTCGGCACAGACCGGGCACTGAAAACTGCGCCGATGCATTCAGCAGGCTCCCACTAGCCACCACTGAGGGGGCAACTGAGCATGATGCTGAGATGGTCATGGCTGTTGAAGCTTTTGAAAGCGAAGGCTCACCTGTGACAGCTCATCAGATTAAAGTCTGGACAAATAAAGACTCGTTACTGTTCTGAATGGGGACTGGGCAGCCACGTACAGGGCATGCTCTGATGAATTTAAACCGTTTCATAGGCGCAAGGATGAACTCTCGATTCAGGCCAATTGCCTACTATGGAGAAACTGAGTAGTCATGCCCCAGATGGGCAGAAGGTGTTTATAAGAATTAGGAACAGGAGTAGGCCATCTACCCCCTCGAGCCTTATCAGAGAACTTCACAATGAGCACCCGGGCATTGTCATGATGAAGGCAATTGCCAGGTCTCACGTTTGGTGGCCAGGGATAGATGCAGATCTGGAACTTTGTGTTCGCACGTGCCACACGTGTGCTCAGCTGGGCAACGCACCCAGGGAAGCCCCCCTTAGCCCCTGGTCCTGGCCCGCCAAGCCATGGTCAGACATCTATGTGGACTACGCAGGTCCTTTCATGGGAAAAATGTTTTTGGTTGTAGTAGATGCCTACTCTAAATGGATTGAGTGTGCCATTTTAAATTCAAGCACATCCTCTGCCACGGTAGAAAGTCTACGGGCAATGTTCGCCGCCCATGGTCTACCGGATGTCTTGGTCAGCGATGAAGCACTGAATTCCAGGACTTCATGGCAGGCAATGGAATCAACCATGTCAGAATGGCACCTTTCAAGCCGGCCTCAAATGGCCAGGCAGAATGAGCAGTGCAGATAATCAAACAGGGGATGCTCAGAATCCAAGGAGGTTCCCTATAAAGCCGCTTATCATGCCTCCTGTTGGCCAATAGATCCGACTACATTCGCTCACAGGGGTTCCACCCGCAGAGTTGCTAATGAAAAGGACGCTCAAAACCAGGTTATCCCTTATACACTATATGAAAGAAATTGTTGAGAGCAGGCGTCAGTCACAATGTGACTACCATGACAGGAATGCGAGGGCGCGATGATTTGATGTCAATGACCCTGTTTTTGTCCTTAATTACGCTGCAGGGCCCAAATGGCTTGCAGGCGCTGTGATTGCCAAAGAGGGGAATAGGGTTTTGGTAGTTAAACTTACCAATGGACAAATCTGCCGCAAACACGTGGATCAAACTAAAAGGAGGTTTAGCAACCCCATAGAAGAAGCAGAGGAAGAACACGACGTAGAGTTTACTCCACCACAGGTGACCGAACACCGGAACCAAGTGGAGGAGAGCCCAGTCACTGTGGGCAGTCCAGACGGGCCTGAGGCACTGCAAACAGCAGACACTCAGGCCAGCGCCCAACAACCGGAGCCCCAACTCAGGCGCTCTACAAGGGAGCGTAAACCACCAGAGAGACTTAACCTGTGATCCCAATAAGACTTTGGGGGGGAGGTGATGTCATGTATTCAACTATCAATGTAACCCATGTCTAATCTGACCTAAGTTGTACACCTTGAGAACATTGACCACAAGGGGATGAACTTGTGGGAGACACTCCTAATCTGGACTTTCAGGTATAAAAGGGGAAGTTCCATCCACCTTCATCACTTGAGGTCTTGGTAATAAAGGTAACTGGTCACAGAGTGACCTTCTCTCAAGTATGGGCCTCGTGTGCATTTATACTGTATCGTAAGGACATTCACTGTTGGTCTTCCATTCACTATCTGGCTGTGTACCCTTTACCTGCGGTAAGACCAACTCGCTAAACGTGCTATTCACGTCATTCTCAGCATCGTGCATGCTCCAGAGTGAATCCACCCGCAGCTCCAGTGCTGCAATGCAGTCCCTCAGGATCTGCAGGCGGATACACTTCACGTACACATAGTCGTCAGGGACACCGGAAGCATCCCTGATTTCCCACATAGTACAGGAGGAGCATAACACATGCACGAGCTGTCCTGCCATGACTTAACCCTTAGATTAACCTAATTGGGCAACAACAATGTTAAAAGGTTAGTTACTGATCAAGAAAAGAAAAAGAAAAGCTACTTACCAATCACTTACCCCCTTGGCTGTGACGTCACCTTTCGATTTATTTCTACTTTTTTGCCTCCCTGTTGCAGCTGTACCAGCTGGCCTTTATAGGCCTGCTTCAGCGATCTCCTGCCTCTCACCGACCACAATTGGGATCCAATATAGGTCAGAAAGCCCAGGGGTAGAGTTGACATTCGAAGAAGAAATCAAAAATATATAAAGATGTTTAAGTTAGAAAGAGGGGAGATAATTGATAAACTAATCAAACTTCGAGAGGTTAAAAACCCTGGTCTAGTTCAATTGCATCCATGCATTATAAAAATAGTCCACAGAACTAAAGACCAATTAGCTTAACATCGGTGGTAGGAAAGCTAATAGAATCTTTACTCACAGATGTAATAGAAAAAAATCTAGAAATTGAAAATATAATAAAGAGTAATCAGCACAGATTCCAAAAGCGCACGTCGTGCTTGACTAACCTGATTGAATTATTTGAAGAAGTAACAGAAAGGGTAGATAAGGGTAATGTAGTAGATGTAATATATTTGAATTTCCAAAAGGCCTTCGATAAGGTACCACATAGTAGACTCATGACTAAGGTCTGACTATGTTGCGTCAGGAGGCAAGTAGCAGAGTGGATTGCAAGTTGGCAACAAAACAGAAAACAGAGAGTCGGGGTTAAAGGTAATTACTCAGACTGGCAAAAGGTGCAAGTGATGTTCCACAAGGTTCGGCATTGGGACCACCGTTGTTCACCATTGACGTAAATTATTTGATCTTGGGAATTGGAAGTACAATGACCCCCGACCTCCAGGCCCCCCTGATCTCACTCCCGACTGCCAAGCCCCCAGACCCTTCACCCCTCCTGCTGTACCCCCATGTCTTCTTCCTGAGGCCCGCGACCTCTCTCCCCAACACCCCATCAGCAACCCCTAGGCCCCCAGTCTCCCTCCCCCAAACCCCTGATGTCTTCCTATCGAGGTCCGCATTTTCCCTCCCTGACCCCAGCTCTTCCTCCAGGGACACGCGATCTCCCTGCCCTACATGCTATAGCATTCCCGACCCCCCCCTCCCCAACAGCACTTCTGAGGCTTGAGCTTTCCCTCCCTGATCCCTGACAGGACCCCCGACCCTCCCAACAGCACTCTCAAGGCCCCCAATCTACTTACCTGTGAGCCGACTTGGAGGACTTACCTATGTTGCCTCCTTCATTATGCCGGCTTCATGAGGCCCAATGTCTGGGGATCCTCGGACCTTGCCATTTGTGCATGGGGTGTAAGGGGGGATGTGGCCCAAAAGTGGGTGCTCCTGTATTAAACTACTCAAGCCTGGACATACTCTGAGTTAGAGTTGGCCTCTCTCAATGCCATTTTACAATGGGAGTCTTTTCCTATCTCAAATTCTTATTTAATCTCGCCATATTTAAACAAATAATTTAAAGCTGTTTCTCAGCTCAGTTAGAAATGACTTAGCTGCCATTTTGAGTCAAATCAATAAAATTGTTTATATTAAAAGTCCTGGAATGGCTGAAAATTTTAAATTGAAGTTCCTAAACCTTATGGCAAAACAAATGTATTACGATGTGAAAATTAGGATGCCTGCATTCTCCACCAAAACTATGTAGGGACAAAAGTTGCAAAGTGGTTTTATTCTTTAATTTGAGGAATGCGTTTTTATTTCCACTCAATTTAAATTTTATATTTAATTTAATTGGCCCTTTACCCGATACGAAACTCCAGGCATAAACCATGGGGTGTAAATTCAGTCGCCCCTCTGTTGCGCCGTTAACCCGGGCGGAGCGGTAATTTTTGCGCCGGGAAATGGTTTGCATCTCCAGCCGCAAAATTCACCAGCTGGGCCCTGAGTGTGGGGTGGAGCGCTAAGGGAGGCGTTCCACACCTCTTTTAGGGTGCTCGGCCGGCTGAGCAACTGAAAATCCTGATGTAAACAGCCGGCCTCGGAGCGCCCTAAGAGAGGATTCCGTCAAAACAAAATCTGAAAAAAACATTCCCAATATTTTCCTGACGCCACATTCACCTGAATCACAAAAATAAAAAAATAAAAACCGATCACGCTTCAGGTCGACATTCCTTCCCTCACTGCAGCCGCTGCAGCTGGAACCGCCTGCTTTCCAAGATGGTCCCACTAGGGGGCACTTCGGGACGCTATGGGTCGGGCGAGTTTCAAATTTCAAGCCGATGTCACAACCAGGGGCGTTGCACACCGGCTCGCCTCTCCCGGGCGGTACTGCTCCTCGCCCCCGCAAACCCGACACCAAATGTCCCGATGGTGCTCGCAGGCCGGGGGCCGCACAGACTGCTGGGCCAGGCTACCACGCTGCTCCTTCCATTCCCCGGCCTGCTCCCATGGTGCACAAAATCCAGGCTGACACTCCACTGCAGTACTGAGGGAGTGCTGAACTGCCAGAGATGCCGTCTTTTGAATGAGATGTTAAACGGAGACTCCTTCTGCTCTCTCAGGTGGATGTAAAAGATCCCATGGAACTATTTCAAAGATGATCAGTGGAGTTCTCCCTGGTGTCCTGCCCACAATGTATCCCTCAATCAATATCACTAATGAAAGTGATTATCTGGTGGGAGCTTGCTGTGCACATATTGACTGCCGTGTTTCCTGCATTACAACAGTGACGACACTTCAAAACCACTTCAATGGCTGTAATGGACTTTGGAATGTCCTGAGGTCATGAAAAGTGTTATCTAGATGCAAGTCTTTTTCCTTTTTGGAGGTTTGTTGAGACCTTGTAGATCTCGCTTTTCCTGTGGGCAATTGCATAATGCACGTTATTTTCTCAGGATCAGGGCAGTGGCGAATGATATGATCTGGAAGAAGCAGTGAGGCAGAGCCCTGGCTTCCTTTATGGTCATTTATATGGCTCCCCTTCTTCAAATGCACCTTAGGAATTGATTGACACTCCCTTCATCCATTGCCTTTGACATGGCTTAGTTATGCAGGTTTCTGCAGTGAACAGTCTTTCTTTCTTTCTGAGTCAGAAGGCTCTGGTTTTAAGCCTCACTCCAGGACATGAGCACATAATCTTGGCTGACACTGCAGTGCAGGACTGAGGGAATGCTGTTCTGTACTGTTGGAGGTGCCGTCTTTCGGCTGGGACGTTAAACTGAGGTTCCGACTGCCCTCAGGTGGAATGTCTTCTTGTGTCCTGACGGGCATTTATCTCTCAACCAACACCCCCAAAACAGTTTAATTTGTCATTTATATCGATGTTCTTTCTGGGATTTCTGTGTGCTAATTGGCTGTTATGTTTATTTTACATTACAACAGTGACTACAATTAAAAAAATAATGAATTGGCCATGAAGCACTTTGGGATGTTCTAAGGTTATGAAAGGTACTACATAAATACAAGTTATTTATTTCTTATTAAGCCCCAATCACTCATTAATGCAGTCCTCGCCACTGGCTTCCTGTTTTTGGGGCATTGATTTCAAAATCATCTTCTGCCATTCTCATAAAACCACAGAGGTTCACAGCACAGAACAAGGCCACTCTGGTGAATGTGTTTGTATTGTCTTATTGCTGGGGCAATAAAAAACTAATCCCATACCCTGCTCCCTCCCCAGAGCCTTGTATCTTTAACTACTTCCAGTATTAATTTATTTCTCACTTAAAAGAAACAATGGTTCCTCAACTATTCCCTGCAGCAAAGCATTCTATCCTCCCACAAGCCTATTTAAACACATTTCTCCTAACCTCTCTCCTCACTCTCTTAGTAATTTTAAATTGCTGACCCCTCTTCATTGACTCACTAACTAAAGGAAATTGTCTTTCCCTATCTACTTTAGCAAAAATCTTCACAATTTAAAAAGCGCTATTAAATTTCCTTTTAGCCTTCTCTGCTTCATTGGACCAGTATCAGATCTCAAATCCCTCCTTATAGTTATCATTTTCCATTCATGGCGGCATCCTAGTAAATTAACACTGAATATTCCCTCAGCCTTTAATGCCTTTTCTATAATGGGGTGCCCGGGTCCAACACTGCCCTCAGTGCGCCAGCGCAGCCTTCGGTCACCTGAGGAAGAGAGTGTTTGAAGACCAGGACCTCAAACCTGGCACCAAGCTTATGGTCTACAGGGATGTAGTGATATGGCTCAGAGACATGGACTATGTACAGCAGACACATCAAAGCACTGGAGAAATACCACCAATTCTGCCTCCACAAGATCCTGAAAATCCATTGGCAGGATTGGCACATCAACGTCAGTGTTCTCGCTCATGCCAACATCCCCAGCATCGAAGCACTGACCACACTCAATCAGCTCCGATGGATGGGCCACATTGTCCGCATGCCCGACATGAGACTCCCAAAACACGCGCTCTGCTCGGAGCTCCGACATGGCAAGTGAGCCCCAGGTGGGCAGAGGAAACGCTTCAAGGACACCCTCAATGCCTCCTTGAAAAAGTGCAACAGCCCCACCGACACCTGGGAATCCCTGTCCCAAGACCATCCAAAGTGGAGGAGAAGCATCCGGGAAGGTGTCGGACATCTCGAGTCTCTTTGCCCAGAGCAAGCTGAAGCCAAACGTAGACAGCGGAAGGAGTGCACGGCAACCCAGACACCCCACCCACCCATCCCTCCAACCACTGTCTGCCCCACCTGTGACAGAGACTGTAGGTTCCGCATTGGACTCTTCAGTCACCTGAGAACTCATTTTTAATGTGAAAGCAAGTCAACCCCGACTCGGGGGAACTGCCTAAGAAGAAAAAGAAGACATAGTACTCTTAACTGTAACATGTTCTCTATATATTGATTATTACTTCTTTACTTTGTGTGTTTTATGTCCCTATTTATAAAACTCATTTTATTGGCTTTTTTATGGCTTTCTCTATTTTGCATTTGCAATTTCAATGATTTCCTCGCTCAATCCGACTTCCACTTCCCTCTCCAGCCACAACTCCCTGGTTACACACACCACACTTCTATGTCTATTGTTTTGTGACCCCTTCTCCTTTGCTTCACCAAATGCAACACAACATTCAGCCTTTACAAACTTGCACTCTAGTATTCTCTTCCTATAGTCCTCCACCTTACTGCATTTTACCCACCTTCAAGGGCACCTCAAAACCAACCTTTTGTTCGTCTCCTCAAATCTCCCAATTCCTTCTTGGAGTCCTCGCTGTAAAGTGCCTCAGTATGTTTCTCTATATCAGAGCCATTGTATCAGTTGCTGTGAATGCTATTGCCTAGTGAGAGTTCAAACCAATCCTTGTCAGCTGTGTAATGATCAACTAGTGGCTAACCTCCTTATGGGTAGAAAATGTGGATGGTTGTGGGGTTTCTTCACCATGAAGATGTTTCCAAAAAGACTTCCATGATAATGGACGATTGTAACTAAATGAATGCTCTCGGGCAGACTCGGTCATCTGCTACCTAAGCCAAAAAGGTCTGCGGTACTGCAGGATGCTATTGATAACTGATCAGAAAATCTGGTCCATTAATCTAACCTGGGGGAGGGGTAAGCCTGTCACTGTAGACTGGTATTCTTGCCATTTGACTTCAGATAACTCTGTAATGGTGCAATGGTTTTAGAAGATGAAATTTACCATTGCTGCTTTAATCCCATGGACTTCAATTTTGTGGTACCTTATCAAATGCCTTTTGAAAGCCCATATACACAACATCAACTCACCAATTCTTCAAACCTCTCTGTTACTTCAGCAAAACATTAAATCAAGTTACATCCTAACACTCTATGTTTCCTTCTGCAAAAGCCTTGAGTACTGTTTGTGGTCCTTCAGTGGTTCAGGTTTTATAACATCTAGGTCTTTCTCTCACTCAATAGCATTAAGCACACAACCCTGATTGGTATACACATGCTTGGCTTGGCCCTACACATGTGCATAACATTACCGTTATCTATATTAAATGAATTCTGCAGAAATATTAAATAATTATTTTGCTTCAGTTTTTACCAGGGAGATGGAGAAAGCAAGAAAGAAAAAATAGCAGAGGCACTATTACACATATTTAATAATTCATTAGAAAGAGATGAAATGCCAGAGGATTGGTGGATAGCTGTCATTATGCCTTCATTTAAGAAGGGAGATAGAACATGTCCAAGGAACTATAGACCAGTCAATTTAACATCGGTGGTAGGAAAGATAACGGAATCCCTATTAAAGGATTTACTCCCTACTAAAGGATGCACTGCAGCAACTCGCCAAGGCTTCTTCGACAGCAATTCTCAAACCTGTGACCTTTAGCGCCTAGAAGGACATGGGAACACCACCACCTCCATGTTCCCCTCCAAGTCACACACCATCTGGACTTGGATGTATATCACCATTCCTTCATCGTCACTGGGTCAAAATCCTGGAATTCCCTCCCTAACAGCACTGTGGGAGTACCATGAACTTCAGCGGTTCAAGAAGAAGCTCACCACCATCTTCTCAAGGGCAATTTGGGATGGGCAATAAATGCTGGCCTTACCAGCAATGCTCACATCCCATGAATGAATTTAAAAAAAGGAGAAAATAGAAAAGCATCTAGAAACTAAAAATATAATAAAGAATAGTCAGCATTGATTTCAAACTGGAAAGTATGCTTGGCCAACCTCCTTCAATTCTTTGAAGAAAACAGAGAGATTAAACAAGGGCAATATTGTAGATGTAATATATCTAGATTTTCAAAATGCCTTTGATAAGGTACCACATAATAAACTAATGAATATGTCAGAGAATGCAGAATCAGAGGACAAGTAGAAGAATGGATAGCTAGCTGGCTGCAAGACAGAAAGCAGAGAGCAGGGGTAAAGGATAGCAGAAGATGGGAAGTGGGGTCCCATAAAGATCAGTGCTGGGGCCAATGCTGTTCACAATTTATATTAACGATTTAGACCTTGGAATCAAAAACACAATTTTTAAATTTGCCGACGACACCAAATTTGGTGGGAGAGGATAGTCAATACTGAAGAGGACTCCAACAAATTACAAGAGCACGTTAATAATCTTGAAGAATGGGCATATAATTGGTAAATGAATTTCAACTTAGATAAGTGTGAGGTATTAAATTTTGGTAAGAAAAATAAGGTGTCCACATATTACTTGGGGTAGAAGAGCAAAGGAAACTGGGAGTATAAGTACACAAATCAGTAAAAGTATCAGGTTAATAAGACCATAAACAAGCAAACCAAGCACTAGAGTTTATTTCTAAAAGGATAGAATTGAAACGTAGAGAAGTAATGCTAAGCTTGTATTGAACTTTGGTTAGAGCACACTTGGATTACTGCGTACAATTCTGGTCACCATATTATAAAAAGGATATAGAAGCACTGGAAAGGGTGCAAAAAAGATTTACAAGGTTAATACCAGAATTGCAAGGTCATACCTTTCAGGAAAGGATGAAGTGACTGGGGGGGCCGAAATTTCACCTTTCCTTCAGGCCTCTTAACACCAGAAATCTGTAACCACGCCGCGGAGTGCAATGGCCGCCGACTTTTCAAGTATTGGCCGCTATTGTCAAAATTCCACTCCCATGTTATCCCGGCGGTGTCCCCCTCCTCCTCCCCACCTCTCCGCTGCTGTCGATCCGTGTCAAGTGCGTCATCGCAGTGCGCACCGCCGATTTACACCCCACCCCCAACGGCGAAATTCTACCGTGAAAATCTTCGGCCCGCTCGCGGTCCCAAAACCTGCTTTTTCGCGGCCGTCCTGTGAGGCTGTGGCCTTCTGCAATGGTGGCGCAGCTTCCCTTAAAGGGGAGGGCTCACTGCCGCTGTTGCCATATTTCTTTTGTCGGACGACTGCCATGTCGGGCCGACAATTATGCTCCCTAGTTCGGCCGGGCTGCCAACAGGCAGCCTGGCACACCCTCCTGGATGCCAGGCTGCTGGCCCAACCAAAACCCTCCCTGGTGGCCCAGTGGACCGAAGTTTAAAGATCGCGCAGGCTCTCCCCTTTAAGTGAAGGGGCGAACCGTGGTGATGCGGCGCTGTGATGACATCATCGCGGTGGTCACTCCGCACCACCCCCAGCTTCCGCCCCTCTAGTGTTGCCACCGCTGCCTAACCTCCCCCATTAAGAGCGGCCTCCGGATCTGATTAAAAAAAAACAAAGAGCAGAATTTCGCAGAGGAGGCAACTTCAACTACCGAGGTGGTAAAAACACTCAAAATGGGTTGCACACACCCCAGTTCAGGCAGGGGGCAATTTCGGTCCCTGGGTCTCTTGAAAAGAGAAGGCTGAGGGGTGACCCTATAGAAGTATTTAAAATTATGAAAGGTTTTGATAGCGTGGATACAGAGAGAATGTTTCCACTTGTGGGGAAGAGCATAACTAGAGGCCATCAATATAAGGTAGTTACCAAGAAATCCAATGGGGAATTCAGAAGAAACTTCTTTACCCAGAGAGTGGTGAGAATGTGGAACGCGCTACCACAGGGAGTGGTTGAAGCGAATAGTATGGCTGCATTTAAGGGCAGGCTAGATATGCATATGAGGGAGAAGGGAACTGAGGGTTATGCTGATGAAATTTAGATGAAGAAAGACGGGAGAAGGCTCGAGTGGAGTATAAACACTGGCATGGACTGGTTGGGCCCAATGGCCTGTTTCTGTGCCATATTTCCTATGTAATCCTATGCTGACTCTTACCCCGATTGCATCTAAATTTCCCTGTAATTTACTTTTTCCACCAAAGGTTCTAACACCACCACAAATCTTGTGGACAGTTTCCCCGATGGCTTCATCTATATCACCGGTAAAGATGATGAAGAGCAACAACCCTAACACCGATCCCTGCAGGACCCCATTCATATTCAATTAATAGCTGCCTTCTGTCAATGAGAAATCAAAATCTCCGGAAGCACACAGCAGTTCAGTGACTGCTCTGCGCATTAGACTCAAGGAAGTTGCTGTACCAGTAAACCATAAAGCACATGCGTAGAGTTACTGCGGACTGGCACTGTAGTAGTACGGCAAACGAGCCAAAGGTGGGCAGCAGAAATCTTACAGGGGCACTCTCAAAGCCTCCCTGATAAAGTGCAATATCCCCACTGACACCTGGGAGTCCCTGGCCAAAGACCGCCCTAAGTAGAGGAAGCGCATCTGGGAGGGCGCTGAGCATCTTGAGACTCGTCACCGAGAGCATGCAGAAACCAAGCACAGGCAGCGGAAAGAGCGTGCGGCAAACCAGTCCCACTCACCCTTTCCCTCGACGACTATCTGTCCCACCTGTGACAGGGACTGCGGTTCTTGTATTGGACTGTTCAGCCACCTAGGAACTCATGTTAAGAGTGAAAGCAAGTCTTCCTCGATTCCGAGAGACTGCCTATGATAATGAATAAAATAGGAAAGGATGGCAATTGAAATAGAAATATTTTAGTCTTGGTGGCCCATTGTTATTCAACGAATTACTTTTTCTGGTGCTTTCTATAAAGGGCAGATATCTCTACATAGCATTTTTGTTACACGGTGCAAACCTTTGTGTTGCAGCTCCAGCTCACGTGTCCTAATCCTCCAGCATTCATAAACTAATTACAGAATTATTCATTTAATGCCCTTTCTGGAACCAATGGAGCGGGAGTAAGGCGACCAAAGAGCAGCGTTCCTGCCATTGTGTGCACTTGGTAAGCTGTATAGTGCTGCTGAAAGGTGTAGCCTGACAGCTTCACAAGAAAAAAATGGCAACAGACAAGGTGAGCCAGCAGCAATTAATTAAAACAATTTGAATGTGTGTTATTTAATGAGAGGCATGTCTGAGCTGAAATGCATTTAATGAGGACTCTGTTAGGGCAGCACTTCAGTCGTGTAACCAAAACATGCAGCATATTCGATTTGCTTCCCACCACCTGGCATCAGCATGGCTGGGCAATCTGCATATGTTAGCCAAAGTTTTATTATTAGATCAGGGTTATATA